>NC_143556.1:115007500-115610000 GCF_054136105.1 Typopeltis vanoorti | reverse complement strand
TAAATTTTTCATCTATTGTTACTCCGAGGTATTATATCTTACTGGCTACCTCTAGAACTTTTCCGTTTAGGAAGACCGTTACAGGTTGTTCTGATGTTTTGTGAGATGTGGAGCATTTTGACTTGATGATATTGAAGGTAACTTTCTTCTCGCGTGCCAACTCTGCAGTTTTAAAGAGTTCTTCGTTGGTCGTTACTTCTAACTGTAAGTCGTCGCGTCCCCGAATCATTATCATCGCATCATCGGCGAAAGCTATGACTTTTGTTTCAGCAGTGAAAGGAAATCTTAATAGAGAGTCGTACTGGATGGAACCTGGCCCACAGCAGGAACTCTCTGTGGAATTCAAACTGTGTGGAAGAAATCAATTCTCTGTGGAATTTTCTGTGTGTCTGTGTGGAAGAAGTCAAACGAGGCGGTCCTTGCGGACAGCCTCGTTTGACTTCTTTCGTTACAGTTGTGGTTTTTAATGTCATGGTTGCTCTTCTGTATGTAAAATAATTTTTTGTAAGGTAGAGTAAGTTTTTTGGCCATTTTAAATCTATTAATTGATTGATTATGGCTGGCCACCACGCAGCATCGAAGGCTCATCGAGTGAGATCAGTAGTACGTTTTTTTTTTTTTTTTTTTGCTGTAGACTGTCTTCTGTGAACTGTTTAACCTCCATAATTGCATCTACTATGCTGGGCTGAGGTCTAAAATGCATATTGATTGCTAATTAATAGGTTTCTTGAGTAGACATAGTGCATTATTCGGTTTATTAGAAGTCTTACTAGTACCTTACCAGCAACGTTTATGAGACTGATTGGTCTGTATTTGTTAATTACGTCGGATGTTTCTTTTCCTTGTTTCATTATGGGTATAATTTTTGAGCGTTTCCATATTGAAGGAAATCGTCCTCTTTTTTTTAGGAATTCGTTGTAAGCTGTTGTTATGAATTCGGGGAATTCGAGAAAAGCTCTTTTGTGTGTGTGTGTGTGTGTGTGTGTGTGTGTGTGTGTGTGTGTGTGTGTGTGTGTGTGTGTGTGTGTGTGTGTGTGTGTGTGTGTGTGTGTGTGTGTGTGTGTGTGTGTGTGTGTGTGTGTGTGTGTGTGTGTGTGTGTGTGTGTTAAAAACAGGTGACTCTTAAGTCCAGTTTTGGTAATGCTGTTGGAATCGCAATTTAGCAATTTTCTTACGGACTCTGTGCACTTCATTAGATACGTCTCTTAAAGAAAGACAGGATACTTTTTAGGTTATCCACGATTCCTTCCGAGTACTGCCTACTTTTATGAATATAAATATAGATGCGTTCCTATCACAAATATTGAGTAAATATTATTCCGGTTAACTTTGTAGTAAATTGCGCTCATTCTTAGGCAAAGCGAAAACTAAGATCCTGTGTTTCACACTATGATGGTAGGGTTTTTGATCCTTGAAATTCGGTTTTTTCTTGTTTTGTTTTTGTTGTTGTTGTTTAACTTCCATAAAATAGCAAACCACCCAGAAGAAAACATGCAATTAACAAACATAATACCCTCCCATCACAACCTTACCTGCTTTCATTAAATGAAAGCAGGATGTTGTAATAATTTGTTCTTTTTCTTTTAGGATATATTAGAAGACATGTCAATTCCTTCTTGGGGATTATCATAACTTTTCAGCACACCCTCATATAACAGATATAATTAGGCCGTGAATAGTTGCTCGAAATTATATAAGGAAAAAGGTGATAAAAACGACATTTAACACATTTATCTTTTGTAAGTACATGCCTCCCTTGGAAATTATATATTAATCATCTGAATAGTGTATTCGCTGTCCAACTAACAGGCTTTTGTCCGACCATACGCATGGTGCTTGGGAGTATCTGTGGGTAGTAGAGTTAGAGGAATTTCCCTCACACGTTGCAAAACCACCACCCTCAAAAATAAAAACAAAAATTCGATTTGGAGTAGAAAAATTTGACTTTCCATTATTCGTAACTTCTGCAGAAATTTCTATTTTACCGATCACAGAATCGGTAAAATAGAAATGTACCCCACGTATAAAATAAAAAGGAATGGATCCCACAGGTCGGTGGGGGTCCATTCCTTACTCAACAAAAAAATATAAAAATATATTAATATTGGCTTAGTCGAACCAGAGAAATCTGAGATCTGACCACACGGTTGCGGTTTGATTATGCTTTTAATATATCATCAAAGTATAGCGAGCAAAGTGAAGTGACGTCCATGAAGGTGAGCGACTGTTTCAGAATGTGCGCTCATCTTACTTCATTTGCGAAGAGATTAGAAGCTAAAATCGCACCCTGCAACTAAACTTTTCAAACACCTGGATGGACGTTTGTTTGCCTTTTTGGCAGAGCCGATATTGTACTGTGCCAGCTCTATCCACCAGAATAGAGTTTGAATCCTATTTTTGCATGGATAAGCATACGTTTTTAGGTAATAAATGAATTTTATTATTTGTGAAACCACCACCATCTTGTTTATTCGAGGCCTGAAGTAGCTTGAAAAATTCCATGTTTGATCTTCAGAGAAATAATTATCACATGATTTATTCTTGTCTACCCATGAATGATTTATATCTCCCCACAAATAGCATTGGTGGATTTTTTTTAAGTGACGTCACTCTCTTGACTGTTCCTTATTGTTACATCGAGAGTATCATCTAATTCATCTTAATGTAAAAATATTTCTAATGAAGCATCATAAAAATAAAAATTCTATCGAACCAATAAAAGTGAGCATCGAAGTAGTATAGGACTCAATTGAAGTAATCCAGTTCTTTTACAGAAATTTTCTGTTAAGATACTGTTCAACTCTGTGCAGCAAGTCAGCATAGCGATCATCCATCAAAGGTGCAGCGAGACTTTTCAGGAAAGATTATAATGAGAATTAAATTTATAAAATAATTCTGACTAATCTCCTGTGTATGTTTCATAATCATACAAAATTCACATATAATATACGTAGATCTTTCCCTACCTCTTTACTACCACTACATTACAGATACTCCTGAAGGTTTAAAAAAATCAAATATGATGCACATACTGTATGTTCTAAACATCTTCATATATTCATATGAAGATGTTAGAACATCATTATTTAAATTGTTATTTAAAAACCCTTTTCACTCCTAAAGCGCATTGAAATCAGAATTTGTTCTTAGAAAATGCACTCTCTAGTGTTGCCAATTTCCAAAATTCTTCCGAGAGTGTTTTAGTATCTTCATCTTCTCACAACGTAGGCGCCATTGCCTGTTACAACTTGGTTTTGCTTAATCCTATTTGCAAATTCTTATGTATCTGCACATGACATGTCTTCTCAGGTTTACCTATCTTCCTTGATGAAAAACTCGAGTTTCCAAAAGAAAACCTTTACCACCGCGTGTGAAAAGAGCTAACTCGCCTTCATTTGAAAATTCTTCCTAAAGGCTCTTGGAGATCGGGATTCGATCGTCGTAGCGACCGAACCGGAGATTCTTGCAAGTATTCCTTCCTTACCTTAGGACGGGTTGAGTCCCATAATGAGGGGTTTACAACGAATAAATGCAGTAGGCTCGTCACTTCTCTGCTGCATCCCCTTAGGGCAAGTATTTTATGATTATAGATCCGTGCGTGTTCGGGGGGACCAGTTTGCCTGTTCTGAGGGACGAAAAACCTGGAGTTTCCGGGTAAAAAAACCCTCTACCGCTCTGTGAGAGCGGCTAACTCACCTTTAGTCGAAAGAGACCAATTAAAGGTTCCTCACGTTATGGACGGGAATCGAATCCAGGTCTTTCCGACCAAAGAACCGTGCTCTAAACACGTATAGGATTACGTGTTAGAGGTTCACATAAGGGAAGGAAAACTATCTATCATCTAAAGACATTCAAGAGATCCATGTGACAGTAGGGTTGAATTTGTTTCCATATCAGTTATATTTTATGATGAAATAAATGACGGAATTCATTACTTGACTATCTTAATCGAGATGACATTATAGCAGCAATAATAACATGTTCGTTTTGCTCGTACAATATAAAAAGAATCAAAATGCAACTTATACTGTTGCGAAGTGTAGGAAAGATCGTTCTTAACCTAACTGAGGTTTTCTATGTAAAAAATACTTCATGAACCAAGTAGTCCTCTGTTGTAACATGCATTCCCTAATCTAATGAAAATTTTAAAAAATAACATTTATTTTTAATTGAATATCGAATATGACAGCAAAGCTTGAAATGCTTATAAAGATATCCTTAATATACGCGTAATCATGAAAAATGGCGTAACTCGCACTAGAAATGATTTTAAAAAATGCAATAACTCAGTTAAAACACGAAAAAAATACCTTCGTTCTCAACCAGTCAGCTTTCGGTCTACGTAAATCGAAGCACTCTAATGATAAATACAAACTTTATGAACCAGAAAATGCGAAGAATGAAACCCGACTGACTGAAACTTTTACTGAATATTATGCGGAGACAGAAAAAACCCAGCACGACAAAACTCACAGGAGTCTTAATATAGGGGGTAGTAAGATGCAAGATTCGCGGATATATAAATGAAACGATAGGGCGAAACCAAGTTTTAAGAATATATATATATTAAGAATAAAAAATATATATTAAGAAAAAAAACGACACTAGCAGTCATAAGATTTATTTCACCAGCATTAATTATATATATATATATATTATATATATATATATATATATATATTATATATATATATATATATATTATATATATATATATATATATATATTATATATATATATATATATATATATATATATATATATATATATATATATATATATATATATATATATATATATATATATATATTGAAGTTTTTAATGAAGATTTAATGAAGTTTTTTTTTTATTTTAGAGAAACACTGCTAATTCTTGCTCCTGATGGAAGAAACCTTGAGGTTTTAGTTTGCTGGTGCTTGACTCCTCTTTCGATCTTTAGATGCCATTCAATCACCGAACTCTCGTCACTGATTTTTATCCAAATACAACTGATACTTTTTCTTTAAAAAAATACAAAAAAAATGTTACCTTTAAGAAATCTGAATGGGACTGCATATTACAAAAAGTAAAATTACGTTCCTTGTTCAGTATACAGAAAAAGAAAAAAAAAACGACACTAGCAGTCATAAGATTTATTTCACCAGCATTAATTAATTACAAAGATTTTTGGTACATTTTACGTATTGAATTATTGAAGTAGCGCTTGAAGGAATGAAAGTAGAACTATCGAACTCTCGGCAGTTGAGAGATCCCAATAGAAAAATGTGAATAGCCGTAGTAGAAGTTGGATAAGGACGCTGCTTACTTGGAAAGACAATGTAAGACACTGAGGTCTGAAACAAAAAAAAAAAAAAAAAATAGTTATAGATTATGCTTTTTGAAAACTTGACAATGATCAAAATCAAGAAATGATCACTAAAAGAGAGTTAAAATGTTTCATTTTATAATATTTAAAATATAATAGTCTTAAATTAAAGAAATTTCAATTTAAATACTGAAATGCTGAAGAACATAAAAAAGGATGGCAAGAACTTTTACTGGTTAGTATGTTGAGCTATAAAAATAAAAACATAAAAACTTTCAAGAGAAATCAGCAATGTTATTAATATACGAAAGAAACTGATGACAGCCATTAAATTTAGCAGTGCCATTGAAAGAGTCATCGCAATCATTGCCACAGCTGATTTTATATTTTCTATCTATACTGATTATTAATGGATTTTTTAGGTAAATACAACAAACACCACTGTTGCATTGGGTCACTCGTACCTCTGTAGCACACCTGCGAGGAAAGACCTATATTTTAGGATGCGATGAACTATTATGAGAAAACATTCAACTCTCATATGTGACTTTTATGTTTTTCTTCTTACTCTTTTCTTAAACAGATTTTTTTTTCTTCTTAAATTCTGAAAACAGCCAAAGCAACTGGGGAATATGCACATTTAGCAGACGAAACTATACAGGCGGACAAAAATTGCTATCCGCCTACCAGCATGAGGAACTAACGGTGAAGACTGTTCTTGCTGTATCTATTAAATACAATATAATTACTGCAGAATTAAAACGTGATGTTTTAAAAAAAAAGTTGTAATAATTTAAGAAAATTTGAAAGTGTTCTAACAATACTAATAATACGACTCTTGGAAGGCGTGTGATTCCCTTTTTTTTTTTTATCTTACTAGTGTTTTAGAATACCTCAAATTCATGTGAAAACTGAACACCGTGTAACCTCAGTCATAAAGCAGCAGTTTCCTCTATCAAAATGCCACCTATATAGGATATAAGTTCTAATAGCGCGTGCATGCGAATCGTTTGTATGGGAAAGGATTTAAAATTTGCATTCTCTAAATTCATCGGTGCATTCTCTAAAGCTTCGAATAAAGTCTGTTCAACCAAGAGACGTGCATCTTATCGACAGCATGAGGTCTACTTTGCAATCCTAGAATCCTAGAAGTCCTAATTCCATGTCTTGAATTAGAACTGTTTCCAATACAACTGTTGCCTTGCTGAGCAGGCATTGTTACTCTAGAAATGCATGCTTTCTAGAATTCTAACAGTCTAATATTTTGAAACTTCGTACCAGAACTCGCACATATGAGATACAATATAAATGAGATACAACAAAATTATGAACTTTAGATGGAATATTAGTAGCGAAATTGTTGAAAGGAATTTTTACATATGAAAGGATAAATGATTTTTGCCAACAGCAGAGATTTAGCGAGGCGAGATCTAATTAAGCAAGGGTATCAGTCGAATTTCTTTAGCTGAAAATGTTTTGATATGTATGAAAGAATGCCAATGAATGTCTGTAAATTATGGTATAAAGTAAAAAGGAGAGCGAGAAGCTCAAAAATGTCTGACAGCCGTATTTCGAGATCTGCTCAGCATGAAACGAATTTTCGAAACCTATCTACGATTTCTGGAACCACATGTTCAGATTTAAGGAGGAAGAAGGCTATGAAGTTCTTAATAATTTAATTATACGGATACAGACTTTTGTGCGCAAAGCTGTTTATTCTTCTCATTTGAATATCTGTACTGCTGTTGTTGTTGACTAGTTTTCTCACTTTTGTTCTTTCTAATGATTTCTTCAATGATTCTCTGATTCATGTTTAATACATTCACACACTTCACTTTTATCGCGATCCTTTAAGGGTCATAAAGGCCGAGGAAGCATAAAATATATCCCCTCTCACACGATTGCCAACTCAGCCTTCTAGTGGTACAACCTGTTAAAAAGAAACTGTGGCATAAGCCACAGTTTCTTTTTAACAGGTTGTACCACTAATTGCTGGCATAAGCATAACTACTAGAAGGAAATGCCAACTGTTAAGAGTACGCCCTACTCAGGAACTGCCAACTTCAATGGGAACTAAACTGACTGGATAAGGTTATGGCTTTGAATTCAGATATGAAATAAACACTGCTTCCCTAATGGACAGGGAGAAAGAGAAGCAATCACACTGTGTTTTATTTTTTTAGGCTATCCTATTCAGGTAGAATGATACACAGGGTATCCAGCTAATCATCTGCTAATTAATTAGGAGCTGAATTAATCGTAGATACGTGAACTCCACTGCTTTTGGAAGCGTCGCCATACTTTAACTGATATCTCAATGACTATTGGCTTGGGCAGTGGCTTAAGCTGAATGGAGTTGAAAGATAGGTTATTCCCACATAATCCAGAAACAAATAAAACTTTAAAACTTACTGAAACTTTTCTGAAACACAGACTTACTGAAACTTTTCTTTCCATAGAGACCTGGAACATGAGGACACTGGAACAAAATGTTTTGCATAATGTCTTTACTGAAAACTTTCACTGGTGCAAGTTGAAGAATTGTATCCTATAGAGAGCGAGATGGGCAAGAAAATGTGACATTCAAAAGGATATCCCTCTTAACGTGATTTTAACTGATATTAAAATTCTGAATGCGATTCGCTACTATGATCCCAATGCGAATTCAGAATATGGAGAGAAAGAGTGTTTTTAACAAGTTATAAGACATACTCATCGAGTTTAAAGAAAGGCGATAAGGTTATTTGGGGAGGAGGGAGGGGATTTGGATGCCAAGGTGTGCACTGATTTCAAATTCTGTGGAGGAATCAAGCATTGAGAAATATCGATACTGCCAGAATTTACCAGCATGAGTTGCTAAGATCTTACAATTATTTTCGATAAATTCAAGAAGGCTTCACGAAACTAGTCAGTCTATTTTAGAGATTCCAGAGAGTAAAAAAAAAAAAAAAAGAAATATTTGAGCAATATTATGATTTGAGGAAATTATTTGAGGAATTATTTCATGCAATGCTTTCCGAAAGAAGGAAGAATCTGGACCAACATTTATATAATGAATATAAACTAAGTTTAAAAGTATTGCAAAGATTGGTAGCTGAAGGGGATGATCACAAAGGATTACATAAAATTATTAATGTTATGTGGGAACAATAAAGTGAAGTCATTAAAAGATATAAAAGCAGTAAGAACAAAATTTAAAATGTATAATAGTCTGCTTCTCTCTGTTTTGTCTTATGGAGCCGAAACGTGCTATTGTTCGAGAGTAATAATCGAAGACTTCATACTTTTGATCAATGGTGTGTAAGGAGTATCTTGGGAGTGGGAATGTTTGACTTTGTGAATAATAAGTGTTAAGAACGGTCAGCCACTTCATAGCACCATCCTGTGTAAGAAAAGCCTACGATGATTCTGCCATGTTGTCAAAATTGCAAGAAGGACATTCGCTTGGTCAACAAGATTATGTTAAGTGATCCGGAAGGTGACTGACAAAATGTTAGGCCCCGAATGACATGGACTAATAATATCAAACAAGTCGTTAATGGAATTGGCTTTCAGTAGCAGTATCAACCATCAATTGACTCTTAGAACAGATACAGCTAGCGAAGGATGGTATTCAGGCCCAGTCAGACCTCAGTTACCGTTGAGAAGTAGTGTGTATGTATGATAATAACAGATATTTTATACAAATATCATAGGACTCTTTACTACTTTAGTCATAATTTTAGAAGCTCCAAAACAGCCAATTACTGCAAGCAAACTCTCTTTCTTGTGTTAGGACTTTTGTCACACAATAGTTTTTCTTTCTTTTCGCTCTCACATTTAAAATTCAAGACTTCGCAAATATTTAAAACAAACAATTTTTTTGATATCCGTCAGTCGAAACTGTTTGATCCTGGTGACAGGTTACTACTCTAATATTGGAGGCATAAAGTAACAGATGATGTTTAGTCTTAAGAGCTATGTTTCAGACTTTTTAACCCAAAAAGTTAAAAAAGAATGTAAATGTGCATCCTTATCTTTTGTTGAGTGGGACTGCGCGCACGCAGGTGTATAATATATATATATTGCACTGCATATGCTCTAGTTCTGTTTTATATTTTAATGAATTTTGGAATTGACTGTTATGTAGGTAACAGATTTTTGATAAAGAGGATTAATTGTGTATGACGAAAATGTTTTAAAAACTTCGAAGTCTCCATATCTTATCTTCATTGGAAAAAACGGTCCATTGAATACAGCAGTTTTTTTTTTGACAATAGATAATCAATTAATCAGATAATCGTTAACCAAATGGTTAACGTGTTCGCTTTCGAACACAGCTTATTGGTTGGAGACGTTAACAACTCCAACCGATTAACGTCTTTAATCGATTAAGCTCATTATTGTTTGATAATTTCAGAATCAGTCTGTGACAATGAAATGTTCTTGGATTCAAAATACTAAACTCTCGAAAAGGATTTTGTGTTAAGTCTATGTACTTGTAGATTTAATGACAACTGTACTGGTAACTAATTATATAACTATTTGTATAACTAATTATGCTGATAATTAAAATATAATTAATAAATACTGCCAAATTACCTGAACTGTTTTGTCCTCTCTTTCTTTCAGAGCCAGCCCTGTTTTTCGTACATTGTATTCCCAAGTTCAGAACGTAAATTGTCTATAGACAAGGAAGTCTTTTGCACAGCAAAGTGTTGATCCACAATTAAAAAAAAAATTGATCTCCTTAATATAAATGGTTCCAGTAAATTCCAATTGTAGAAAGATATTCCATCTTCACTTCTAAAAGTAGCAAAAACATCCACATTTTTGTATGAATACATTCAGTAGTATAACATTCTAATCAGATAATGAATATTAGCTGTTCTACTTTTCAAAATTATATGGATATTGAATACCACATTATTTCTTAGCCGAATAAGAAACTCAAAGATAGGAAATCTAATCTGGAGTTACATGCCGAATATAGAAAACTGTATAAAGTTCGGCGAGTCCAAGCGTAAGCCAACATCTGGTAGTGCAACGCCAGGGCAACTCGTAGTAAAGGTGGAGCAAGCGCCGATCACTCTCCTTAATATTTTCCCATAATGTAAAACACAGCTTCTAGGAGATGTATTGCTGTTCTACATTATGAGAGAAGGTTTAGACCTAGATGTAATGTTAAGGTTTCACTAGTCAGACCTACCCACTACCTACTCACTGATGAGACCTCAAAAAAGGTCCAAACCGGTCTGGCTAGTGACCTTCTCTCATAATGTAGAATAGCAATGCATCTCCTAGGAGCTATGTTTTACATTATGGGAACATATTAAGAAGAGTGATCGGTACTTGCTCCACCTTTACTACGAGTTTCCCTGGCATTGCACTACCAGGTGTTGGCTTACGCTTGGACTCGCCGAACTTTATATAGTTTTCTATATTCGGCATGTAACTCTTAGATTAGATTTCCTATCGTTGAGTTTCTTATTAGGCTAAGAAATAATGTGGTATTCAATATCCACTTAATTTTGAATAATTTTACTTCGCCGAAGTGAAGCCTGTTGGCTCTTATTTCAATAATTAGCTGTTCTACTTTTCGTGAAGCTAATGCGATTTCTCTTTGGCTGCAAGAACATGAATAGCTAGGAAAATACAACTCCGGTAATAAGTCGGCGCCTTTACACATAAAGCAGTATAAGAATGCGTCCAATTAATCAAACATTGCTGTTTCGCTACTGGCAACTTACAGCATGCTGAGTACCAGGAGGAGCGCGGTATGTCTTGGGGACTCCGCTAATATTATGGTGCTTCACATAATCGTCTTGTCGACTGAATTTCCTTGCCGGCTGTGGACTGGGTCTGAAAGATTCTTTTCCAACGGCGTTAGAAGGAGGAGGCCAGGCAATATCTTTCTGCCTACGCTGGAACTGTGGAGAACCAAATGGACCTTTGTGAACTGGGGGAGGAGAAGGGGATGGATTCCACATTGCTCTTCGGCCAGGAGTAGGAGATGGTGGAAGTGATCTATAAGTTGGAGTGGTTCTTCCGTTGTATTCATCTGACTTTGAAGGAGGCCATACTAGTCGTCTACCTGACCCTATAAAGAGACCAATAATGAATTACTTTCTCTTATTTTAAACATCCGTTCATTGGATTCAAAGTAATCTTAATTGTAATGCACCATAACCTTGTTATTGTTTTCAAGATATAATGCTACTCATAGCTTGAAAAATAAAATAAGGTCCTCCTAACATTGAAAGGAATTACTTTCTCCTGGATGCTAAATTGAACAATTTTATGAATGTAATTTAAATTATATTAGCTGATCATCAGTATAATCAAGTTCCATTACTAGAGCACCAAATAATTCATGTTTCTAGGAAAAGTAAAATAATGCTGCAAATAAATGTATGTCATAAACATATATGCTACAAAGAAATAATATTTTGTAATTGCTGGAAAACCCTCCGATAGTGTCTTCATCTTATCGTGGTGGAAGGACTATCGGTAGACTTACTGGTTGGGCTCCCTCATTCTTTTCAGGTTAAAGGAAAAGGAACAGACCAAGAGAAACACCTCACCTCCGGCTTGGGAGTTATTACGAAGGCCTGACTCCCTAACGTAAAAGATCTGCAAGTTCAAAAACTACCCACTAGGATTACAAGCTGGTCTATTTACGATAGTATCGAGTTGGAACATGAAATACAAAAAGTTTGTTTAAAACTGAATCCTTTCAATGTATTATTGATGCTATTACATCGATAACGCTTCTTCAGTAACCTAGTAGTCTTGTTTCTTTTAACAGGAGAATGCTCTACAGTGGAATGCACAGCAACAAACATGAAATGTTGTGGGTTTCTCTTAGATCTATGTTTGTACTCGTTTATTTGATGCTGAAATAGTCTAAGATTATGTATCAACAGAGGATATGCCTGATAAGGAAAGCAAAATTAAATTTTATGAAAAACTGAAAGGATTTGTGATTTCTTGCCTAGGATTTGTATAAAATTAGGTGTGGGTAATTTTAACGCACAAATAAGAAAAGAAACAAGATAAAAATGAATGATTTATCCGTATAGTCTGTCAGATAATGACATACGGATTAGCGCTATTTTTTAACTTTGCATTATCCAGAGGACTTACAGCTAATAGCATACTTTTCTAGAAGGAATATCCATAAAGAAATTTGGTTATCTCCAGATCATGTAATACCAACAATCAAAAAGAATGTGCTCCTTCGTAAGTACGGAGGCGGCCGGACGTATTAACAGAGTAGCTGACGCGGATAATGACCGTATCTGCTAATAGCACATTTCAAGCAGAGGTGCTCTGCTCAGTGGAAAAATGTTAATAGAAATACTAATTGATATAACATCAAAATGTGGGATGATGTAAACGTACGAACATTATATGTAAAAAATATAAAGCAGGAAATAAAATATTCACTTCCTTCTATAACTGAGCGAAACAAAAAAAAATCGATGAGCTCAGATTAAAGATATTATTCTTCATTATGCAGAAGAAATGCTTCAATTCACAAATAGTTCAATAATGCTTGCAAAGTGGTTATAAAGAAACGTAATGAGACTATACTAAAAATACTAGAGACCGTAAACAGGAAAAAATCCCAATATACCGAGAGCTATTATAAAAGCTGTATAAATTTAAATTGGTAAAATATTAAGTCGAAAGAAAAGGCTAGCAGAGAAAAAAAAATCGAAGTTACTGAAAATAATACAGATAACTCAAAGGTCTTCAGACGAGACACTTAAAAATACATAAAACCTAAAATCGAATACTTATAACCAAAACACAATTCGAACGGTACTTTGAGATACTATTAAATATTATAGATCACTAACACCACCTAATGGAAACCTAATACCAGAACACGATATTTACAAGAAAATGCTGAAGAACACACAAATGAGGAACTATCTCTGACTGAAGTAAAAAATGGTATTAAAATATTTTAAAAAGTAACAATTCAACGAATGAATATAAAATTGCAGGAAAACTTTAAAAATTGAAGGGACGCCCTTACAAAACTGAAGATTTATGAACTCGTCAAGCTAACATGGCAAAAAAAAGAAATCTTAGTGGACTGGAATGAAGCCAAATTCTGGTCTTTGAGAGAGAGAGAGAGAGAGAGAGAGAGAGAGAGGTAACCACTGGAAGAGAGAGAGAGACCAGTGATTACCAAATAACCGTATATCTCTTGTACCTGCTACTAAATTCTGTCTATATCAATCTGGAAAAGAATTAATATACTGTATGCTTCAGCATCCTTTGGCGACAGCGTGGCTTCTGGGAATGTAAATTGACGACTGATCATATTTTCACACTTCGATAAGTGCTAGACAAACATGATTTGGATAAAGAATTGCATCTAGTACTTTTAGACTCTAAGTAAATGACACTCTACTTCGAGACGCAATATGCGATATGATTCTCACTCACGAAGGTTGTATGCCTGTAGTATAATAGTATCGTGAGTGGACTAAGTTTTTTTATATTTTGTATTAATTTAACTCCATTGTATTTATTTAACAATTTTTGTATTTTTATTGATTTAGATAGTCCAGAAAGCCTGCGCTAGAGACCAAACATGATAGTTTTTCTAGCCACTTCAGGCTTCCAATAAGCAGAGAGGTGAACTCACGAGATTAAATTCATCTCCTGCTCAAAGACAATCGCAAATAACCATGTCCACGGCAGAATTTGAATCCGCAGCTTACTGGTTGATGAGTGGGCATACCTCTCTAATCAGTCTGGTAAATTAAGGCAATTAAACCTGGTCTTGTTAAACCAGGAAAAGGAATATATATGGATTTCGAGGATCCATAGTAACGGATTCAACTTATCCATTGATACTTATATGTTTTAGCAATGATAGATTTAAAATATCTAGTAGTGAACATTAATAGGTACAGTGTTATCCATCGATGATAGGAAAGCCATTCTGAAATATTTTTGGAAGTCTTATGACTTCATTATAATTATAATATTATTCTCATTTAAATATTTTAAATATTTAATATATTTAAGAGCAACAATTTAAGACATGGCCAACAAGCAAACATAGATAATAGGAAACGTATTGCATTTCATGTAGAGAAAAAGAGATTGTACTGGACTGTATGAACGAAGAGCTATGAAACCTCTTTCGAAGACCAAATATTCTATGATTTATATGAAGAAAATGAATTTAATGGTTTTGGCATATTTGGAACGAGAATGACTAGTTGTATACAAGTACTTAAGGAAATATTGAATTGACAAGAAAAAGACCCCTGGCAAAATATATGGATATGTTAATAAAGGATCTAAGACATCTGGATGACCATCTCTTCCAGATGCAACCTATGATAGGAACAAATAGAGAAATCTGGTAATGTCAGCATTAGACGTAAATGGTACAGAAGGAAGATTTCGCTGAAATATTTGGGAAATGATCGCTACAGACACATCTAAAAGTTTGGAAAATGAAATAACGTTTCGCAATTAGTAAATAATTATATTAAGAAAGCATATTCTGCTTCTTCAATTATGAGATTTTACAGGTTTTTATTGTTATTTTATTTTTTTAATTATGACTTTGAGATAATGACTAACACATCTGATACTGCACAACAAAAACCATCACTGAAGTATATCTTCCTAAATGTATTTGACTTTCTGAATTGATGATTTTAGATCTCCGATGTTCGCTGTGATTAGTTTTCGTTAATTAATTTTTACTCGTAGATATCCCTAGAAGTGGAAAAAGTTCGCGCAGATAGATACTTAAAAAAGCACCAAAGTGTGGAATCAACTGTTGCGGAAACAGGTTGAGAGAAAAAAATCTACGTATAGTGATCCTTACTACAGAACTTTTTTCTGTAGTAAGGATTACTACAGAAAAAGTGGGGAAACCGCTCAATTTGAAACGTTTCAAACCAAAACGTTTCCATCATACAGACGTAACAAATGACATAACTTGTCCCATTTTCTTTAAAGAAATGTGATCCACCGATGGATTCTATTTCTTTGAAGACAGATGGCACTATCAAACGGAAATTTTTTTGTTGTGAAGAAAACGTAGTAACACTCGCCGAGATTTTCAGTTACTCAGTGCCGAATTTTTTCTATCATTTCTGAAATGCTAACAACTGTGTTATTAACAATTTCAAAAAATATAACGAATGATAGGAATGATTGTATACCATCTTCTTTGTATTAAATTTCTTTCATGATAATTAGGTGTTTGATACCAAGATGGCAGGAAAGAGACCAAGAGGAAGTTCAGTCTAGATGGACTGATTCGGCCAGGAGTGCCTTAGAAGCACGAAATATTAGATATGACAATACTGGAGTGCTCACAAGTAATAGGTTGATTCGGAGAAAAATTGTTGATAGGAGATTAATAATAATGTAAACTTAATCATATAAGAGCCTGTGTAGCTCAGTGGATGTGGCGTTTGCCAACCACGGCGCTTGGCCGCACGAAGGAAGACTTGGTTTCGAGTCTAGTCGGCAACTAGAGGAAATTTTTCTAAGCCTTTTTTCGACCGGTTCCCGAGGGGGATCTCTGGCACGGGCAAGCAGGTTTTTCCTCCCGGAAACTCTGGTTTTTCGTTCTGTAAACTCAAGAAAATCGACCGTAGAACCCACATTATTTCAGACATTAAATATATTGTGTTAGGATTAGGGACCACAAGATGGCGGCACATTTGAGCCGTCTCTCTTCACTGAGTACCGCTTAATTAGTGATAGCCTTGGGCCATCTATCTCTCTGATTGGTACCAGTGGAGATTGAACTGCCCACTCAGTCTCCAAAAGTTAGATAGGGCTAAATGGCCTCGCCTACTCCCCGTATACGGGAATAAAAAGGCTTTAGCTGATTTTTTTTTACTTAATCATATAGTGCTGTCATAGTAACCTGAACACATCTTGAGGGTACATATCAAGAAATTGATGATGATGATAATTTGGATTTCATTAATCCTTTATAAGTGGAATCGTGTGTGAAGTGACTTTAGTTAGTGGAATTACCGTATAAATAACTGAAGACTAGGGTCAATGTTTCGTTTCTTAATTGCTTGTGTTCTCCTGCTGATTTATGTAATTCGTAGAGTGAAAAGTCAGAGCTAAGGAAACCCTCCCCCTTCTGTTTGAGACCAGCTAAGACACGATTAGTTGGGAATTAGTAATATGTGAGTTCTTTTAAAGGTTTCTTGAGTCCTAGAGTAGAAACAGCAGTAGTAATCGTTTCATAAAAGCGAATGCACGGAAAGAAGAGAGGAATAAATCTAATAGCATGGAGTATGCACAGTACCAGATTGTTATGAACATGTGAACCATGCGTGGGGGATGGGAGGTTCTTGATGACATAAAGGGTTTAACCATTCTAGCATTCATACAAAATGTGCTCCTCGGTGATGACAGATGTACCATCAATAAAGCCAGGTGAAAAAAAAACTGTTAGCAGATTAGAAGAAATACTTATAAGGAATAAGGAATGCTTCTATTTATAAAAGGATTCTAAAGCCCTCTTAGCAATAAATCTATTTATTTTAACAATTTTAGCCCTTTTAGCAATAAATCTATATTTTGGTGATAAATATAGATTTATCGTACAAAGGAGTCAGTCTCCTTGGTTGGTTATTTAATCAATGCCTTGTGTCACAGAAATTAGAGTTATTCAGATTAGCAGTGCTCCACTTCATAGAGCAACACTATATCAGGTTATTTGCCGACGGAGATACAAACCGAATGAGATTATAGAGAAGATAGATGAAATTCTTCGTGTATGGATTAGCAGAGAACGTATTGGTACATACATAATACACAAGCGTATTGTGTGTCCCCCTCAATGTCTACTTCCTTTAACTTACCTCAACTTAATAACCTTTCATATTTATGAAAGAAGTATATAATACATGCGACAATAGGCAAACCTAATAAGAGCCTACACATCAGCTATACGAAATTAAGAATTTCAACTGTAATATGCACACCTACTTTTCCTAACAGAAACACAACTTTCCGCTCATTCGAGCCTTATTCATTATAGTTTTCACAACTGCCCACTCTTTTGACTCATTTCGTCTCAAAGATGATATTTGAGCTCATGTTCGCTCCGATATTCCAAGCCAGAGATTAACTTTATTGCGTGTGTTCTTCTAGTCGGTTTGCAGGCTGAAAAACCGAGTTTCAGGAAGGAAAAATTCTGTCACCTCCTTATCAGACCTGCTGACTTCACTTGGAAAATTCTGATAATGGTCCTTCACCTAGATGGCGTTAGAACACAGGTTGATCTAACCAAAGGGTGCCATCGATACCGACTGAGTTACAGAAGCTCTTAGAGAAAATAAGGTTTCTCCCTATTTGATTGGATTATCATTTTGGAAAGCGCAAAAAAGCAAAAAAAAAAAAAAATTTGAGAACACGATACGCATACCACATCACATCATTATTTAAATTAAGAGGAACATGAATAGGCCTATTAAGTTGCTTAGAGGACGGATTGGGAAGAGAATGATAATAAGATGACACATCGTTTTCACAGTTGTGAAAACGATGCTATTTAGCGTATATATGGATAATCCCATATCTATATGGGATTATCCATATGGATATGGATATCCCATAACGACTGCTATTTAGCGTATATATGGATAATCCCATATCTTAAAGGGAATGTTCATAATCATCATTATCAATGCTCAAGGCGGGATTCGAATCCGCAACCTGCTGATTGGAAAGCAAATATGTTAATATTTGCTTTCCAAACATTTTACATAAAATGATATTATGTAAAAAATGAAATATTTAATACAAAACACACATTTCAATGCATATTGCATCAGTGAACAAAAAACAAATGAACTATAACATGAAGCAAGAATTGTAATAATATTATAATAAGAGTTACGAAGTAAATCTTTCTATCCGTCTGACACTAGCAATATAATACAATAATGAAAGAAAACAACTTGAACATAAATTACACGCAGCTTAAACACTAGAGCGTAGTGCTTAATAGGTATAAATGTAAAGAAAATTTATGGATTAATATATACGATGTTAAAGTTGTTGTGGAGCTATTCAGGGTTTCCAAGTGTACGGAGATGAGATGAAGAAATTATGAGGAAGGAAACAACTGTGATCTGGATGTTCTGTCAAGATCTGTATGAGCTGGCGTTACCGATAGTCGAGTGGGGATTTGACAAGTGTGAAGTTTGCGGTTTGTTCCTCTGTTCATTAGTGCGGTTACACAAATATATTTTCTTCATTTTTATGGAAAGTGGTGAGGGAGTGAGATATCGCCAGAGCAATTCTTCTCTCTCATCAAAGGGGGGGGGGGGGGGTGATTGGACTAACCATGGATGAATAGAAGATGAAGTATGAGTTTCATTGTGTCTATTAGGATGAATTTCTCCCTCTTTCTCTCTGTCTCTAATACTATCATTAAACTACATCTAGGAATTAAAGTTAAAAAACCGTGATGCAGAGTTTGGATAACCTCTTGTAACAGCATTTACGTTGAACGATGTCAGTAGACCTAACGGATGTATTCTCTCTCTCTCTCTCTCTCTCTCTCTCTCTCTCTCTCTCTCTCTCTCTCTCTCTCTCTCTCTCTCTCTCTCTCTCTCTCTCTCTCTCTCCTCTTTTCATGATATGTATGAAAAGAAAAGGCTCGCATTTGTAAACGTTACCGAAAATATTTCATTAGTTAATAGATGTTAAAATAGCTCCACAATGAAATCTGAAAGATAACGACTACTTCTGTAATAAATTAATACCATTCAGAACTCCATTCAAAATCTAGAAGTTAGAAGCATATGAATGCAACCAAAATTGAATTAACTTTAAAAAAATTAAAAAGGGAAAAAAAAGAAAAACACTCTAGTGATAACTTATCGATAAATATATATACTGCAATCATAGTATAATTAAGTCAAAGAAGAGAAGATAAATCAAGAAAAAGAAAAAAGAAAAGAAAAAAAATAGGGAGGGGGGGATAAAAATCCAGTTAACAACTCGGGTAAAATACATACTTGCATGTTTAAGTGCGAATTCTACTTGGAGGAAACCAAACCAATGAAAAAGACTGGATTTTCGCAACAGAATTGGAACCGAATAGAATAGAGCTGAACATAATAGAACTGAGTACACTCATAAAAATGTGAAAGAGTGATTAGTCAGAATTTCTTAATTCAAAAGAACTTTTAGAAGTTTGTAGTTACATGCTGGAAAATGTAATGAATAAGTGCAGTTTTTGTTAATTGACCAAATAATACCCCGTATTAATACAAAATCAAATGTACAATATGTAGTACACAATGTATATACAGTTGTTTTATTAACCATGCCATAGTGTAGAATATTTGATAAGAATTATAAAGAGCGTTCATAAAGGTTTTCGCAAGAAGCAGGAATATTTATACAGTGCCACTTCATTAAGATAGCTCTACCTGAAAAAAAAAAATCCAGTTCACCTAAGTGAATGCACACTTTACCATTAAGTATAATTTACTATACGTTTATTATATGAAGTTCACTGAAATGAATACAGATCCTCACCTTGCTCTCTCATGACTGTTGGAGAAAATCCTGTTTTAGGTAGTTCCTTCACTGTGGTTTTCTGCAACGAGAGAACAGACATTTTAATTAAGATTTATAGAGTTCAGTGTGTATATCTAGAAACGTTCACAACGTGTATGATAGTGAAAGTGACTAGAACTATCCAACGCGCCCAATAAATCTGACAATTGCATTTATTGTTATCTGAAAATGTTTTAGCTACATTGTATATGATATTAAATATTGTTAGACATAATTTTCTAACATGACGATTCATAAATAATATTCCTTATATCTTTAAAACACTTTTACAATGATAAGCAGCCATATAATAAATCCGTTGTAATAGCTTTACAATTGCTGCTCTGTATAGCAACATATTTAAAAACGGCAATGCTGTATGGAAGATCATGAATCATGGTGTAGGAGAGGAATTATTCGATTTTAACCACGGGTGGAAATATTGTCAGCGTGAATATATATATATATATATATATCAGCCATTGTCGATCCACTGCTGGACGAAGGCCTTTCCAAGATTATTCCAAAATTGTCTGCCCATGGCTCTCCTTTTTCATGGTCACTCCTGAAAATCTGATGATATCATCAATCCACCGTGATTTAGGTTGGCGTCGTGGTCGTTTTTCCTCTCGTGGAATCCAATTGTCCATCGTTGATCTTGTCTTCGAGCAATATGTCCAGCCCATTGCCACTTCAGATGTTTCACTCTTCCTATGATGTCAGAGACTTTAGTTTGATTTCTTATCCATGTATTCCTTTTGTGATCCAATGTTGTGATGTCAAGCATACTTCTTTCCATACTAAATTTGTTGTTCTTAATTTTTGAAATTCCTTTGCATTCAATTTCCATGTTTCACAGCCATATGTCAGTATAGGAGGAATACATTGGTTAAAAACTTTTCTCTTCAGGCACAATGGTAGTTGGCTTTTGAATATTGAATGTAATTTTCCAAATGCTTTCCACCCAAGCATCGCGCGTCTTTTGATTTTGTTCCATTGATATCTGTTGTCCTAAGTATATGCAATGATCTACTTGTTTAATTTCCTCATTATTTAATTTCCTCATATACAAAGTGTTATTGAGCTATATAAATACTGCTCTGATCATGGCAGGAGGGTAACAGCAATAGCCGAGCCGTATATACATGCATGAAAGAGAGTGATCAGCGTTAAATTTAATTTAACTGATCCCATTGAAATCGCTTGGATTGCTTCAATGTTGTGTCTTCGAACACCATTTATATAGTTTTATTATTTAGATAAGTTTTCAGAAGACTTGTAACCATGCCACGGACAGGAGAAAATGATTGCACTTTAGTTCTGGTCACAGACAAATGACTCAGTCTTACAATATTAGCCATTTCCCGACAAAAACCTGCGATATTTTTGGTCAATTCTGAGCCTGTTCAATGGCAATTAAATAATATTAAGCAGGACATTTGCTCCACCAGGGATACCATAAGGAGGTAGCGGAGTTTTTCCACCGGAAATAAACTCCAGTTTTTTATCACGGAAAGCAGGCCACCGGTATTTTTTGAACATAAACATAAAAGGACATAATACACTGAACGCATAGCCTTTACTTGTTCATACGATAATTCCAAACAACCGAAATCTTCCAGAAGATCAAACATCAAAACAGATATCTGTGATTACATTAAGCCCTTGATAAATATCAAAAGCAGAGTTTTTTTCCTCTTGTCTTTTCTTTGTCTCTAGGGCATGTACTTTACAATGCTAACGAAAGATTATACTTAATAATAGTATATTCTTTTGGAAACATTAACATGTTTGATAAAGGGAAGAAGAATAGTCATTTCAATGGATTTAGGCTTAACTCCATCGATCAAGTCAAATGTAATGTAGAGATGTTGCTTTCCCGTAATAACATGTGGGCCGTATATTATAATTCATTAATCTAATTCCTTTAAATTCAGTATTTTCTGATAGGATTTCAAAAAGGTTTATTATGTTTTGCCTTCATCGAAGGCCTTTTTGAAATTAATGAAACATATGAGAATAGAGGGGAAGTATTAGAAACAGAGCCTAATTAGCAATGTGTAACTCGAAGACATTTCTTGTGGGATAAATTACGAAAGTCGTGTATTTTGCGTAAGTCTAATTGACATTTCGACTGTGACAGGGAAAGTCGACAAGTGAAAGCAAAAGATAGTTGTTCAGAGGCATAGAACGCATAAAACTAGAAAAACATTCATACATCAATACTGGGGCAATGAGGGTTGTACTTACGCGAAATGTTCATAATCGAAGTTTTCCTTAATGGTTCAATGGTAAAAGCCTTAGAAGCATTCGCGACAGTATTATATGAAAGTAAAAAATAATACTGCAGAAAATGCTGGGAGAGGATGAGCAAAATCATTAAAACAATTTACATTTTTCAGGAATTTAGAGATGTTTTCGCTCAGACCATTCAACGGCCTAAAATGCTGTATGGCGTAGGATTATTGGCTTTTCTATTATTAATATTGATGCTTTGTTTGGAGCTTACATCTCACTTCCATTTCCTTCTTTGATCTGTAGTGATTTTACAGCTCTACGATAAAAGATTAATTTTTTCGTACCTCATTGGATTCGTTGATGATCTCGTGCTGACATACTCCATTGTATTTAATACAATGGAGTATGTCAGCACGTAACTCTATTCGTGACTCTCCTTACTGTGATTTGAATTTCTCTATTCACTTCTCTGTGCATCTCTTTGTTCTTCACTGTTCTCTCTCGCTTAGCTTCTTCATTTTTTTCTTTCACATATCAAAATCTTTGTTTTATTTAATTTCACAATCAGATTAAGTTAAAACGTTAAATCTCTTTTTCTTTTCAATGATTTTAAGCTGCTTTTAGTAGTCAAGCTATAGCTTTTCTACATGTCATTAATTTACCAAGATACAAAAATCGGACGGACAACCGGCAGAAAGCTGTAGTATATTATTTACCCTAGTAGCACTTTATCATAATACGAAACATATCCAGTGGCTGTTCAATAATGTTAAATCAAGCATTGTTCTGTAACTGAGCTTTCAGAATTATAATTTCCAGTATTTCTCTTTATGTAAAATGGAATGAGATAAATTCGCATTATTCTGTACTCTATTAAATACGTGTAAATATGGTATATTTTTAAGCTTCGAAAATGTAATGGCTGTCCACACCAAATAATATTTTTATTGTGTTTTTTACTTAGCTTTTGCTCACATTAAATAAAGAAAATTTTATGTGTGTGTGTGTGTGTGTGTGCGTGTGTGTGTGTGTGTGTGTGTGTGTGTGTGTGTGTGTGTGTGTGTGTGTGTGTGTGTGTGTGTGTGTGTGTGTGTGTGTGTGTGTGTGTGTGTGTGTGTGTGTGTGTGTGTGTGTGTGTGTGTGTGTGTGTGTGTGTGTGTGTGTGTGTGTGTGTGTGTGTGTGTGTGTGTGTGTGTGTGTGTGTTCAATTTACAGACGTAGCAGACCGCAGATAGGATTAAATAAGCTATTATAAGCAGATACCAGGTTTCTAAGATCAAGTAACTTGGGATCTTATTTGGGTTCCATTTCCAAGAAAATGGAACTGGATACAGTTACTCAACTATTTAAAACACATCAGCATTATCCTATCCATCAGCAAACCTAATGGCGTGCTATGATATCCACCCATCTTTTGGCTGATTTTTCTGGCAATCTCCTATCTCTAGATGTGTATCGAAGGACCAATCCAGATACAGGGTGGCCATAAAATAACTTTCCCTCTTTGGAGACATCTGTAGCTAAAACCAATAATGTCTCAAATTTTATATTGAGACTTTTGAAGGCATGGGAAATGGTTTCCACGAAAAAAAAGATTTAGTACTAAAAGTCGCCGATAGAGGAAATTTTGGCGCTGAGCCGAAAACAAGCGGATAATTTAATTAAATTTTCTCTTGCTTGATTAAAATCAAATCTCTGTCTTTTCTTCACTTCTCTTGGCTTTGTTTTGCTTCGTTTTATTATATTCAATCTATCTTCAGTTGATCTGGTTTAAAAAAATATTTATTTTTTTAACTATTATTTTTATTTTAAAAGGAGAAAGAGAGATAGGCGGAGCTCTTTTAGCCCTAAAAGACTTTTGTAAATTGATGGACAGCCACACGACTGAAGTTTCCACCCTTAGTCGTTGACAGCATTTGAGTTTACAGCTACCAATAACTTCAAGATACTGGAGAGAGAATATGACAGACGACTGCTGCCATCTCGTATTCCGAAAATCCCGACTAGTATATTATTGTCTAGAAATAATTCCAGACAATAATATAGCAGTGGGGATTTTCGAAATGCGTTGTGGTGGTAGTTGTCTACCATTCATGCTGCAGTAGCTTGAACTCGTTGCTATCTCTGAGTTCTGTGATGGAATTTTCGATTAAGAAGTTAAAAACCAGAGTATCCAGGATCAAGACACCCATGAAAGGCTATAAAACAATAAGATATGGATGACCTGAGTTTATTATCCTGTTTTATAGACTAAACGAGAAACATGTTCTAGAGACTAAATAAGAAACGTTTGTCAGTCCACTTTGATTCTGAAAATAAGTAAGATAATAGTCTCAAATTGGTCTATAAAATGTATATATTACCAGAAGAAGTTCACAAAACATTTGTGCCATAATGGTACTCAAATCTATAGCTTCTCTGCCTCCAAGAGTCGGTGGAAGAGTGGAGACGTTATCCAGCCAGCATATTCTGCAATTCACTAACCTTTCGTATGTGAAATCTGTCATAAAAATATTAAATCATGATTCCGCTGTTATCCAAGCCTTTTAGAGACGTTGTTATTCCATCATGCTATACTGTGAGAAGGAAGGCCGTAACATGTTCAATTGTAGTCGCCTACCACCGGAACTTTTATTAGATACCGTTCTTCATTCGGTTTCCGATTTAGTTGATCTTTGTTGCAAGCGTGCAGTTTTCTTTCTTCAGAAAAAAAAAATATATTTAGCAACGCTGGAAAAATCGACCGTGAAAATCACACTATTTCAAACAAAATACGAGTGGTAAGGTTTTATGGTCACGAGATGGCTGCATTTGTCTTCCGTGTTGTCGACCTGAGGCAAACCATTTATCATTGATTTGTAAAAAAAAAAAATCAACTAAACGCCTTTTATTCCCCAATAGGGAGTAGGCGAGGCCTTTATACCCTATCTAGCTTTTGGAGACTGAGTGGGCAGTTCAATCTCCACCGGTAGCCAATCAGAGAGAGCTGGCCCATGTCTATCACTAATTATAGCAGCCACCGATGAAGAGGCTGGCAAACAAGTGCTGCCATCTCTTGGTTCCTAACCCTAACAAGATATATCACTGTCTGAAATAATGTGGGTACTACGGTCGATTTTCTTGAGTTTACGGAACGAAAAACCAGCTTGCCTGTGCCAGAGATCGACTAACTCGGGAACCGGTCGAAGATAGACTTAGAAAAAGTTCCTTCAGTCAGCGACTAGACTAGAACCTAGGTCTGACTTCAAGCAGCCAAGCGCAGAGGACGCAAGCGCCACTTCATTGATTTGTAGCCTAACTAAACCCTCATAACTATATTATGTACAGTTGATGACTAATGGCAAAGTTGGGCTACCAATCAGTTTCCATGACTAATTAATTATTAACAAATGACTAAAAAATATTAACAAACAGTCGTTAATATTTTTTATTATGGTGATATTGTTA
Organism: Typopeltis vanoorti; assembly: GCF_054136105.1. NCBI lineage: Eukaryota > Metazoa > Arthropoda > Arachnida > Uropygi > Thelyphonidae > Typopeltis > Typopeltis vanoorti. Next base: position 115,584,439 of record NC_143556.1, on the reverse strand, counting down.
TTCCACTGTTATTTGGTTGAAGCTAAGAGCTGGATAAACGAGACATACACTAGCCAGATATTAATTAAGCTGGTCCGTTAGCCAATTATTAAAGAGTTTCTAACTTTTGTGATTTATAACATTATATCTTTTATCATATTCTGAATATTTGAAAGATTGAATATTTATTCATTATCGGAACAGATAACGCATTTAAGTATAGACATATTAGATCGAACTCTTGAAGTGGAAGAGATAGTTTTGTCTCTAAACTCTAAAATGCAAAATCTACACTTAAGAAAGTTGTGCCAATGTGATATTTTGCGTGACGTGAAATATCATAATTCATAAAGTTGTAATAATATTATTTTAACTTAACGTCGGGTCGAATATAAATACATTCGTTTCCCTCTTGACTTTTGAAATAAAAATGGATCCTTACCTTGGGGGGCCAAACAGCATGCATCATTTTCCTCATAATAGAAGGAGACGATGAAGGACTGGGCGACACTCTAAGGGATGAGGTCTTTGGCGCTTCCGACTGCTGTTGGTGAATCATCATCTCATACATTTGTTGCTGTTTATGAACGGTACTATTCGGCTGCTGCATCTGTTGCTGTAGCTGAACAGCCGACAGAGGCGTTTCAACGTGACCTTGGTGTTTTGTAAACTGGTCAGAGTGATCAGCATAGCCAGGATGTTGTCTGCGTAGGCTGGACGTGTCAGTTTGCCCTGACTGCTGCCTTTGGTAGCTACCTGTTGAAACGTCTGTGTGACCCGAATGCTGTCGCTGGTAATGAGATGCATCGTTCCATCCATATTGCTGTTGCTGATACTCTTGTTGCTGCTGCTGCTGTTGATGCTGTTGTTGATATTGTTGCTGCAGTTGTTGATGTTGTCTTGGAACTCCTTGCGTGGTATAATCAAACTGAACGTAATGCTGCTGTTGCTGCCTCTGGACTCTAGCCATGTTGGAATCTTCCTGAGAGTACGACTGTTTCTGAATTGGAGAATGCAATGCTTGTGAAGATGCACGAGGAGGTGGAGGTGGTGCAACTGAAACAGAAACAGTTTTGTAAACAGCTTGCAGTGACTGTAATTGCGGAATCGCAAACATGTCTAATCAATTCTGTAAGGCTTCTATGTGTCTGACAATATGGAATATATAAAAAAGTTAATCCATACGAAACAAATATGCAATGATTTGTTGCATACAGATTAATTTTATTGAAATTTATACATACAATTTCATTTTTAATTGGAAATTTTCAGACATAAATATGAAATTCGTTATGTGAAGCGTAATCATAAAATGCATTCGAAATTTAGAAGTCCTTACAATAATAATTATTTGTTTCCCCCGTTCCTCGACTGCCCATTACAACTGGTTGAGCCCTCCTAATGGGGGGATTAAGTACTATATCCTATGACTGTAATCCGTGTGTGTGTTCACGGTGCTGATTTACCTGCTTGCGGATGAAAACCCCCAGATAAACTGAGGGGGGGGACCGTTGTCTATGCCCAAGACCGGCTAACTTGGCTGTGGCTGAGAAAGATCCTTAAGCTCCTCACGTCGTCGACGGGAATCGAACCTAGGACACTCCTTCCCCAGGTACATGTTTGCGAAGCGCATAGCCACTAAGCTAACCACGCGGACAGCAATGCATATGATGGAACAAAGAAAGTGGTGTAGAAGAACCCTGTCACAATATTAACATCCTTTCAGATTTATGAATTACTTTACTATTTTTAAACTTCTTATGAGCATGTGATTCAGTTATGAAAATTTCAATTATTTAAATAACTGAAATTTTAATATTCGACTTTTGTTTCGGACAGTTACGAATTGTTACTTGGTTAACACAAGGGAAATGCGTTTTATTTATTTTTATTATATCAGTTCCCTTCATAACAGGTTAGAAACCTACAGCACATTTGGTATTAAGGGTGGTATAAAGTAATCCTGATCAATAGATCCAACCTGGCGGTGGTTTTCAAGGCACTTCAAGCTTTTCCGATAAGCAGGGAGGTTGTTTCACACCAGGTGGCGCATTATCTGCCACTACTTTGACATACATCATGACACAGTGGAGGTTCGAAGTTATAGTTTAGAGAGTGGAGACAAGATGTTGTCAACTTGAGAAATCAAGTCTACTAGTTATTTATTTACTTGCATTGAGTTCTTGTCTCATAATGCTGTGTCAGTTTGGTATCTCAATATATCAGAAATCGCTTTTCTTGTATACTGTATGACATTTTGATGCAGTTCATAATTTTTGCTTTCATATGAGTTCAGATATGAAGGTTTTTGTTCATGTGCTCCCAGAATTAGTTTGTTTTCAATGTGTATCATTGTCTTTATTTATAAAAATTTTGGTTCATATTTGCTTTAAACGTTCAATGGATCCATGTACTTTAAAAATTGTGAAGTTATGCACTCAATTCTGTTCGTCAATTTTCTATGTCTCTAGATTCTAGAAACAGAAAATTGACGAGCAGAATATTTATCATACATAACATGTGCATGATAAATACACATGTAACATTTATTATACAACTAAATTAAACCATCTCACAATAAGCATAAGCAAAAACACTTCTCTTTACTCTCGATAAAACAATAGGTTTCTTTCCAATCGCTGTTGAATTTACAGGTTCGTTGTTTTTGTATTTGGATTATCCATTTTGGGCAAAATGGTGAAACATTCCTTAAGCGCACGGTTGCCAGCAGACTAAATACATCAAACAAACATTAAATATAACATAAATGTTAACATTTTCTACGGCTTTAATAAATATTATTACTAGGAGAAGACTTATATTTTCCAGTTTTAATTTTTTTTTTTTTTTTTTTTTAAATAACTGACAGCGAACACATACAAATAGCTCCGCGTGCGCAAATTGGTCCGAGAACATAGGGTTGAGAACCCTGCTCTAGGACCTAGGACTCTTAAAATACAATTAAGCGAGATGGTTTTTTTTTTCATATTGTTTTCTTCCTCTTAACATTTGTGGTATCGTCCTTTCTTGATTAAAAATTCATCTAATTTGAATTGCGCAAAGCAGAATTATGGAAACGATTCGAGATAATCCAAACAATCCATTTCCTAATAGCATTCTTGCATAAGTCATGTTATTCATTATCGCTGCAATTTCATCTAGACCAGTGTTCTGCTTGTGATAGTATAAATAGTTCATTTATTATCATTTATATGGAAATGAGACAATTTCGGTAAAGATATTTCAAGTTACAAATTCTGAAATATGGATTGAAGTTATTGTATACTTATGGAAAAAACATAACATGGACAGAACATGTTACAAATACAGATGTCCTACAGAGAATGAGAACACATAGATCTTTATTACAGGAAATGATCCAGAGAAAGATGAGATTGGCAGGACATGTACTGAGAGGTTCAGCAGGACAGAGGATACTAACAGTTTTAGAAGGAAAAGTTATGGGAAAAGGATCAAGAGGCAAAAAAACGAAGGACATGGCTTGAAGATATAAGATCATGGACAGGATCGCATGGCTATGCAGAAACAAAAAGGAACGCCACCAACAGAGAGAACTGGAAGGACATGGTGCTGCACCCTTTCACTGAGGAAGCTACATGAAGAAGAAGGAAAAAACAAATATCTAATGTGTGCTACACATTCTACAAAATGAACCCGAAGAAGACAAAGGCTTACATTTTTATGACTGCCCTTCATAATTATGCAAATTGCGTAGACCAGATAGTTACAAAGTAATAGCTGTAAAGTCTTAAATTATTAATTGATGATTCACACTTAGAAATGATAAGCAGTTGCGATGTTACCTTTGGCCTGTGGCTGTGGTGGTTGAGCAGATTCTATGTGGTTGCTGTAATAATTTAACGTCGGTTGACTGAATGCTGAAGTAGGGGATGTCACAAATTTTGCAGAGTAATCGCCAGCAAATTGTTGAGGTGATGGCTGCCGTTGAGGTGGAGATGTCTGAATATGAGCAGTGGTTGTGTGATGTTGATAGACACTTGGCGACCCTGGAGGATCTTTATGAACTTGTGGTGGTGGTTTGGGCTTCGGAGGAGTAGGTGGAGGGATTTTTCTAGAAAATGAACAGTTTAAATGTAAATAGAATAAAGAGAAAGTAAACAGGTTTAAGCAATCTGAAATTAATACACTTCAAAATTAGTAGTCGAAATAAACAGTACAGTTGCATTTAAGTTTTTCGTTTCTTTTCTTTTCTTTTTTTTTTTAGAGTAAATACTGTACAAAAGTTCCAGTTTTGCTCCCCCGATCGTTCAATATGCAGCGTGAGTGATACCCATAAAGGGCATGCTAGATATACTACACAGATATCCTCATCTTCGAGGTCCACAGACTGACTGCTAGTTAGTATACGGGACCGAACCAGATAGTAACGTGTTTTGGGAGGTTTTCTGATCTGCTGGCGCATAATCTCGTTGTCCATCTACATTGCTATGACGCGTCTGAAGGACACGTCATGGCGAGGGCATTGTCAAAGCCATGTTATGGTATAGGGACTGAATGCGCTCTGTAAGAGTGACATATCAAGAGTCTATTTTCACTCGCTGCATGATCCCTTTCTCTTTTCCTCTTCAGCTTTGCAACAAACTAGAATGAAAGTGAACCGACACAAGTTTAGTATCAGTATAGTTAAATTAAAAAATAAACCTCCCTCAAAAATTCCTATCCCCCCTCCAAAAAAATTTAAAAACTCAAGAAAATCTACAAAAAAAGAAAGAAAGAAAGAAAAAACTTCTTCCATATCTACTTCGTTAACATTCGTGGCATGAATAATAACAAAGACATGCATCAATCACCTTCAAACATCCAAACCTGATGCTCTATTTCTCACTGAACACAAATCTCGGCCATAACAACCACATACATCTTGATAGTTTTAAATTACCATAAAGAAGCAAGGAATATCGGATCTCTTTGTAAAACGCGATATTCCTTCCCAGAGGTTGTCTAATCTAGAATCTCCTGTTGTTTAACCTTCTGTTGCTTCAGATTTCATTGTCACATTTTGTGTCATTCATCTGCTGTATTTACCATTCTCACAATTCTGAAAATCATTGTGACCTCTTTGATTTCTTATTCCTAAAGTTTGACTTCCTGCAATCCGCATTCCTTAGCAATGAAGTTATCCTCCTTGGCGACTTTAAAGTCCAAGACTCTAACTGGCTTCCTTCTCAAATTCCACTAACCAAGCTGGAAGAGAGAGAAATTTTTGCTGTAAGCAATGACCTAAAACAAATCACCCACAGCCTACCAGAATTCCTGACAGTTCTCTTCACTCACCCAACACTCTGGATTTCTTCTTAACTAGTTCTCCTTCGAAATATACCGTTCAGGTGACCGCTTCTCTTGGTAATTCAGATTGCAATCTCATCCTAGTTTTATCTCCAGTGGGATGTCCTTCCCTCAGCCATTCACAACCTCGTATGCTCTGACACTACAACAATACCAAGTAGGAAGACTTATGTGACTTTTACTCCTTTCTATGGTCAGAATATTGTTTCCATTTTCTAGATCCAGATACTTCTTGCGATCTTATTACAGAAAGAATCCATGTTGGAATGGAGGTTTTACTCTGCTCAAAATTTTCACCCTATATCTAAGCCATGGTTTTCAAAAAGTATGCCAGGGCGGTCCAAGAAAAGAAAACAGCCCATCGTATGTAGCTTGAGACAAAAATCCCAGTTTCGTTTACAATCTACACGGTTGCCCATAAACCATCATTAGAAAGGCCAAGTCCGAGTTTGGTAGGGCGAAATGTAGACATGGTAGACATTTATAACCTTTTTTGGTACAATTCGCGAGGAAACTCTCCAACTGTACCAAGAGCAGTCTTGCTTTTTGGATCCTGGCCAATGCTGTTAGGCACAACTTTTGTACATGTATGCTTTCTCCTTGTTCTCACCCTAATGGTAGCATTGTGTCATCGCCTAAACAAACAGGCTGACGTCCTGTCCTCATTCTTCGGTTCCAATTCCTCTATAAATGACCAAAGCAAATCACCTTGTTATTTAATTAGACCACTGAATAGCACACCTCCTCGGGCGTCAGAAATCAGAAAAATCTTGACAAACCTGGATACCAATATGGCAGCTGGTCCTAAATGAATCTCGACAGATCAGCTCAACAGTGCTCCACTGTGCTCAACAGATGAGCTGAACTAACATCTGTTCTTTATCATTTGTATTATATTCAGCTTACATTCCACCATACAGTATGATAGCAAGCCCTTATGCAATTAATTCCTAAAAGAAAAGGTGATAAATTTTGGAAGTTTTTTTCCATTTGGTCAGACTATAATAAATTTATTTTGATCCTTTATCCAATATAAAAAGATAAAATTTACTTTATCCTTTATCCTTTGTTTGCGCCTGAAGTATCTTCAGGACTGAGCAACTCGTGGTAAAGGTGGACCAAGCTTTCATCACTACTTGTCTTAGTATCTCCCATAATGCAAAGCACATCTCCTTGAGGATATGCATAATGCTATGCATTAAAGTAAATATGCCTTCTCCATTACTTCCACCTTAGTATCACTACCTCTGGGTCTGGCTCCCACTGACGAGACCTCAAGAATGGTCGAAACTGGTCTGGGTAGTGGCCCTTAATGCATAGCATTATGCATGTCCACAAGGAAATGTGCTTATTATGGGAAATACTAAGACGAGTAGTGATGAGAGCTTGTTCCACCTTTACCACGAGTTGCCTCAAGATTACTTCAGGCGCAAACTGTGTTTGCGCCTGAAGTAATCTTGGATAAAGGATTAAACTAAATTTATTAAAGGTGATAAATGTCTACCATCAGGCTATCGACCTCTTGCTCTCGCATCTGTTCTGACAAAAGTAATGGAGAAGGTTACTTCTCCAGTACTTTGAAGGACTGTCAACTTCCTCGACACCTGTAGAACTGTCAGCTAATTAGTGACCACCAGTATGGATTTCGCCAATCTAGATTCACAAGAGATCTCGGGACACTTGCCTTAGAAAAGTTTGGAGAAACCTTTGCTGTTGCTCTTGACATTTCAAAGACATTTGATAGAATCTGGTATTGAGGGTTTACCATACAAATTACTATTATACGGAATGCCTTCCTCCCTTTGTAACCAGATGTGCCAGTTTACTCTCTCAGATAGATCATCATTTCAGATCCTGTTAACATAAATGTCCCTCAAGGGCCCCATTACATCACCCATCCTCTTCCTGATATACATAAACTACTTGCTCTCATTAACTGCAAACCCTATTCATAGTTTTGCTGATGATAACACTCTTCATTCATTCTAATCATACAACCAATCTTGCAATGCTCCGATAATATCTCTGTAACATGTGCCCTGAACAATGATCTCTACAGTATCAGTAAAAACAACTTAATCACCTTAAATGCTTCCAAAACATAGTTTGGTCTGTTTTCTCCAAACAAGACCTTACTTCCTCTCTACATATTTTTTGTTACTGCTCAGTTCAAGAGGTAAGACCAGGTCTCTCTTCTTTGACTGATTCTTACTATAAGCCTTTCTTAGCATAATCACCTAACTTCTACAACAGTCTCAGTTTCTAGCAAACTAGGCATGCTTTTTTATACTGTTTAACACTGTTTTTCACGCAAGATACTATTTCTCTTCTGACAAGTATCCTTAGCATCCTCATAGAATCCTCAGCTTCCAACACACTTAGCATTCTTTATTCGCTCAAGACGATATTTCTCTTCTTACCAGTTACTTACTGTGTATAAATCTCAACTCCGCCTAAACTTGGAATGCTGCTTTTTTGTTTTTTAGTGTTAAATGTGGTATTTTTTTAAAATATGCTATCTAAAGATTTCTATTGGATAAACTAAAAGAAAATAAAATTACTTCTAAATTACTTTCGGCTGAATCATTTATGACTAAATATGCACCTAAGATCTCCCTAAAAATTCTTGACACTGTTCAGAGACGGGCGATTCTATTGATTAATGATACCTTTTTCATTAACTCTCTTTAGCCACTGTCTCATAAAAAATCATCTTCTGCCTTGTGCCTTTTCTACAGATATTTCCAGTGCCTCTGTTCAGCAGAACTAGCATCCATTATGCCTGCCATTTCTTCCAGATCTACAAGAACTCGAACGACAGTCACTCAACATCCCTTTACAATCGAACTGTCTACTCACCGAACCTGCTGCTCCCAGTTTCCTTTCATTCCATCCACAGTTTAGTGGCGAAATTTTTCCGAAGAACTACAATCTCCAACTGTTTAAGAAAAATATCAACAGATTATCTTCACCCCAGGTCACACATGGCATTTATTTGCTATAGACCCAGTTGCCTGTCGTGTGTCGGGATGATATCAAATAAAAACTCAAATATACTTTTGAGTCCTCTATAGCACTATGATTATTATCCCCAGCTGTCACTCTGGAGACTCGGATTCGATTCCCTGCAGGGAAGGATTTTATCTTTTAGGTGTTCTTTCATAACGTTGTTAGAAAAACAAGGGGACTTGTGCCCTTTAATTGGAAAAAGAAATCATCGATTCTTGTCATGATGAGAGAAATCGTTATCTTTGCTCAGAGGTAAAACGCATAATCCTATAAGCTTTTGCCAGCTTACTTATTCAGGCTAAAGAGTCTGAATTTGAGCTATTTATATTTATTTTACCAAACAATTTTTTTCTAAGTGACATTTAGGTTTTTTTCTTACTTTTATGTTTGCCATGTTTATAATAAGGAACTCTGACAAGTATAAATAAATGTTTATTTTTAAGTGCTGAGTCCTAAAATGCACAGAATGAACCTATTTTAATCCGAATTACAAAATTCTCGTTGATCTAGGTAATGATAACTACACGTTTATCAAAACACATAGTTGTTTATCTTGGTATTTATTTTAAAAAGTGTTATTAAACACTAATGTGCTCTATGCGCATATTGTAACTATTTTATTTTCTTTAGGCAAATTTTTGTGATTTGCCTTAATATCTTCCTTTTAAAAGTGAACTTTAAAATTTAATTTAGATGATGAACACCTAATGCTTTTGTTGCTATAAGCAAATCACTTCTAATTACTTAATTTGATATAATTAGAATATTTGTCAAATGAATTTAAGAATAATAGCAGGGGGAAAATAAAGTATCAAGATCACTTTCCTTCCTTCTCAATTATCCAGAAAACTGGCCAGTATGAGTTGAGCAAATACCGTGTTTGGGATCATCATAAAGTACAATATTGAGCTGTGCTTACCATGCTAAAATGTAGATGAGAAATTATGTTGAAATCATACACTGGAATTTTTAATTCGTTGAATTAGTAAAAATAAATATGTGCATTACTTCATTTCAAACTTCTGAACAGCATTCTAATAAGATGTTATGGGTGATGTTTCCTTCGAAATGAAACAGTCATTTCTACAAGAACGGCAGTAATATTTTTATATGTTTGCTATAGGCAAACATCTAAAAATAAGAATAAGGCAGTTCCTTATTCAGTCCTTCTAACAGTAGTTCTTTTAATCTTTATAGCGAAATTATTTCACTTGTAATAATAATTCGTTCCTAGTCACCGTAAACTGTCAAATATTGAACAATAATACCGGATTCGTAAGACCATAATTTGTTACACAATCGTTACTCAATATGAGTACTCATTGTTTTGGCAGATCTTCAGCCAATTCCTTAATACGAGCAGCAAACCAGAACTTTCTGCCATTAACAACTGCTAAACAGATGTTATGTGCAGACCTTCGTTCAGAGGTAGACTGGTCCAGATTCAAGAAGAAGAAACGATTGCTTTTTCATGTCTAAGACAAAATATAATTCATCGATTTTGTTTTGTTTTTTTAATAATCAGTGCTTTTTTAATTTGACACAAAGAGCAGGTGTCTCAGGAGCCGAAATGTTTGATTAGTTTCACACGTCACTTACCGGGGAGTTATCCTTGTTCTATAATATACGAGGGTGGTCTTAAAAGTTCTCGACCTCGACCACAGATAGCAACACTATTGGCAAGATTTTTTTCTAAGTTGGTACATCTGTCATAAGCATCCATGTGAAATCGCAAGTCACTCTATCAAGTAGTTTGTTTTATACAGCTGTCTGAAGCAAATGTATTGTCTGTATCCTTTGAAATGGATACAATTGAGTATCATGCGGTTATAAAATTCTTTGTAAAAGAAGGTTTAACGCCACAAGAAAATCATTCGAAGTTCATAAACGTTTATGGGCACTCTTCTCCTTCGTTTTCAACAATTAAGAAATGGGCTGCCGAGTTTAAACGTGGCCGTACCAGCCTTGAAGGTGATCCACGTGAAGGACGTCCAAAAAGTGTAACAACGCCAGAAATCATTCATCAAATGCACGATATAGTATTGGATGACCGGGGAGTCAAAGTGCGTGAAACTGCTGAGACTATAGGCATTTCAAAAGAACATGTAGGATAATTTTGCATGAAGAATTGCAAATGAAAAAGCTTTGCGCAAGATGGGTGCCGCGCTTGCTCACAGCAGTTCAAAAACGCACTCGCATGAAAATCTCAACAGTGCATGGAGTGTTTTAACAACAATAAAACTGATTTTTTGCGTCGATTTATTACAATGGATAAGACTTGCATTCACTATTACACACCAGAATCCAAACAGCAGTCAAAACAGTGGATAGAAGCCGGTTGTTCAGCGCAAAAGACAAACTCGGTTAAATCAGCAGGAAAGGTCATGGAATCGGTGTTTTGGGATGCTAAAGGCATTTTGTTTATTAATTATCTTGAAAAGGATAAAACAATAAGCGGGAAATATTATTCCGATCTGTTAACCAGACTAGACGAAAAAATTCGTGAAAAAAGACCGGTTTGCAGAAGAAAAAAAAATCATCTTTTCAGGACAGTGCACCTGTCCACAAAGGTGTTTTGGCAATAGGAAAATTAAGGGATCTGCACTGTGAATTGTTGGAACATCGACCCTTTTCCCGAGATTTGGCTCCCTCTGACTTCTATCTCTTCCCCAAACTAAAACTCTTCCTCGCTGGTCAGCGTTTTTCTTCGAATCAAGAGGTGATTGCAGCTGTAGAGGGGTATTTTGAAGATCTTACTGAGAACCACTATAGGGAAGGGATAATGGCGCTGGAGCTTCGCTGGAATAAATGCATTAGTCTCAAAGGAGATTATGTTGAAAAATTAAAATAATCTTGAAATTATAAATTCGTTTTTTTCATTGTTTTTTAACAATTAAAAAACGAGAACTTTTCAGACCACCCTCGTATGTATCCAAACCTCAAAAGACTACAAAATATTTCAATAATGAAGGAGGAAAACAACTGAAAGATGGACCAGAGAGCAACATCAAATTTAACCACCGCTTTGTCACGATAGACATGTAAAAGATTTCAAAATTTCTTTCGAACAAAATGTAAAATGATCTGCATATATTTTAACTTACGACAATTAGTTAGCAGCCCTGCCATATTTTATTTGATAAGCTTTACTTACTTTTGGGGTTGCGGGCTGTGGGCAACGGTAGTGTAGTAACCCTCCGTGGTTCCAGTGGTTGTTGCGGTAGCAGTAGAATAATGCTCCTCTGTAAAAAAAAAAAAAAGAACAATACAATTCGTAGGTAATTAGAAGGAGGAAAAACTTGGCATTGGTTTGTTATATTTAATAATAATTACAGAATTATGCTTGCACTTAGTAAAAGAAATTAAAACCATTGCATCTTCCTGTTTTGAAATTGGTTTTGAAACATTTTTATAAAGTCAAACTACAAAGGCACGAGCGCACATCAAATTGTCAGTCCCACGCAGATTTAAAAATGATCATCGGCTATCCACCAAAGTGTTCTATTTCAGTTCTAATTTTTCTTGTGAATCTCAGTATATCATAAATTAATGCAAACCTAGTTTCTGAAATCCCAGAAAAAAAATGATATATACACAAACATACAAATCAAACACTCTATTATGTATGAGTTATTATGACGTTAGTAGTGAGCAGTTATCGTCGAGTTAAATCAACATATTTTAATTTTAAAAACATGTTAATCAATTCAAGAATATCTTTGTTTGTGTGACTGTATATGTGTTCATTTTATTATCAGTTTTCTTCGAGATACTCTTTCCTCCACCAATTTTAGATAGGAATGACACTTTCCCGATCTCTTTTCACTTTTCAGGAACACCTATTAAATTCAATTTGTCAATTCATCTATCTATTTTTTCGTTTAAATACAAAAATTAGACAGAATCATTCGGAATTATACAAAATCAGATGCTGAAAATGACTGTAAATAAACTGAGCCTATAGCAAATAAGAGGAAAATGTTTATGGATTGACTCGCTATGATGATAAATGGCATCTCTCGTCATACATTTACATTTTCTCTTGAAATCAATAGCTAGATCAGATTAGACGCAAATTCAGAGGAATATTCTTAACATTCATAGTACTTGATGGTAAGCAAGTCATAAGTGTGCAGCTCCTGTAGGTGCGCTATAAGAAATAGATAAATAAAATAAGACTGCACGAAACACACAACAAAAACAAAGTCATTTACTGGTATACTGAGGATTTCATCTCCAATATTATCCTGGCGCATAAATTTAAGATTGTTCAAATGAACAGTCATAGACTGCAGCTGTTGTGATATGCAAGAAGCATAGATCTATCGAAAATTCTTCATGGATGAAAAGTCTCAGTTTAATGAATCGGCTATATAATTTATTGTACAACATTAAACTGGAATGACTATGCTAATGATTCCATTAGTTACAAATATTTTGTGTTTTATTGCTAGAGCGTGACGAGAAAATATTTAGCTCTCAATCATGATCGTTGAATTATTTTTAATCTGGCAAAAATGAATTTAGATTGATGCTTAGTTTTTAACATGAGCGATCAGGCAACATATCATCGGCTTCTATTTTCTATGTTTCCTTTTGTGAAATATTGAGACATTAAATTTTTCTGTTTCAAAAGACTGGTATCATATGTTCTAATCAAACTATAGCGTACGTAGAGGACAATTCTTCATTTCTTTCTTACATTTATGTTATCTTCACGACAACTCCTAGTTGAATTTATTACTTATATGTACACTTTTAAATTTCCTAAAATAATAGACTAACCCATGAGGATTTAAGTATAACTGATGTAAAAATATGTCTAAGAATGTTTAAGAATAAGAGCTGTTAAATAAACTGAAGAGGAATTAGATAACAGAGGCAGATGGGATCAGGGATGTAAAGAGTTTGAACTGGCTATGCCTTGATCTAGTTCTATAATTTTAGTCTTAGCACAGAGAAGATTCCACAGGAATGGGAAAAAAATGTATGATAATTTCATTTCACAAACTTGGTCCAAAAACTTACCTGTCTAGTTATAGACTTGTATGTATCCCTGGGGTGATGGCGAAGTTTTGGAAATGTTACACACAGAATTTAGAAGAATCGCACAGAGAAATGGGTTGACAGGGAATCTGTACTTTGCAAAGAACAGCGTGGGATTTACTAAGGAAAGGTCATGTTTGAGCAACTAGCTCACACGTTATAATAATATTATGGTTGAGTTAGACAAGAAGAACGGATACACCATGATACAATTATGAAATGATCCAATGTAATGATATTTTGGATTGCAATATAATCATATATTGCATTAATCTTGACTGATTCCGAGATTTGTAAACAGTCAGGCTTTAATGGCCTAAACGTTAAGCCTGGTTACTTGGCCGTTCCTAGAAATTTTCTAGAAATATTGAAGATTCCTTTCAATCCAAGATCTAAACTTACATTTAAAAAGTTAATTTTCAATAATCAAATGCTGATTTATACTGCATATAATGTGTATTTTGTCATGGTACTACTCGCATACATAACATATAAGTTTAATTTCACCTGTGATATGTAGAAAGCGTACCGAGAATGGATGCTAAGTTTTAACAACATTAGATTAGGTATTACCAAATGACAGACACTATCCGCATCAGAAACGAATCTTATAATTTATCATTTATTTTAACAGTCTATTTATTTTAGTATGACTTAACTCACAATGATTACTCCTCTTTACTCCCTGAAATACTCTTCCTCCAGTATTTCTTACAATACATCATCCAAAATAAACAGTGATTAATTTTCTCCTGCCTATTCTTTGGCCACCTTATCCATAAATTTCACCACATTTATATAGGTGTGGTTCCTGTTTACGAGTTCCTGTACCATCTAAAAAAAACTAATATTGGTTGTCCATTTTAGAAAAATTAAATGAAAAACAATAATAATTATAATATTCTGTGGATGGTTATAGTTCAGTCTTTTTACCGATCACATGAATATTCGTATTACAGCTCTTGATGAAAACAATGTTTAATTACTTTTTGGTATCTAATCATGCAAATGTTATCGATGACTGTACAAGCTTGGAATCCCACTGATATTTTTTCCGCACCGTCCTCACGTGTAGTAATACATCAAGTAATATCGTAGTTATAGTGGAGTCTCCATTATTCAGGGTAAAATTGGCAAACAGAATTCTAACAATTCTTGCTAAAACATTTATAAAGTTGGCGCTAATGAAACTGAACCGAGATAATCAGAAAAATTATTTCTATACTGTACTTTTTAATCTAATATAAATATGTAGTCTCTCTATTTTGTATTTTTCTAAAATAAAGTGCAAATAGAGGGAGCTGCAAATAACCGAGACCTGGATAACTGAAACTAAAAACTATTTCTATCAATGTATCAATACTCACCTTTCGAGTATTCCTCCGCTTCCTGTAACAGTTTATAAACTTCTGATTCTTCTGACCGAAACACTACAGGTTCGTAGCCGTTAAGTTCTGGTCTGTAAATTAATATAAAATGAATAAAACTGTTTTTATTATTAATAAATGCCATAAATGCATTAAATAACGATATTTTCAGATTTTTGTCATTTAGCATCTCAGTTTTCTCACGAAAAACAAAAACAAAAAAAAAATCCATTTAAAATGAAATACAACTTTTAAAGCAGCAATTTTCATATATTTGAAATTTAAATCAGTTAAAGTGAACGTTTTTTTTGCTCACTTTAACATTCATATTTCAAATAAAAATATAACAAATAAAAATTAAGTGCAAAGTGTATTAGAAATAAACTACTTGGGTTGATATTTTTACAACAAGTCAAAGTAACTTCACTTAAATTTAAGCATAACCATTAGTCAAAAATTTAGCCTCTTTTTATATTAATATGGAATGTGTAATAAGAAAAGATTGAAAATTACAACCTATAAGCTTGCTGTCACAAATATATAAATGATTTATAATATTAATGACTAACAGAATCACCAGATCATGGGATGAAACTCAGCCTAATGAAAAAGCTGGATTCAGAAAGGGATTTAGCATAATTGATCATCTTCAGACATTGAAGCAATTAAGAGAAAATGCAGAGAATACAACTAACCATTAGGTTTTGCAGGCTTTAAGAAAGCATTTGATTAAGTTGAAAAACAAGCAATCCTAATAGCAATGAAGAAATATGGAATAAGCCAAACTTATATACAGCTAATAAACAAAATACATGAAAAAGCAACTACTAGTGTACTAATGAACAAAGAAGTCCACCCTAAATAAATAAAGGAGATACTATCTCGCATAAATTATTCAATGCAGTATTAGAATATGTCCTGAGTAAACTAGGCTGGGGTGAGAAAGAGATTAATATTAATGGTAAAAAACTAAATAATTTACTATATGCTGATGATATTGTAGTAATAGCAAACGACAGAAGAGAACTAGAAAGATAATGAATGAATTAAATACAGCAACAAATAAAGTAAGAATATACATAAACTACGAAAATAAAATAAAAGAATGGCAAATATCGAAGAAACCAGATAACAGAGCAAATGATAATAAACAGTAACAAATTAGAACAAGTACAAGAATACATATACCTTGGAAAAAAAGAAGCATTTGTAAAGAAATAAAGAGAAGAATTCAGCTAGACTGGGATTTTGTCAAAATGAAAAGATTCCTGTGCAGTAAAATGAAATCAGAAGATAAAGCCAAATTCTTCAACCCGTGTCCGAGTTATGACCTGTGAATCAGAGACATGGCCAATAACCAGACAAATACTGGACAGAATAAGGAAAATTGACTGTAGAATGGAGAGAACCATGCTAAACATCACACTGCAACACAAAGTAAGGAATGAAGATATAAGAAAATAAACAAGTGTGGGACATAAGGGAGGAAATGATTTTAAAACTAAACCGGAGATAGGTAGGACATATTGCACGGGTGAAAAGTGATAAATAGACAAAGACAATCACCCGATGGCATCCATATAAAGGGAGACGAATGCCAGGACCACCAAAGGGAAGCGGGAATAACGATTTGGTGGAGATGGCTGGAGAATGCTGGCATAAAGAAGCCTTCAACAGAGAAAGATCGAAAGAAATGGGGGAGGGCTGTAACAATAAATGGTTATAAAAAAGTGCCTTTGTAACATTTTTTTTATTGTTTTATGCACCTGTGATAATAAAAATAATCTGATTTAAGCCAAATTGAGATGACCTGGCATATTTTCGTAAAGATGTCAAATGCCCTTGCGGCCTAGTTGGTCGAGTGGATAGAGTACTCGCTATCCAACTAACAGGCTGCGGTGCAGATCCCACCGTGAACACGGACGTTGGTGAGTGTCTGTAAGCGGTAAACGATTTCGTTGCAAGGTGTGAAACCATCATCCTGCTACTGGAAGCTTAAAGCGGATTATCAATCTTTAGCCAACCCACGATAATAAATGTACGATAGGTATATAACCTTCTGTATGTTAGACTCGCATAGAAAATACCAAATTTAATTAATACTCATCCAGCTAGATCGAAGTTGTTATACAGCGCTTGGAGAAGTCAACGGACACCATAGTGTGAGGACCAAACAGCCATGACTCCCGCCGTGAGGACCTCCTTTCGCTGCGATGAATACAGCATACTACAAGCATACTTTCCACAAGCGTACGATACCAATCAATGGAAATTTTGGACTATTCTTCCTGCAGGCATATAATGAGGTCCTGAACTGTTGTTGGGTGGACATCTCTTGACCTCACCCCACCTTTTGATTCGTCCCAGAAATGTTCAGAGAGTTGAGATCAGAGCCCTGTGGAGGCCAGTCAAGTGTGGTGGCGTTCATGTCCATAGACACGTAGTTACAGAAGCAGCCATACATGCATCAACACAGTGGATTGTTTTGCTGAACGAGACAATGGTCAGTTCCATAGAAACGCCAAAAAAGTAGGAAGCATTGATTGTCCAGAATGTTCAGTATACCTCTCCAAGTTTAATGTTCGTAGCACCACAAACAAAGGTCTGAGGCCAAACCAGGAAAAGAGGATCATACCATCACACCGCCACCTCTGAATTTCATAGTTGGGGTGACGCATTCTGGTAGGAGACATTCAATGGGCATCCGCCACACCCACCTCAGTCCATCTACTCGGTAAAGGGTGTATTGTGATTCGCCGCTCTATAACACAGCTTTCCAAGTTTTCCCGTCCCACTGTACAAACTCTTTGCACCGCTGAAGAAGACGCTGCATTTTGGCTCGGATAATGTGGGGCTTGCATATCATGGTCTCCTACCATGGAAGCCCATTTTGTCAGGCTCGACTCTGAATGTTTTTGGACAGATTCATGTTCGAGTGTATGCCCGAACTCCGCATTCAACATGTCGGTCGACGAATGGCGATTTTACATGTTATCCTTCCTAGCACCCTACGGTCACGTTCAGTGAGCGTAGTGGTCGTCTACAAATTCAAATTGGGCCATCCCAGGTCAACAATCAGTGATACCATACTGAGATGGACGCTCAGAGAGTCAACTGCAAGTGCCATGGGATGGCCCAATTTGAATTTGTCAGAAATTTGTAGAGCACATAGGCCTGCAACATGGCATCCTATCTCAACGTCTCTTTCAAACTCCGTCAGTCCTCCTCTCGCAGCCATTTCACCGGACACGGTTGCAGTGACTTGGGAGCATCATATGCCTCCTATTCATATCGACTACAAACACATGACTCGTTACATGATATGTAACGTTAATATAACATGTAAAAATATAACATGACATGTAACAATATAATAATAATGAAAAGAGCATTTTTGAAACGTTTTGGTTATAACTATATTAAAATTAATCTTTTAATTCTAAATATGTTAAAATTATAATTATGAAATGATAAAATGCAACATGTGACATTTTGGACTGCTGACTTACCCTGGACTGAAATCACCGTCTGCCAATATTTCTGCCTGTCGTCCCAAAGTATCAGCGATGTTTTCTGTGGAGTAGAGCTGCAGAGGAGAGTTATACTGAGCGTGGACCACTGCTTTCACCGTAGCTGGTTCACTCTAAAAGAAGCGGGATGGGAGAGGAAAGAAATTCAAGTATTTTATTTTAATATATTCAGTAATCAAGCAAATTATGTAATTTACTATCTACGTTTTTGACATGGTATCCAGAGGAAAATAAAATAAATAAATCTAAGAAATTCGTAATGTAAGAAATGTAACACTCAATCGTTCAAGTAATCATAAATAATTCATCTTTTTTATGGTAATATAAGACAAAAATAGTAAATCATAAAAATATGTTTGCTGACTACCAAATCATCACAAATTGTCCGCCTACACATCAGCTTTCAGTTTACATAGCCAATAACTTCTTCAAGTTTCCTTTTCTACGACACGCAGAAAAGTGAAGTCACTGAGGTGAGGATAACTTTGCCAACTTCAATGCTAAATAAACAGACTACTGTCGTAGTTCAAGTAAGAAATAAGAGTCGCCTTTCCATAACATTTGATAACATTCTCACCTTCGATAATGCTCAGATCTCTACAGAAGACCGCATCTCTCTTCTTGAGTTGACTTAAATATTTTGAGATAAGAACATCATATCAATAGCCGTCTTCAGAAAAACCATATACGCTTTTCTACTACATTTCATCATACAGCTACTAACTCTATAACTCTACACAAATTATTCCAAATCAACTCAACATCACCTCAAATGTCTCGCATTCGAGGTGATGTTTTGGGGCGATGCACTGAAACTCTCCCTAAAAATGTTTGATGCTATCCAGAGAGCAATCCAGTTAAATGGTCTCTCTCTCTCTCTCTCTCTCTCTCTCTCTCTCTCTCTCTCTCTCTCTCTCTCTCTCTCTCTCTCTCTCTCTCTCTTCTGTTTCCCCTCTACACGCACAGTCTAGTTCCAATTACTTTCCAATAGATAGTCTATTTTTGCCTTATATATCCTCTATAGGTATTTTCATGGACATTCTTCTGTTCAGGTGGCTATCACTATTTCTCATAAACCTGTAAACCTACAAACAACTACTACACACACCTGCAGATGTTTTTATTCGCATTACGATTAAATTGTATCTAATGTTTTTGAATAAAAATATCAACAAATGTTAGAAAGTGATTACAGTCACCAAGCAACATATCCTAAAATAATTACCTCCACTTAACTATTTTAGGACTATCATTTTACTATGTTTATTTAATATTTCAAAATTAACCAATTGCATGGAGTCTAACAGTGTAACATTGTATTGATTGTCCTTCAAAATGAAAAGAAATGACGCTTTTTTTAGGATGTGTTTTAAGACACAGTTGGTGTTTTTCATACGGTTTTTAAGACAAAAGATGCCTCAAAGAGCATAAGTTCGACTCCGAAACTGATTTTATGAACTGTCTTAATAACTCACTTGTTAATGATTCCTTCCGAAACTAAACATGAAATCTTCGTCATTGTGGCCATAACTCGGTATATCAAGATTATGTTTTAAAACGGATATCATTTTTCTCGCTATATTCTAGAGAGTTTTTTTTTCTATTAACAGAAAGAATAACTTGTTAAATTCGAAACGATTTTCGGCCAATATTGAGGGGTTGTCTAGCAATGTAATACGGATTTTTTTTTCAAAATATGATTTAGCCTGTAGATCTGTAATTGTATCTATTCGGTTTGCATGTATTCTTTACTCTAAATCTGCCCCTTGATTTTGGTGGACCTAGTGCAATTTACATGGAACATTAGCGAACTTTTTTATAAAGCATTCAAAATTAAATCCGATAATATATAACATTCTTTGTATAGATAAACAAGTAAAATTAAATATGTCTATATAAGATTAAATGCCGTTCTGCTTTATTAACAAAATAGTTCGATGTCTGTATGAATGAGTAAATTCTAATGTTTACTTTTAAAAATTAGCAGATTTACTTTTAAAAACTTACCGTGCCTTTTTTACTTTGCAACAGGTCTTCTCTGTAATAAAATATATATTTGTTAATATTTTATATACACACCTTGTAGGTGTTCAGTGAAATAAAAAATGCATAAATGCGATTGTAACTGAAAAACTGAAAAAAAAACAACATAAAAACATTGTTTTCTTATAATTACTACAAGAATCCAGATTCAAACCATCTATGTTCAGAACTGTGTTTTCGTATACTGTTTGTAATAATTGAAATATATAGCGTTCATCAGAATAAACAAAATATCTCCGTCATCTAGAGTTGCATTCAGATTTTTATTTTTATTTTATTTTATTTTATTTTATTTTTGAGAAGAAGGCGGTATTAGATAAACAGTGTGTGCAGGATTATTAGACAATAACCGGATATTAAATTACTTTACAATATTAATTTTTAATGCTTGATTTTTCCTGCTCAAAGAATAACAGTTGTTGAGTATTTAAGATTTAAGAGAGTCTGTAACACTAACCTCCCCCAGATATACTTCTAGTATTCAATTAGGAAATCGATTTAATTTTATAACTAACACTAGCTATCTCATTAAGCGAGCAAGAATCATTATAACTAACTTGGAATAATTTGCGGTTATCTCTATTCTAAACCTAGGGAGAAAGCAAAATTTAAAACTAAACTTGTATACGCTTCAGCTCAGGCAAATGACATGTCCTCAAAAAAAAAAAAAAAAACATAGAGAAGCAAGTAGAAAGTCTAAATCGTGAATCAGATGTTTAGTTCTGAGTGAGCAAGTAGTTAAATCCTGTGTATAAAGATATCACAAAAAGAGAAATTTGAGACATCTGTCAAAAATTAAAATATTAAAATTTTTTCCTTATTATATATGTTATTAACAAAATGTGGAAATGAAAATTTGGACAGATGCAATTTAGACAACAAATCATCTACTAGTTGACCTACAAGTAGTAGGTATGCTGGAGCTCAGTGTGTTAGCTATACTGTATACAAGATTGCAGATATCAATAATATAGTTTATTGTTTATTTATTTATTTATAACTGCTGAAAAAAACGACATGGATATAACAATAATATAGAATATTTTGCTACTTGGAAATCTCCACTGGAAATCTATCAATTCTTGAAGGCGTTATAAATGTCATATAGTGTTCATGCATTTACTTAAAAGTCTTTACTGAGACGAACCTAAGGAAGCAGTGTAACATAAATCGGTAATGAATAAAACAAGGGAATAAAAAACATCATAAAAAACATCATTTTAATGTTGTAGAAAAGGTATTTGTGAATGCGCTGTCCTTCAGAGAGTCATAGGGGACATGACTTCAATTGTAGGAAAACTGGTGAGTGTACGCAATATGAAAATTTTGTGGCTTATTAAAGAGATCACGGATTCGCTGAGAAATTATTTTCATCTTGTACTGAATGATAGGATAGAGTAATCAGCATTTCTGAGCCATTTGAGATTTCCTAAATTATCCGTGATATGGCACCTAATTAAGCATTTTCAAGTACACAAAAAAGAGTGACCGATAGGAAACAATGATTCCTAAGAAAGTTAATTCATCACACCTTAGAGACTCTGTGTTTCCAGATACGAGCAATCACACGCAATCCCATAAGTGTTTCCAAAAAAACATACAGAGAGCTGCATTCCATTAATTTTCACAAAACACCTTCCGACCATAAGCCTTTGTTAACAAACTAATATACATCTTCGGTTAGCATGGGAGGGGGGGGCACACAAAACTTAAACGCAGAATAGTCGAAACTAATCCTGTGTGGCGACGCGAAACGCTTTTCCAGTCCGATAGATAAACTTGTTTGGCTATGCAAAATTCCTATAAAAATGCTTTTTATCTAAATAGGTTATTCCATCGATGAATTTCAGAAGTAATGGCGGTGTTATGATGTGTAGTTGCTTCTCGTAGCCTGTATTAAGTTTAATGATCGTATTAGAATCAGCTGTCTTATCCTTGCTTCTGGACAGTTGCGCATATCCCGCATCGTGACAATTTTATGGTATACCAACCTTTCCAACATGATGATAATGCTCTCTCTCTCCCACACAGCAAAGAACGCAAAAACCTGATTATTGAAACCAAGCTTTTAAAGTAACATTAGAACACTGCAGTGGCCTGCACAAAGACTCAGACCTGAGCAGGATAGAACATGTGTAGGATGAACTAAATTAGGAATTAGGGAACAACTTATTGAAACTTACTAATACTTTAAAGGAACAGTGATTTCTGATATCTACTAGAAATTCATAGCATTCTTCCTCATTGCGACTACCACTTTATTACTTTCTGTTAACAAAGACGTATTTCATTTATATCTGCAAGCGCCCCATAATTTTGGTATGATATTGTAGATTAATATGTGTCCTGATGTACTCTCCCCCCCCTTCTTCCTTCCCCATTGTAATGTGCATTCATCTTGAGATATGATCTGATTTTTATCGATAACGGACTGGAAAAGCAAAATAGGAAATGTTTATTAAGACATGGGTAAAAAATGTAAGTTTTCATAATATGGAAACCAAAGAAAAAAATCTGGAAAAATAATCTGCATAAAAATACTTTTATCTAAGAAATGACATCAAAGTTTTCATAGCATGAGTATGAAAAGTTTGATGTCCTGCCTTAAATGAAAGTTGGCTGTATATATCTCTGTTCTCCAATCTAAAAGCAGGTGAGCTCGAATCTCATTGTGTCATGGTGGGATGTGAATGCCTGCAGGTGGTAAATGATTTTCAGTGGCATTGTGAGTCCTCAATCTCACTTGTTGGAGGCCTGAAGTAACTTCAAAAAAATATCGTGTTTGGTCTCCAGACCAAGGTCAGTTTTGTCGAACCCTTTGGCCATACGTAGTACTAACGTACCGTGGTTAACTCTCATTGGGGGCAAACACTATGATAATACATTGCCATTATAGATCCGACAAACTTGATAGGTAGGTACCATTGTGTCTAAAAAGTTTTTGTCTGGACTAATGTTATTCTAAATACGATCCTTATGAGTTTGTTGTGATGAAAATTGACAGCACATTTATTTTCCATGTGATAGTCTTGTCCAAAAGGCCTGAAAACCGTAACCAATATTTTAAAAAAAATTGGAGTTTGCAACATTGAAATTTTATCGATATAATTCTCCGATGCACTGCAAGCTAACTCAGTATTTCCCAATAAACAATATCTTATTATTTCTTATCACTCACTAGTGATTATGAAATACATACACAACATTCATAAAATTAACGAAAATTCAGAACCATAATTTCAATGCAACCATTCGGAAAATTATAAATAAAAATGAAGTTATTTCATTATTTTTTAATTCATTTTAAGTATTAAGTTGATTTTTATTACTGAGCTACATCATTTCCTATATTATATCATCGTCATCACCCTTCTAAGGATTTTAGGTCCAGTGTCCTCCTACCGTTTCGTTCCAACTTTTCCTTAGTGCTCTTGACTTCTGTCTTCTCCAGTTGGACGGTTTGAGTATCTTCTTGGATGGATTCGAGTTGCCCATTCTTTCCATATGGTCAACCCACTTTTTGCTTGTATTTAGACGATTTGTCTATTACGAATTCTATCTTAAGTTGTTTACATATCGCTGTGCTTTTTCTTTGTCCTAGAGTGTATAGTTGCATTTCTATGTAGAGATTTTATTTCTCCGTTTCAGTTCTTTCTTTCTTCTGTAGTTTTTATGATTTGTATACCATTTCCATATACGAGAGAAAGTCTTGCGATAACTTTGTAAACTCTTATTCTTGTGCACTTTTAACTTAGGTTTGTAAAGATTATTGATTATTCGGGTCATCTTTAAAAATTATTCGTTAATGTCAGCTTCTCTCTACTTGTGATGTAAGCATCAAAAGTGTCTTAAGCAGATAAAGTTCTCTGCGATTTTATTTTCAATCATAATTTTTCTTCGTGATAAAAGTAATTCTTTAAAAACGTTGAATTTCGTTTCATCTGTTGATATTTCCTACCCAAATATTTGGCTATTGTGTTTAACGAAAGTTTGAATTTTTGAATTTTGAAAGTTTGAAACTTTGAATTTCATCTTGATAGGAATCACATTGTTTGTGCTTTGCATTGGGAAACAACCCTTAAAAGGATAGAATTTCTCATTACTTTCCTATATATCAAAATACTGAATTTATTATATTGTAACCACTTGGAGACTACCTTAATTAGCTACTGAAAACACTTTCAAATTGTACATAAATCGTTTAATTTTCGGCTATTAAATAAAACATGGATATTTGTGGAAAATGTGAAGAATTCAGTAAAACTTAGCCTGTGGCCGATTTCTATAACGCTTCTTATATAACCAATTCAGTAACCATTGTTACTGAATTTGTCATTCAGACTTTCTTTAGGGCCTTCAGTTTGAAAATTAATCTGAAAACCACTAGGAACTGTTGTTAAACGCATGGGAGTTTTAATATATTTATGATGACGACCTGCTTAGATCCGTTGTGCGTAACCTTTCAAGAAAAAAAAAAATAATAATAATAATAAATAAATATATATATATATATATATATATATATATATATATATATATATATATATATATATATTAAATACATGAATCTCACTTCGGAATAACATGCTCATTTGAATACTTGATCATATTTAACAAAGTCGCATCTATGATACAGAAAGTGTGTTTCTTTGGGAAATTAAAAATTAGTTATTCCATTCACGTCGTTGTTTGCGCAAAGCTTACGAAAGTAAAAACTCTTCCATCACATGACTGCTTAGTGTTGACACACGCTGTCAAATTCTGCAAGTAAATTTAGCATAATTTGTTTTTATTAAGCATTTTTAAATATTTCAGAACTGTTTGAAAATTTCTTATGCATAGCTTGAAAGAGGAAGATATTTTTCCAAAAACTGATGTTTTTATTATGTCTTCGTACGTGTCTTTCGTCCACGGCCACCTGGGTGCTTTAATTTAGCTTATTAAGCAAAAAAAAAGAACTGATTAAATGCTGAAACGTCGTCGGAAGCGCTAACCTCCCACCTAAAGGAGACACCCGATATAGGTGGTTCTTGGAACGAAGCCATGACCCATTTAAGGACTATCAGATATTTTCTTCTTCGCTGTGTCTAATATTAGTCGAAACAGAAAGAGAGGCACCATGAAAATTCCATTTCGCTTATTACTGCGAAAAGAAATAAACATTTAAACTCTGTACATAAACATTCGCATTTCCGTATCTCTGCATTAAATTTTTCCATAGCAAAATATCTTCTGAATATCCTTCAACAATTAACTTATGAAACAAAACACTTGGAAATGTCTTACTCCAAATCCATTTATCTCTGTCCAAAACAGCATTTCTCCCGTTTATTATTTTTTTTTTTTCATATAACCATTTTCTTTTTACCCCATTGTGTGTGTGCTCTCATTGCGGAGGAACTTGGAGATCGGTAATGACGCATACTTATGATGAAAAGTTCTACTAGATTTCAATGAATTAAAGCACTTCTGTATAATGTTCGAAATGTATAATCTATGGGGGGGAGATAGAAGATATAGGAGATGACTTAAGACAGGTACTGATACTCTACCTTAAGTTGACTATGCCTGAGAAACATGCTTTTCTCAATAATGAGAAGAGTATCAAGGATATTTTCATCTTATTTAAGCATTTTTTTTTCTGCGAAGTACTTTATTGCAAACAACTGCAAAAATAGTTTCACAGTTTTGTGCGGGTTACTTTGATATCATCTGATACTTTTCTACTAAAGTGCGGCATGAGACAAGTGCACATTACACTGCATTATAAAAGGATATTTCAAGGATATTTATATTTCATATTCATATCTTTCTACGGAGCTCTCATTTGCCAAGTTTCGTCCCTCATCATTTCTGTTATAAAGAGACTGATTCAAATCCTATTTGTGACGAGAACTTTATTAAGATAATTGAAGAATCACAGAGTGCAAATAGGAGAAGAAGAAGAAAGAGAACATTAGAGCCAAGTACCTTCAAAAAAATTAAAACGTACAGGATCAAAATCAGAAAAATATTCAAATTATTGGTCTTTAATAGGACTTCCTGATGCAGTTTAGTCTAATATTTGATCTTACACTGTTGGTCTTTAAGCTAAATTAGATCATAGACGAACAGCTAAATCGCTTAGACATGGAAACCTTCAAAAGGCAAACAAGCAAAGAAAAGCAGCTCAGCACTTTTTTTACTTCTTTTTTTTTCTTATTAATAACATGGAAAGAAGTTTTTAGAATAAATTGGACGGTGATTATCAAAGCTTCAAATAATAATAATAATAGCAAACAAAACCTTTAATGCCTTTTCATTCTACAAAGGAGTGGGCGCCATTTTTTTTGGAAATTTTTCCAAATAAAGAATGATTTCTTAAAACGATTTCCGAAAAAATAAATCTTTTTTATTGGAAATGGGTAGGCAGCGAGCCTCCCCTTTTCGCAATCTTCGAGGTCGAATGCATTTACACAGCAAATTAGATAAGTAGCAATGTTGATAACCCTATCACACTTATTCGCACGAAATAATGTATGTTCTAAGATCGATTTTGTTGATCTGTGAGATTAGAAATCCGAATTTCTTCTGGGGGAAAAACCATGCTCCACACCGCTCCAAAGATCAATTACCTCCAGAATCGGTTTGAAAAAAAAAAAAAAAAAAGCCTTCCAAATTATTCTACTCGGTTACTAGACGCGAATCTGTGAAGCTGTTTTCTTTTACATACTAGTAATCATAAAAATTATTACGAGATTCTAAATTTTGTAATGCGTACAGTTCTCTTATTATCATCTAGTTTTATTCGTATCAAAATATAAATGCACTTTGAAAGACAGAGGTTATTTCATATATATTAAACCTAGCATAACTAAAAAAAAAAATAATAAGGTTACATTATTAGTGCACATGCATAAACAGTAAAAACACAGAGAAATATAAAAATTAAATAAAAACATGCGATGTTTTTCTGATTGTAAATTTATCGTTCAAAGTTTTTATGGTGAGTATTATGATGCAAAAGCCAAAGCCATCAACACTCGTCACTATCACGTCAGGATCTCTCCTTGTTGATATTTATTTTGGCAAAATCTTTCACCCTGTTAAATGGTATTAATATGCAAGTTTTCTGTAAATAAATCCATTCGAATTTACATTCAAAAACTGTTTATCATATGAAAGTTGTGCACCAACAAAGAATTAATAACCACGTTTTGTATCGCTCATTTTGGGGAGCTTTTCAATAAAATTATCAAATCGACACTTTTTTGTCCAGAATTTAAAACATTTTTCAGAGGTCAGCTTTTTATATTCACCGGGAATAATGTACTATCTCGGGATTCGCTATTGGAATGATCAACTCTTGAGCAACTATCTCATAAGAAAATGAAACAACAATATTCGGTAAAACTATCCCATAAACCAAGCAAATCAGCGAAGCGATGACTTTCAAATCGGCACATTAAGCTTCTTTCATACCAGAGGAGAGCCAAAAGCTATCGAAGCCTTTCTTTCCTTTCAATAAAACTACCTTCGAACAGAATTTAGAGAAATTAACAAGAGGCCTTTGGGTTCGTGTTCAAATTCTTCAAATGGATCATTTATAATGTACAAATCCTTCACACCGTCAAGTCTAATTTTTCATTTTTTTTAATTTCCCATTTCTCTTTCCAGTATATATATATATATATATATATATATATATATATAAATATATATATCCCCGTTTCTTTAGTCAGAAATTCAATTCTTACAATCCGCATCTTAAAAGTTCTGATTATTGCTTTGAAGGATTCAGATTTAGATTATTTTGTTCACTTTGTTCAAATGAAGTGTGGTTCTTGGCTATTCCCTGTGGAATTTAACGTGAATTAGAAGATGAATATTATATATAAAACCTTATTCTTCATCAGGAACAGTAACTCCCAGCCAGTGAAGTGGTGAAACGGGAATAGACTTTTGATCACAGCTTCACTTGCAAAGGGAATGTTTGGATATTATGATCTATTTATCATTTGCTTTCATGGCCAATTCTCTGCTGAATTGTCCACTGTTATTTCTTCGTTTTTTTCTAAAACAAAAATTGCCTGACTGGCGAATTCCCACATCTATGATAATTTTATTTCCACATCTTGAAGTCTATGACTGGCTCCTGATGTACACATACTTGTTGTGATATCACATCATATTGTCCCTCTATCAGTACTTTCATGCCCATTGTGTTCCGCTCACTAATTCTGTCTACATTTAATAAACAGGGATTATTTTTGACAAGAATTTAAAGAAAAACTGTCATTATTGTCTGTTTCATGATTATCTGAACGTGATGCACAGTTCTGAATTCTATTTGATGACTTTGTAAGAATTAATGTAAGAAGTTACTTTTCAATCCTATTATCCGAAGCTGACAGGGGTTATTACATAAATTATTTATTTATTTTGTTACTAGTATGGTCTGGGTTAGAATCTTATGTAGGACGCCAAGAACATTTATGAGTGTTTTTCCCAAAGCAGTGGCAGGTTTTTTTTTCTGTAATTCTAAAAATTCATTGTCTTACCCCAGCAGTACATAAAAATTGGCCCAAAAATAGAGTATACTAGGAAAGAAATGCGATGTTTCTTAAACAGGTGGAGGTCATAGTCATCAGAAAATACAGTGAGGAAGGTTGTTCCAATGAATAGAGGTAAGCGAAATGGCAGAAAATTATGGAAATTTAGTTGGGTAAATTTACAGCTGAACTGAGTATGATATTGACCAACAGGTGCTCATATTTTTACAATTTTTGAGGAACGTGAAGGAATAATAGTGGCCTGTTAATTTGAGCAGCGTCCATGAAAATAGCTATAATCAAGGCGTAAGGCAGGAACAGTTTGTGTGGAAAGCATCAAGCGTATTAGAAAGGTTTTTGATGTGCCACCAAATGTGAAAACAGCAATTATAAGGTTGTATGAATTTGGAATTTATGTAGTGTCAGTAACTGCACAAGCAGTAGCATCTTAAACCGAAGAGTGTGCAAAAGTTGGATGTGATGTTTGTGCCAGGAAACGTTAGATATATAAGTCAGTCCAAGAATAGAAATCTGATCTTGACCGAAGATTGAATATTATCACAGGTAAGTGAAGTGAGATCTTTCTTAAATGGAATGTGCTTTTGTGCAACTTTAGATATACGTTTTATCTTTCAGGATCTTATGGGAATTTCATCGACTTCTCCATAGTTGTACACATACAATGTATGCAGAAAATTATGCGTATCTACACTATATTGCAAAAATTATACAGATACCCCAAATTTTGAAAGTCGAAACTTCCTACTGGTGACAAACTACGTACTAAACAAGGTATAAAATAAAGGGTATGTGTCCTAAATAACTGCAGAGGTATACTACAAGAAATGGGATACAGCATGTGATTGTATCACAATTAGATCATTACAGTTCAATCGCTGAGATACTTCTACAGCTGCTTTCATGGACAATTCTCTGCTGAATTGGCTACTATTATTCCTTCACTTTCTTCTAAAGCTGTAAGATCAACATCGATTTATCGCCAAGCTTCAAACTTACTGAAGCAGCTTCTTTTCAACTCTTTCATTCCATCTACTTCTGTTCTTGGAATTGTCTCCCTTCCACCGTCTTCCCCAACCTACAGCTGTTCACAAAACACTTCAGTAGATTGCTCCTTTCTTCTTCTTATCCTCTTGCACCATACGCGACACTGGTGTGTTATAGGTCTCTCAACCTTTAGTGAGTGGGTCAGATAAAAAAAATTGAACGGGCATATGAGGAAAACATAGATCGGTCACATAAGGGTTACACATTCATTCCATTAGGCATCAGTAAACTCCTTCAATCAAGGGTTGAAGGCATTCGCAGTTGTGTTCTAGACCATGGAAGTGCTGTTGCATAGAAGTCTTGAGCAGGACAGAGATCGTTGTTACTACAAAGTAGACCTTCGGATTATATATATATATATATATATATATATATATATACAGTAATGAATCATGATATATGATCTTCAAATTAGAAGATCATGACCAAGAAATTGTTAGTTACCAGTATATCATACTCTCTGTTATGTGCGTAGCGTTAAGGTGTTAAGATGCTACTCTTAGTTTGAAATAGAAATCCATAAAAAATGCTTTGCTTTGATATTCTGGACAATTCAGTTGCATATGCTATGACTGTGTAAAGAAATCGACTAAGTATCAATCTACAATGCACCACGCTGCAAGAGCTGTGGGGAAAATGAGAGTGCAACGGTAGACTTGTCAGTGCAGAGTTCCTATCTGAACCTTTAATGTATCTTTACAAAGAGCTGTGGTATCAGTGAAAGTGGAATCGACTTTTGTACGGAAAGTAACTGCAATTTCGGTGATGAAAGGCAGAAAAATACCTAAATCCATTTATCAATATTCAGTGAAAAGTCCATCCAAAAAAGTGGCATCCTATTGTCGCTCTGTCAATTTGTAATCGCAGCCAAAGATGGCCCAGTAAAGAGTTTGTGAAGATGAAGGTTTTGGTACCAAGTGTCGTAATAATTTTTTCAATGTAGGTTATTTAAAGAGAGAATCATATCTAGAATCATTTAAAGAATTCAGTGTAAGAATTAAGTGCATCTATTTGCTTTAATGAAAACAACCACATTCTGGATAACGGTATGTGGCTTATCATAGTTCTAATCGTAATCAATGCGTTAGAGAAGATTCTTAAATAGAAAATGTTACGTCCATACTTGCAAAACGTCCACAGTATTGTAAAATTCAACATGACAATATCCTTCACACACAAGACATTTATCGTCATGCAACCAAATAACCTGTTAACTTACACATATTGCATCCCATAATCTTCTACACGATAACCGGAAACAAAAGATTCCCTGGAAGGACTTTCGACATTGTTATTCGATGGAATTCTTAGGGTTAAATGTTTTCTTGCTGAAAAGTAAAAGGTTCGCTTTTCAGTTCCCATATTTAAACCTGTTAGCGTAAAGTGTTCATGTGCAAAATAGAGACCGTTTTTTTAAATAATTTTTGACAAATAAAAATAAATCAACTTCCGATATGGGTTTTATTTCCTGATTAAATATGACAGTAGTATTTCCATCCGTTCATTATTAGTTTATCATTTACGCGCTTAGCAATTCACCCAACATGCTTTCAGTTTTTCCTCGCGGTTTTCTAAAATCAGGAAATATGAACAGTAGAATACTTTCTTATCTTAAACTTTTAAGATACAAATAAGAACGAGGGCAAGATCTGATTGCTTATTATAAAAAAAAATATTCCGCCCCAGCAAATAATAATTTGAATTATCCTATTGGTCCCCAATTATAACAACTTATTTGTTATTGGGAGTGGCTCATTTGTTGTCTCCCGTCCATTTTTCGTAGGTGGAAGACATTAAACTTATCGAACATTGTAAAGTATTAATATATTAGTACATGGGCGGGCGAAGGATTTTTTTAAATCCTATACATTATATAATCCGAAAACCTATTCTAGAGACCAAACATTAGAACTGTTTCAATTCAGAGACCGGTAATAAGCGTGACGATAATCTCACAGAGGACGATGAAATTCATCCCCCACTTAATGTGAGTCACGAACATTCATGCCCACGAGGGATTTGAAACCTTGTCAAACATAGCGACTGAAATATTAATTCGATATTTTGTCAATCGATGGCTGTTTATTAACTGCGCGTTGATTTATTCTTACGCTTAGAGAAAGTTTGTGTTTAAACGGACAGGAGAACAATTTTTTTTTCCCAACATTTCTTTCATACCAATTGTTTTACGTGAAACATTTTTCTTTCCGTTTTTTCTCCTCGAATCTTGAACACATGAAAAATATACACTATGTTTAAACAAGCCTTGGTATACCCCTTTAGAATGAGATGTACTTGAAGTTATAAGTAGCTTATACCGCTATATAAGAAAAACATCTCTAGAGTTGAGTATACATATGAATAATCTTAATGGAAGGGAGAAGAACTCACCACTTTGAAATGAGTGTTAGCATAGAATGCCATATCATAGTGTGGTATATTCCTTTAGCACTTTTGGTAAAAGATTATATCGCCCAAAAGCAACTGTAGGCAACATCATTAGACGATCGAAATGCAACGGTCCCATTCCACCTCAGCCTGGAACCATACAAGAAGATCCAGGAAACAAAACCGAGACCAAAGAGTGCTCTGATGGGTGGTAATCTCAGCCTACAATGTGGAAAAGGTCACTTAGGACACTTAGAACAAAACAAAAGTCTAGATTTATTCAGGTTTGCAGTTCGGTAGACACGGTCATAGTTTCTGTGGAAGAATAGCTACACATAAACCAAACATCAATCACGACAATCAACGTCATCTACTATACTGATGGAAAGAATACCATGATGATAAAGAAATGAATCACGCTAAGTTCTTCCCCAGAAGGATGGCGAATGCTGGTATTATGTTGAAGAACACTTCATGTCCAAGTAAATCATCCGAGCTGTGAAGCGAAAGTGGAGCGATCTAGAGTTGCTTCTCTTGGCATGAACGAGTTTAGTGGTGATCCTGGATGGGTGAACGCAGTGGGATATGTAACATTTCTAGATAAATAATGCAATGATTCTTATATTTTGGCACTTGTACAGAACAGAGCTTTCGTACGATAACGCTCTATTTACTGCTGTTGCAATAAGGTTTGAGAAATACTGCTTCTTCTACTGCTGCTTCCCAATAATACAAGAAGTGGTAGCCAATCTGAGGGGCGAATTGTCCAAAATATGATCACAGTCATAGGAGGATACGCACGCACACACAGTGTTGAGATATATACAACTCGAATTTGTCTCATATTGCTGCAGTAATACTTATTTCAACATTTTATAACCAGAAGACAAGAATTTATTAGATTCTGTATGGTAACTTGTCATTTATTTAATGAATTTTTTTAATTAAGCCATGCCCAGAGCAAGAGTCTTTAAATATGACAGACAAAGGTGTTGAAAAACACGTCAGATTTTAATTTCCTATTTTAATCTGACATAGTCAGATTAAAATTAAAATTTCCCATTTTAATCTGACTATGTCAGATTAAAATGGGAAATCTTGAAGAGATCTTGGCTAAAAATATGACTTTTGAACAAATTTGAACTCCATGTAGTATATCGTCGTCTTCACTGTTGCTGAAACAGCCTTCATGATATTGTGTAATCTGTAATTATAATGTCGAGTTATATATATATATAACTGTGTATGATATGTCATCATGGCTTATAGGTTTATATATAACATATTAAAGAGAAGAATTGAAGGCAAGCTAAAAAATGAAAGAAACGCTGAGAAAAACGCGTGGTTCAAAAAATAAATTAAATAAATAAATTAAAATAAAGAGCTGGGTGGGGCTGAACTATGCAGAAAGCAGCCTAAGAAATATGAGCTTATGAAGATCCATAATAGCCAACTTCCTGGACGGAGTTGATATTTGACAGGACAGGAGTCCCGATTTCATCCCAATAGAACACCTTTGGGATAATCAGTGCGGTTAACTGCTGCTTCCCAACTAGCATGACGATTATATAGCATATAGTTGTCATGTTAAATTTGTCCAATTCTCGATTTTCGCGAATGAATTCACGTGACAAACACACTTTTTGAAAAAAAAAACATGCTCGTTGATAATTCAAGGCAATAAACATTTTGATTTTGAAAATGTACGCAGACTTCCAGAGAGTGTAAGGATGCATATGTTTTCTACAAGAAGTGACGTGAGTTGGAAAAATCAAACTTTTCAATCTCATTAACAATGAAAAGAATATCTCTCTGGGATTTTGATAGGAAATATCTGATTTCGAATAAGTTGAGATTTTTTCTTTTCCATTCAGGGAACTCATAGTTATAGAAAAAATAGCGTTCTAACTGATAGCGATAAAGAAGACAGAACGTGCTCTAACTGACAAATCTGCTCCACGAGAATGAAAAAAAAAAAAAATGGGCCATGAGAAATTTCCATTCCAGATTAAAACGCTTAGGTCTATCTTGTTTACCGAGTGGACAGCATCTCCATTCTTCACTGAACAAGCCGAGGGTTTGAATCTCACTATGGCAAAGATGTTTATGAATGCCTTTATGGTAGATAAGTTTCATCACTCACTGTTACAGCCCACCACCCTGCTTACCGAAGGCCTAAAGTTCCATTCTCTCTCTCTCTCTCTCTCGAGGAACTTTGGAGAAGTAAGATTTCCAAAATATCTAGCTTTTAGCAGATGTGTAGGAACACTTCGGCATTGGGGAAGATGCCAAGGGCGCCGTTGTGGGAAGGATTTTTTTTTCATTTTTATCAATTTTATATATTTATTTATTTATTTTTTACATAGCCTGGAAACCCTACTCTAGAGTACAAACATGGAACTCTTTCAAGCCTCTTCAGGCCTCCAATAAGCTGGACGGTGGTCTTACACCGGATGATGAAATTTATCTCCCACCTAAGACAATCCCGAACATCTAGGCCCACGGCCGGTCCCGCAGTTTGCTGCGTGGAGAGTGGGTACGCTAACCACTGGGCCAATCATGCTGGTAAATTTCTTATATATCCCATCCCAATATAGGTTGCAAACCTATTATGCATTAATATTTCTCCGGAAATGCTCCTCTAGAGACAAACATGTAATTTTGTCAAGCGACATTAGCCTCCAGTAAGCAGCGTCGTCATATTCACAGCTCATGACATTCATGAACATCCATTCCGGAGCGGAATTCGGACCTACAACCTGTTGGTTGGTTGGAGAGTGGAGGCCGATATCCACTTAACCAATCAAGCAACGTGCTCCAGTTACCGTGAAATAGAGTGTTCATGTTGTATAATGGTATTAATCCAGTTGTGAATTTATGCATCAGTATGGTAGTAGTATACTGTAATATTTTGCAATGCTGTTGCATAACTGACAGCAGGGAGAAAGTGTGAAAAAAACCAATGCATGATGCCTATAAACTACATGTTTGCTACTGCCCAGATTGCTTGTTATCCTGGATGAAAGGATTTGTAGGAAGAAAACTCTTCCAACGCTGTATGAAAACTATAACTTTTCTTTCACTGTTTTACGTTAAGAATAAATGCACAGTCCCTTTACATAATATTATTTTCTACGATAAAGAGCCAAGAGGCTATTTTTCCGGCGGCGTAAATTATTATGTTATCCCCTTAACATAATATTTTTTTTGTTGTTGTTAATGAATAAGGCGAACGGTACTCCAATGATGGTATTGCTGTGAAGAACAGATAAACCAGCCTTACGTGAATCATGACATACCCACTACAACTTCCAAACGCTCTGTGTTCAAGTACAAAAAATATGTCACAAAGAGCAAAAAATAAATAAATAAAATAAGGTGATAGCCAGCACAATTACAACTGTTTCTGTTTTAAGCCACATTTCCTAAATAATTTTCAATTATTCTCAACAATTCACACTTTTTTCTTAATCTCCCGCTCTTAAAAATAGGCATCATACTAAAACTTCCTTCAAGCCCCAGTCATAGTATGCAGTGTAAATAACAATGGCTACATAAAAAAAAAAATCTTAAAATGAGAAATCAAATTACATTGCAGGCATTTTACTTTGCGATTATTCCTTGGTAGCAGAAGTTGCTTAGTGCTGTGCATAAAATAAATTAAATCCTGCTATTAACAGCAGAATTTTATTTTATGATAACCCACGATGAAAGATTGCAAACTTATAACACATTAGGGCTGTGGATAGACGGCGAGTTAACCAGGAATCCTATTCTTCATCCCACATCAGCCTACAATAAGGTGGTGCCACAGTGGGCAATGAAAACAGCCCCTGAATTTTCGATAATTTTAACTCTATAAACCTCAAAAGAAGCATAAAACTGAGTGCAACCAAAGAACTAAAAATCCGTGCGCTCCGAATAGTGTTTTGTTCGGCATTTAAGATCGCGTCCAATATGTAAAATGAGTACATACAAACACTCCCAGTTTTTAAACATGTGCGATAAAATGAATTTCTTTTAAGTTTTTCCCTTATCCAGCTTTCCTCATTTGCTGTTTAAAAATTCTAATCATTCTTTAGTGAAAAGATAATAAATTATTTATAAGAAGTGAGTTCAAGCATAAAACGACTTACATTTCTTCATTTGAATCCCAGTGTTACAAGAGGGAAATGTCTTCTTTCCGTACTGTAGTAAGATCAGCTGTTAAGTATCACTAAGCTTGATGTCGCTTCCCTATCCGCTGTGTTCTTACTTTCTCCCTCTTTCTCCTCCCTCCTCTTCTACGCGCTGCTATAATTCACGTCACATCCCGTGACTTGTGTAGCTTTAACCTTAAAAAGCTCGTGCCAGATTTTTTCCCCGAGTGCTCCGTTACCTGTTACGTGATCGCAATCTTAGTCATGTGACTTATTAGTAAGCACACGAGCTCGAAGCAGCCCCCCCCCCTCACACATTCCTAAAAGAAAACGAAACTGCCCTAAGTTTATTATTCTTTTAAGTGGCGTGTTTAAATTACGTTGATGAGGGAAGAAGAAATTCCCAAGTCTTGTTTAAAAGTCGAGTCGACCTCCTTTTCCACTTTCTGCCATCACGATGACTCATACTGAAATAATAGTTTAATTTTTAGAAGCTAATACCAAATTCTAACGCAATAATGGCCACACACATAATATTGATTTTTTTTTAATTACAGAAAACAGGTAATTAGAATACACATATCTGCTTAAAATTTAGGGGATTTCGACTCACTGTTTTTAGACCAAAAAAGCATTTGTATATCAGATCTGTATATTCCACTGAGACAGAATTGTCTGGGAAAGTCTTTAGGTGTTAAGCTATCTCATCTGCCAGTGTTAGATCACCACTCTGCTTACGAGGCCTTGAAAAACAATGCTGTCTCTAGAGGCAGGGGAACTGGATTATATAACCCTTAACTCATCCCACGTTAATAAAATTTACGATAGGTTTAACTTAGGTTCGCAATAAATTACAACAAAATTAAAAAAAAAAAGTAAGAGGAAAGTCAGTTAGTTATGTTCAGGCATTCAGAAATAATAATAATAAGTTGGGATAATTTCCAATCATTTTTTTAAGAAGGAAAACGTTTATGGTGAAAAAAAACAGGACAGAAAAGAAAAGAGAAAAAGCATAATATGAGCTACCTGTAGATCATGTTATGGTTAACAATAAAGGCTGTAATAAAAATCCTTAAAACTGGTTCAGTAATAAGTAACAGTTCTACAATGACTGCTTACCATTTCGCATGGTTTATTCCAGTTGTATAATTTAATAAAAGTGAAGCATAATTAGTCGCTAACTGTAGCATTCAAAAATCACTAGAATATTACTCGCTGAAAGTGTTATGCAAATAAGAAGCATGACACATAAACCAACATAAAAAGAATGCTAAAAATTCGGAATGAGCGGATTGGGAATAAGAAATAAAAAGTTAGACACCGCGATAACATCAACCAGGATAATCCTTCATTTGTTTACGCAATAAACTGCCACAAGATAGTCTGTCTCTCTCTTTCGGAAAAAGTATGCAGCTCATTTCTTTGAAGAAAGGAGCGTAGAAGATTTTCACTAAAATATATCCCGAAATGCAGTTTTTATTCGCATTGATTAATCTAGCATTTTACAGATATTAAGGCTTGATATTCGATATAAGTTTATTTTAAAAAAAGTGTTTGTTTCTAAAATTAAAAAAAAAAAAAAAAACTTCCGCTTAGTCATATTATTGCGTTTTTGTTACGATGATAAGAGCAAATTGTGAGAAGGCACAGCATGCGATTCGTGCAAAAGATTCTAGTTATGTCGTGTCCATAATACGCTTTTCAATGAAAGCGGGGGGGGGGGACATAACCCTTGTGACAATAAGGAGAGAGAGAGTATTGTTATATTATAAGGCAGTTTTTAGCAAACGAAAGACAGTATAAAATACCGTACAACATATATAACACACACACACACACATATTAATTTATGGATGAAAGCGAATTCAAAAAGAAATTCAACGTTGCTTTTAATTTAAGTTATTTTAAAATCAAGGTCTCAGAAATGAACAGGGAACCAGAATAGAAATACAATGCATCTTACGACTATGGGTGGGGCTGCAGTACATGAGGATCGGTAAGCGATCCGAATGCAAATTTGCATTACATGGCTGGCTGATACCGGCTGACTTGTGTTTCTCGAATGCTAAAATTCTAAAGAAACGCCAGGAAAAAATCTGCAGAGGACGTATGGGAGGGTGTGATCCCCGGCATGCTGAGGTATGGTCTCGAGACATAGAACACGTAGAGCGTGTGTGCATTTTATTGCTCGCTATACGTCTTGGGCATTAGTCGATCTTTCTGTAAGAGAAAAAGATATATCTGTATAATCCCTTATCATGATTTCGTTTTACATTCAGAAGAGACACGAATGCCTGCCAAGTCCACGCTTCAAAAATGATTGAAACATCAAAAAAACTTTGAAAGGGATCAGTAGTTTAAGACAGTGCTTCCCAAATTTATGGATGCCAAGGCCCCTTTTGGACAAATTAAAATATTTCACGGCCCCCATCGAAAAAAAATCATAATATAGACATATATTATTGTAATTTTATTGTATTTATATTCAACATACTTTATATTCAACACTTTGCGTTTGTAATATTTTTTGTGTTTCTTATCAATACCTTTGAAATGAAACTTAAATAAATAAAAAATAAATAAAAATTAAATACCTTTCTTTTAAGAGTAAAAAAAAATCAACTTAGTCTTAAAACATTTTAAATTTGTTTTCATTATTTCACGGCCCTCAACAAAACTTACGGCCCCTAAGGGGGCCGCGGCCCACAATTTGGGAAGCGCTGGCTTAAGAGATGCATACAACAAGTGGATGCATGCATAACATACAAACATTCCCAGTTTTTAAAGATGTGCGATAAAATGAATTTCTTTTAAGTTTTTCCCTTACCCAACTTTCCTCATTTGCTGTTTAAAAATTACAATCATTCTTTAGTGAAAATTTAGCAGTACTAAATAAAATTCGCTCCATTAAAACAAATACAAATACTCCACCCAGAGTCAGTATATTCGCCTTTTATTTAGTGCTCTTCACTAAGATTTTCACTAATTCTTAGTCAAGTTAAGAATTGCTTAACTTGATTAAGATAGGATGAAAATTATTATTTAAAAGCACGTATATTATTTCTACTGGACAGAGTTTGTATTTCTCAAGTAGTGCACTGTCACGTAACTTATGCTGAAGATTTGTATTTTCGCAAATTTATAACTGCTTTCCAAATCTTTCAAAGCTTCAAAAAATATCTTTTGTATTTTTATAAATTAATGTCCAATATTTATTATTATTTCTTTTGATCAATTTCATTGACAAGCTGATGCCTTTTTGCTAAATTTCTTCATTATTTACAATTATCTGTCTGTCGTTACCAACAATATTATTAATTAGCTTACGTCATGTTGGCAAATTCGAATCTGTCCACCGACAGATATTGAAAGTCTTCTAATTGAACTACATTTGACGTCGTCTAGCAATTTTCAAATGTAAACATTACACCTTTATGTACATCTGGTCTATCGGGCTGGTAATCGTCCCTTCAGTCACATTTCCGTAAATATATTATCTCCGCAAAACGTTTTTTCTTTCTTTCTTCAAACAGCAAGACAGTATAGAATAAATTAATCCTCTATCGCCTTTTATTCCCTGTGCATTTATAGAAGTGGTGTTATGTAATTAATTGGAAAACAAGGTATAATAAAGTTATTTTTAAACGTTTAAAATTTTAAAAACACTAACTTTAAAATAATTCTTTTGAAAGTAATACATGCACTAGTGAAATATGTAAAACTTAAAATGACAGCTGTTTTCTTCATCATTTGATTTAAAAAATACTACAGAGACAAAGATAACACACAGATTTCCATAATAATTCATTATTGTTGGAAACTTTGTATCTTAAAAAACTGTCATTTTTAAGATACAAAAATTGTATCTCAGGATCTAGTCACCCTGCCCTCAAGCAAAGTATCACAACAGAAAATGAATCAACCGATCATTCCAATCTGATCCATTTTCCGATCATCGAAGGTTTCGCAGCTTGCAGTTGAACACTTTGAATTTATCAAACATGCAGTGCCGCATCCCACATTCTGGGGAAAAAGAGGAATATACTTATTTTTATTTATTTATTTTTCTATAATCCGGAAGCCCTGCTCTAGAGATCAAATATGGAACTTTTTCAAGCACTTCTGGCCTTCATAGAGGGGGGGATGTGGTCTCACACAGGTAATCAAATTCATTTTCCACTTAAAGACAATCACAAACATTCCTGCACGTTGCGAGATTCGAAACCTCGGTGTGTTTATTTGGAGCGTGTACACTAACCGTTCGACCAACCAGGCCAGCAACCAACTATGAGATACCCGAAACGAACACAAAACATAGCACAGCATCTCAGAATTGATACCTGTGAATATTCTACCCATAAATCATCCAATGTTATCTAATGGAGTTAGTTCCAGGCTAATCATCTCTCAAGCCCATCAAATTACCAAAAAAGAGCCTATTCTCGTGTTACTGCTTGGTCGTTGGAAACCTCCAGCTGCAGCATAAGCGAACAGCTTTTGAAGCTGGCCTTGGATACACCGATATTAACGCCAAATTAACCATTATATGTTTGTTTCTTCGAAGTGGCTTTCTTAAATGTACACTGTCTCCATATCACAGTAGTGACATTTCGTCTTCCGTGTTTTCCGCTTTTCTCCATAAAAAAATAAAATAAAATAAAATAAATAAAATATCGGGTGAAAATGCAAACCGTGATAGCCAAGTGTGATTGAAAGCACGTA
The DNA here is from genome assembly GCF_054136105.1 of Typopeltis vanoorti. Lineage (NCBI taxonomy): Eukaryota > Metazoa > Arthropoda > Arachnida > Uropygi > Thelyphonidae > Typopeltis > Typopeltis vanoorti. The sequence continues at coordinate 115,543,292 of NC_143556.1, read as the reverse complement.
ATTAACAGACATCACTAGCATCCTAATGAACATTGCATCATAGCCTTATCTGTCGTAACTGCAACCTATATATACTGTATAATTCATTTGTGACAGAAGAGGCATTTTTATTATTGAGATTTTGTTGTTGTAGGAATTCTAATGTATTATGATTCCACTCGCTGGTAGAATATCAATCTCATATACGTAACCCTATTGATTCTTTAATGAATAATTTCACTTTTTTTACCTTAAGTTACTTTCAACATAAATTAATTTTGGGTTTATAATTCTAAATATCACTTTAAAACAGGAAAATAACTCTAATACTAAATAATGCGTATAGTAAAAATAAGTGTAACAGTAGCATTCAAAGGTGTTCAGTTGTAGCATTCGAGATGCAGATTTCTGTTATATTTTAGTATAAATTTAACTGTGTGATCTCATCTGAATGTTAATTTAACTATGCGATCGCAAATGTTAAATCGCCCTGCTCTTATACCTAACTGGAGTTGACATTCAGTGAATATCGTGTCAAGTGAAAATTTAATTTTAGCAAGTCGTTTCATTAAGTTAAGAAGGAACTCTTATATTTTCTGAGATACAACCTGTATCTTGCTGAGAATTTTAGAATTAGTTCGCTTTTGTGACATAAATGAGAAATCATGTGATCGAGAATGTAAGGTCATGAGATAATTTTAGAATTAGTTCGCTTTTGTGACATAAATGAGAAATCATGTGATCGAGAATGTAAGGTCATGAGACAAACTTATGATCTTTTTAATAAATTCCATTAAAAAGAGGGCGGAGATAATCTCTACTTCTTTCTATATAATATAACTTTACTTGCAATGGCATTTAGTTAAAAGGTTGTTTTAGATTAGATCTTGTTTAGTTTAAAATAAACAGTTCAGGTTCAGAACCAGCTAGGAAATGAGCTGTAGTGATTCATAGACCACTATGAATCACTACAGCTCAACAAGCTGGAAAGGAGAGTAGATAATAGCCTCTCGTCGTATTTAGGGGAAAACAATATTGAAAAATAAAATATTTACAAATATTTTTCAAAACGCTCAATGTACCATTAAAAATAAAAAAATAAAAAAACATATAAAAAATCATAAGTTAAAACTGTACCAGCATGGCATGATTGTGTCCTAAAAGTTTGCAGCTTTGATGCTAATCACTAACTGAAAGAACTTTTTTCTCTCATTCGATTCGAGAGTTAGTCGATTTTGACAGAACTCAAGTAGGTTTTTTTTTCTTTCAAACGAAGGGTGTTAAACCCCAAAATTTGAAAACATGCACACTTGCAAGTACAAATAACTCAGATGAATAACGAATGTCGCCTTCCGACTAGGGCATCGTTGCAGTAATGCACCCAACTCGGTGAGCAAGAAGGGTGGAGACAGACGGGCTGCTGATTTTCAGAAAGTTAGTACTAAAATAGTACCATCTGCATCTCTCTTTGGGGATGAAAAGGCATTGGAGAATTTATTTATAAATTAATGCGAAGTTTATTAATAACTTTGTAAACAGTAGCATCAGTAACTCATTTCAGACATGACGCATTCTTGATCGTAGCTAGAATTTCTGACACTTTCTCTAGTAATGTATGCGCAATAAGTTAAATATCTTTATATTGGCTGTAAAAAGTATACAAACTGAAATATTTGTGCTTTAGAATAACTTTAACGGATAAATTCTCCCCTTGCCTAAAGTTATTATCTTTCCCCCGACTCCTTTTACGTGTTTTTCTTTCAACGTGAACAACCGCAGTAATCGTGACAAAACCTCGACATGATTGTTCCAGTCGACATCTATTCAATTTTCAATAATGACAGAATGGCGATTATATATTTTCCAGAATTAGCGCAAATATTAGTCAGCTTTCGGGAAAATATTATTATATTCATCTTAGAAAATGGTATAAGAAAAATTACAGCATGATAAAGTAAATTTGCTAAAAAATATTTACAAATAATCAGGTACTCATGCTACATTGCTTGTTAAAATAAAAAAATAATAATATTAAAAATAAAAAATAAACTAAGAAAATCTGCCAAAACTAATATACTAATATTTTAAAACGAAACTCGTACCAAAATGCCTTCAAGCTTTGACATCGGGTTGCTTATTATATTGTGCAATATTCAACACGTAGTTTCTTAGTTTATTTATAAAATAATTATAAATAAACTAAGAAATTCATCGGAATGGAAATTTTTATTGGTCCTCAGAATTTTTTAGCTGGAAGCAATTTTTTTTTTGTCCCTATTTTACAATGTAAACATTGTAAAATAATTAGAAAAAAATATCCAAAGGAAGACCAAGATATAGGTGAATGATTCAGTAAAAAATGCCTTAAAAGACAGAAATATAAGATCTGATAATGTTGAGTCTTGACAGATAACAGACTGATTTGGAGGAAAATTGTTGATAGGAAGATAGAATGATATAAGTTCTTCATGTAGTACTATCATATTCTGTACACCTCTTGAGGGTACATGTCAGGAATGTGATGATGATGATGATAAAAAGTATATTAATATCTTATCAGTATGTTGCTTTACAAAAATAAAAAAATATATATGAAGGCCTTTATAAATTATTAATGAATTAGGTAATCTATCAGTAAATATAATTTCTCTAAAAATTGTCTTAAAACCTCAACAGTTATTAAATTTGCATATAAATAGTTTTAAATATTTTCGCTAGATGGAAGCACTATGCGAACAGTTGCTTCAATTATCATTTCTTAGCACTTTCTCTAAGTCAAATATAAAAATAAAGCATGCGGTTTTTGTTTTTATAAAAAATATGCTAGTTACTATGATTGCCTTCGAGAGAAACGTATTCTATAAAAGTTACATTTTTTTGTAAAGAAACTCTGTAACTTTCTCAGGACGCTATTGCTTTGGGCATTCGCAATAGATAGCAGTGCCCCCCCCCCCTCCTATAAGTATATGAAGAAATAAGTTGAAAATATATAAAACATTTCTGTATAAATATTACTGAGGAATTTAAATTATATTTATCAATAAATGAATATTTTATATACATTTAGAAAATAGTTCATAAAATTACTTTTAAGATGTCATCTCCCCTAGAAGATTTGTTTAAAAAGTTTCTGCAAAGGTGAATCATATTTTTCCTACGATTTTTTTAAATCTATAAAAGATTGTAATACATGTTTTATAGAATAAGATTTTGAGAATGATAAAAGAGGTTGTCTTACGTTAAGCGAGATTTTTTTTACTCTAACATTTGGAGATTGGGGAGGGGGATCATCAAAGAAAGAAAAGTTACAAAACCAAGTAATCCATACCTCTATGGCAAGAACGTTTTGCTATTTAATCTAAAATAAAAATAAAAAAAATCCAAAACACAAAAATATTGTACGAAACGCCATCAGCAAAATTTGCTGATGGTGTTAGTTCCAACATAACAGATATGTTGGAACTAACAACATATGCAAATATTAACCTTGATTACTATACAATATGCCGTTAAATGATAACCAACATTCACTAAAAGAAAAAAAATAGAAATTTTAAATCTGTCATTCTTTATATACCCTAATCTTTCCAGTATACAGATATCCTTCTTCGGATGAGTATGGTGGGTAGCAAACAAACTTTGAGCATTATAGTTTGCTGCCAAGAAAGAAGTGGTTTCTTTTTGCCTTTTTTTTTTCGTTTTTTTTTTTAATTTTCTTTTTCTCTTTTTTTTTTGTGTGTGTGTTAGTTCCAACTATCACAATTTAAAAGTTATAGATATCTAGTTGACTCCTTCATAATACTTAGACTTGAATCCACAATGAGTGATCTAGTATTGTACTATGAACAGTAACAGATTAGTTTAAAAAAAAAGATAAGTTTCCTTATTTCCTTCGTCAGAATGGCTACCATTTTTACGATCTAGTCAGAATGATTTAATTCAGAGCAAAATAAATTCCTCTAAACTGAAGTCGGTCAAAATTCTGAAAATTTTGGAACATGATAAGCAGATTATTTCATCTTCAATGTGTGTCAGATGAGAAGGGTTGCATCGAGTTTAAATGCGTCTTCCTGTGACATATCTTGAATCAATTTGCATACGTTTGTGTTCAGCTGGATTGTGTTCTTCCCTCACATAATGAAGTCGTAGCTGGATATGGTTACAGCTTTCTGAGTCACGCACGTATCTTTCATCAAGACCAACCGGAAATAGGGTTCGAAGTGGAAAGTTGAGTAATCTCACAGGAAAGGCAAAGGCGTTTTGGCAGACTATGCACTCTTGGCTAAAACAGGTGGCCAAGAATAGCGCATGACTGATGTGGTGATCGAGAAGTGAGTCATGACGTCATTTTTCTGCTGAACGTGATTAGAAAGATTGGGACTATTCGAGTATGACTCAGAGTGATATGGTTCTTTAAATAATATGGTTCTTATCATATACTAAATAAATAAAGTCTCTTGTGAAGAATATAAATATCCTCATTAATTTTCGCAGTACGAGGGAATTTATTTATTTTTATTTATATTTGATACGTAGATTTTTATTAAATTAAATTTAATATGAAATGAAAGAGAAATAGTGTCGAAGTAATATGTTTAGCTTGCTACCTACTTACTTACTGCTCAGCTGTAGTAAGCAGGTAGCCTTTAATAATGTAACATTGAATATCCTGTTCACAGAGTGCGTAGCAATATTTTGTGTATCCAAGTTACGAACTCAAAGTTAGTCCTAAAACTTCAAATAAATATTCTCACATATTCTCACTTTTGTTTTTGATATATTGTATTTTCTCAAAAGTCGTTCCATATTTTTTAAACATTCTTCCATGTAAAAAAGCGTAAAGAACCACACTTTACAAAAGAATATATTTTTCCACTCTTAGGCTTTCTGTAGATGAATCGGTCAAACGGCCTCCATTCTGATTATTATTATTATTATTATTATTATTATTATTATTATTATTTGTTATTGTTGTTGTTGCTTTAATTAATAAATCTTCACAAACATCTTCACAATAGAAAGCGGCTACTCATCAGGAGAAAAAAGATTAAAAAGTCGTTTATTGTGATGGCAAAAGGAAGAAATGCGTATTTCATCAAAAGTATTTTTCAAAATTTCCGTCTAGATCCTCGATTGTTTTCCTGGAATTTTATATTATATTAAGTCTCGAACAGGATCAGTTATCCTTAGCGAGATGATCAAGTCGAATTTGATTGATTGAAGGAAGCCTGACAGTTCAAAATCTGAACCCGATTGTCTTCTGCATTTATTTCCGAGGACCAAATATTCGAAAGTTTGAGTACAAAATTCATTACAGGGATCTAATGGATTTGTTGCCCGTGGGAGGTTTGAATATCTAATATTTTTACGAAAGTATGTGGAAAATATTCAGACGAGCCGGAACGTCAAAGTAGTTATTCTCATTTCAAGATGTTTGGTGTGCACGTGTGTTTAATAAATGACTTTTGCTGCGATTAGAAGTAATGCATATTCGAAGAGAAAGTTCATTAACCAGTGAAACTGAGGCCACCTTCACACATATTAATTCCTGTCCAAACATGAGATTCAGCACTGAGACAAACAGAGATGCAAGTACCAGTTATTTTACATTTGCTTTAAACTTAAAGCAAATAGGCAATAATTGAATTAAACCAAAAACATTTTTGCTGATTCATAGTTTGTTTAATTCATTTTTTCGTTATTGGTTTATTCATGTGGTTTGACTGTCTGATAAATACTTCTACGCTCGATTATCGGTTTTTCATCTTCCACACCTTCTAATTGCATTCCATCTCAGCTCCTAACAACTCCTGTTCCAAGTATTATATCATCCTTACTTTAAAAAATGCACACAGTTATGTGAAATTAATAGTCCTCCTCCTTTATTATTCTCCATTTAACTAATATCTCATCGAAGACATAAATTCGATGCTTACTGGTGCAAGCGAGAAGACCGAATTGACCTTCATCAACCCTGTGAAACACTACTATATTGTCTAATATAGTGTTTCCCAAACTGTGGTCCGCGGATAGTTTATTTTTATTAAACTTTATCTTATCACGTTGTTCACACCTGGCCTAATTGATATGTTCATATTCTTTCGAATATCTCCATTTATAACAGTATTGCATTGTCATAAATGACACATTTAGTGTTGTAAAATTGTATACTTCTTCTTTATGATATGTAAAATATAAAAAATTTCCATTTTGGATTTTATGAGGGCCGCGATGAATTAACATTCGCTACAGGGGGTCCGCGACATCAAAAAGGTTGGGAAACACTGGTCTAATAGATGACCTGAAGATGACTTCAGCTTCCCTTTTCCTCTTCTTCATCCAAGAGCATCCAAAGGTACTTTGGTACCCTAACACCTCTTCCATAGATACTGCAAGCAATAAAGCAGTTCTATAAACTTACCTTAAGATAGTACACAGAAAGGAATCTGGTGATTACATGTCACAAGGTTCTCGACTGACTAACGCGTAATGTTCGCATACATTGATACATTTGTACCAAAGTGACACTTGGTATACAAATGCATCAGTTACCCAGTTACTGAGTTCAAATGTATCACTCATTCAATTACTCAAAACAAATGCATTCATTTCGATGTATCCAGAGGTACTGGTGAGCTTTCTCTAGGTAAGATGATACTCGGTACAAGGGTATTAATTACTCACACAAAACGATGCAGATCGTTTTGTGTGAATGATTATTAAAAAAGTAAATAAATAAATAAACATAATGTTTCAAGAGAAAACAGGAAACAAAAAAAAATTTAGCGAATTTCGATGAGAGTTGTTGATTCATTATTTATTTTAAGTATTATTAAATGCAGGAAATTTTGAGGCTAATGATTTATAAATTAAGAACAACTACTTCGAGCAACCGTTAATAGCTTGTCTTTGGAAGTAAATATATATATAAAAGCTTGTGTTTGGAAGTAAAAATCCGAACACTACTTAATAATTAAATAAATAAATAAACCTGAGATAGAATGGCCAGTGTACGTTCCGCTGTCCTTTGAAAGATGTTTTAGAGGACAGAAACCCCATAAAGTTCCAAATCTTGTTACATTCATGTAACAAGAAACATTAAAACCTTAGAACCGTATCTCTAACCACGGAAACTCAAGTTCGATACTTAATATTGTCCTTAGGCAGAATCAAGTACCTTTCAGAGTGAAATAAAACATCCCGTTTATTCAAGACGCGAATGTGTTATCAGATGAAGCAGTGGTATGGATGGAAGTTCAATAAACAAATAGAAGTGTTATGAGAAAGGAATTTTTAAAAAATGATTAAACTTGAAGGATTTTGAGAGATCGGAATCAAAGATTAGATTTTGGTTCAAAAATAAAATTTATATTTTATTATATAGATATATAAAAAAGTTTTGACATTAATTAAAATGTCGGTTTTTGCGATGCGATTAAGACTTCTAAATGGAATTAATTTACAGTTTACGGTAATCAGTATACTAATAATGAAACGCTATTAAATTGCAAACTTTCCAAATCTATTTTACAAGTTATTAATTTGATACTGACTCAGACTACGTCTTATGAAAAAAAAAAAAAGAAAAAAAAAAAAAAATATATATATATATATATATATATATATATATATATCACGAACTACATTTATAAAGCCAATATTTAATTCGCAATCATCATCGATTTTTTTTTCGGTCAGAATGAAAGGATTTCTTTATTTTCATTATTGAAATCCGGAACATTTCCACTTCATGTAATTGGAAGTGTCATTATCGCTTGTCCGCCATTGTCGATTTTACTGTAGCCTGTAAGAACTAAAGTCAAGAGAATTTATTAATGTAGTTTGTCACTTGAACGTCAAGTTTTCCATAACCTTGTCCTCCTGTTTAGTTTTTCAATAGTCTAATTTCAACAATAGCTACTATAAGTGATCGTATAGTTGAGTGTGGTACATCTGTTTATTTTCTGCTGGACAACTCAATGGTTCTATTGTTTCTATTTCCTCTAGAGCACAGCGCCACTTTGTCACCCTGCATGTGACATATCCCCTCTTTTTTTTTTTACTTATTTTTTCCTCTCTTTGTACGCCGCTTGGCTTTATAAAATGTTAAACCATACGTCTCAAATTTAGTAAAGTGTTAAGAGAGAGAGAGAGAGAGAAACTAAGAGCCGTCTTATCAGCGAATAATGTTATCTGGAAACTGTCGTCGACATATGCCTGCACTTTGTTACTGACCTTTCATTCGTATATAATTTGAGTCAAAAAGTTTTGTCCTGCGATGCTTATGCCAAAAAAATTCAATCTAAAAATCTGCACACGTGGTTCACATACCACATAAAAATACCTCTATAAAAATACCAGTTTATAAGTCTATAAATATACTTAACCTTATTGGATGAAGTAAACGACTCTTCACATGTGATGACTTCCATATACTTATCACACTTACAGCATTTTAAAGAGATATGGACAAGCGCACACTTCAAAAGTGATTATTGATGACGTTTGGTTATGTGGAACAAATATTCTCCTCGAATAGGCTGGAAAAAATTCGTTTTCCTAAAATTATGTATCTCTCTGGAAATCATTTGCATGCATCCATTTAGCAAAAATGAGTTAATTTCTCAGAGCCTGGAACATAAATTTTCACACTCATGCGCATAAAAAATGTGACTTAAAAATAGGTGCAAGTTCGCCGTTCCATTGAAACGCATAAATTATCACCTGATAAATCTTGAATACTTTGTATAAAGTGCCTTATCATAATATTTCTTAAGGGTATTAAAAAAGAAAAAGACCTAACTGTTTGGCCTATATTATTCAATGCAGGTTAAAGCGTTAGTCTCATTTTCTTTAAATAGCATTAATTCTTAGCATTAACTTAGATGATTAATTAACAAAGACACGAACTGATTTTCTACCATGTTTATTAATTATTGTTTGCATTACCATTAACGAAACTCTGTTGGAAATTCTTATGTTAGCTTGGCGTAAGTTCACGTATGAAGTTAGCAGTTATCAGTAAAAGATTAAATCCTATGTGCATAAAGATCTGTATTAGTACGAGTGGGGACTAACACATCGAACGACTGTTTCATCTGTGCATTTCTATTACATGAGCGAGCACCGTTTTAAAAAATTATTATGCACTGTAGTCTGGCTTGGAATTAAATAATTAATAAAATAGTAAGTTAAATAAAAAGTAGTGATGATAATATGAGCACTAACTTTTTCCCTTTATGGAGTATACTTTTCCATCGTGTTGATTTTATTATATAAAATTACAAAATCCAACTTGCCTAATGATGAACATCTCCAGTCGATTACCACATCGATGTATCACCTCCTGCACCTGACCGTAGGTCAAGTCTTGTACATTGATACGACCAATCTGAATCACTTCATCATCCTCTCTCAATCCACATCTCTCAGCTATAGTGTCGGTCCCAACCTACATATCCAAGAAAAAAATGAAATTAACATTTCTAGTTGCCATATTTCAGTGAATCGGTAATCTATAAATAGCAGCAACTAATATTTCTATATTCGTTAGTAATAACTAAACGATATATTCTCAGTTAAGCAACTAAACAGTACCTGATTGAATACAATATTATTGATCTCTCCCTAGTCAGAACGTTGCGGACGTCCTGTGTAAAAGTTATAAGCACAATTCTTGAAAAAAATTAATTAACCAGAAAATATTCCACCATTTCTTCTTTCCATTTGAACTACGTTTTTCCTTAGTTTATTACCTTTAAAATTCCACCTTAATGAACCATACCATGAAAGATAGCTTCACTTTATTTTTGGTAATCGCTTCCAACATAAGAGCAGAAATTTTAGACTTCAATTTTATTTTATTTCATTTTAATACGCAATTTTGGTGGTCCCTTAATATGTGTTCATGTGACATTTTCAGAAACTTTTCATAGATTTTTCAATGATCAAAGTTGGATGACGCAAAATAATTTTACAGGTATATCGTTTTAAAATTGCTGCCGTTGTTTCCTATAATTTCTGTAATAACTTACGAAGATACAACAGCAGCAACGCTCATCAACCTTTTTATACAAGAACAATGACAATAATTTTATATAACAATAGTTTCATAATAAAGTTTTATCTAATACATATGAATTTAAATCTCAAGTAAATCATAAAGATTGATAATGAAAGTTAGCTTTGCAGATTCACGAGGAGCCCTTTCTTAGGTAAGGAATCCAGGTTCAAATCCCTACTACGACAGGAAGAATTTAATTTTCTATCCCCTCTTCAAAAAAAAGTTACGTTAGCCGATCTTCAAGGAGGTGGTAGATTGGTTTTTGTCCCAAAATTTCTGATTTTTTCTTTCTTAAAGTAAACAAACCAGAACACATGCAACCAATTTTTCTTTAATCAACTGATGCCAACTTGTCTTAGCTATCTTGACATCAATTTTGAACCATTCAGAAGTCAAAATTATGAAAAATATGAGTATGTAAGCAAAGTTGAATGGTTTATGAATTTCTAAATTCATATACGGTATATCTTAATGAATAAATGCGAATTTTATTTTTCATATTTATATTGTTGTTATTATTTATAATGATGGTGATAGAGATGTCCCGGAAAATTTTTTCTATCAGTCCTACACAAACACATAGCGAAGCGATTACAGAACAACAATACGTCAGTGTCGCGTGCGAGCTATATATGAGTCCAGCCAAAGTAATGAAACTTGTGTTGAAGAATTTACAGCAGTTATTCATGGTTTGTGCATGGTGAAAAACTCAACTGCCATTCTACCCAGCAGCATGGAAGCAAGCTTTTTTCAACCCTTTCCTAAAAAAGGGGAGGAAAAAGTCAGCCTTCAAAATCTCGTCCCATCCCATTACCCTCACCTAAAAACTCTCGAAAGTAACGGATCAGGACGTTAAGAACCAATTTCTTCACTTCTTGGAGGCCTCTATTATGAATAATGCTTTTCTCTCGATCCCCCCCCCCTCGGATCTCCAATCCAACCTTAACCAACTGTGAATATAAGCCATAGAAAAGTTTGTAACCCACGTGGTCACTCTTGATATTTTCCAGAGCATTTGATCAACTCGAGGAATTCTTGTCAATCTAAGACTTACTGTTCTTCCTTCAGCCCTATGCGAATAGATCTCAGTTTCCTCTCTGCATATCTACTGTGATATGCAGAGAGGAAACCATCCACTGCATATAACAGTAGATGGTTTACTCTAAACAGAATTCTCTGTCACTGCCACGATACTCCAGGGCTCTGTATACTTTTATCATCACTCTTTCTTTCATATATTAATGACTTTCCTCTCACCGACCTTAACTCCACTCCATAGTTTGGATAGAATTTATAATACAATCGATATCTCTCTCCTTCATTCGAAAAATCTCGTGATGCCTTGCAGTTTCAAACTATTCAATCTACTAAATCTTTTATAACCAATCTGTTGAACACGGATCACTTACCATTCTTAAGTAGGGTGAGAATAAGGTAGTGTTCATATAGTACTGGGAGCCGTCAAAATCATTTCAAATCAAACAGTGTCTTAAAATCAAAATCTCTTCAAAATTAAACAGTTTTCTTAATATCCACAAAGAGTTTAACTATTCCTATAGAAAAAGAAAGAGGGGGGGATGTTTTTTCCTTTTTTTTTCTAAAACAAAAGATTTCAGAACCCTCTACAAATATCGCTTAGCATTAATTTTTCATTCAGAGTGGCAGAATTCCAAATGTGAGAATTTCTCTTAATCAACCATTTCCACTAATTCTTTGCCATTTTATGGATAATTGGTAGATGCTGTATCAAATGGGTTTAATGATAGTCAACAGACAGCTTGGCGAAAAGAAACGTCTACAATACGCCTACATCAATGAAAAATAAATTCGCCCTTCGAGCATCAGTCCACAATGTTCTTTAAAATGTTTCCTCTCCATTTCCTTTCTTCCGGATACTTTGACAGATAATGCATACAAAAATAAATAAAAACCAGCTGACAGTACTTCATAATCTGAGAACTACCATTCACTCTTGAAAGATTGATTAATGCCCCTTATTCATCTCTGTGTGTGTCCGTTCTGGCTCGTGTTCATAGGCATTCCTCTGCACTGACTAACTTGACTTCTGTTGACATATGTCTATCGTAGCATTAAGAAAATAACGATGTACTTACATCCTTTGAGCACGTTTCCTGATGTTGAATTCGTACATCAAATTTTATGTGGTGTTGAAGATATGGCGGTAGATATTCAAAACTTGTTACAATTGCTTCCTCCAAAAACTTTCTACAGTTGTTTCCTTCTTCAAAACTTCCTCTGGAGAACTTTTTTCTTCCATCATTATATCTCACTGGAATGATAAGGGGGCTCCTTGGACTCAATAAAAATAAAAAATAAATCTCTTTTTTTCCCTAACTGAAGACCTTGGAGCACTGCCATTACTCCTACAGCAGGAACGGATGTTGTGAAAATAGCATCTGTGCAAAAGAAAAAGAAAAACAGACGAAGGTTATCAACGTCTTCCAAATACATTGTTTTTTTTTTTTTTTGCCTCTGTATTCATGAAGTCATGATAGAGGTCAAGGAAAAAAAAGGGACTATTCTTTAAATAGGTCTCTTAATCTGGATCTGAGTTTTAGTCACGAAATAAAATGTGAAAGCTCAGAACAGATGAACAACGAAGTATGATACAAAGAAAACAAAAGCATTGGGACAATATATTATGCACTGGCAAAATAGAAAACATTTCTTATTTAAGGAAAATACAGAAGACGGAGTCCTCTGTATTTTCCTTAAATAAGAACTTTCCTTCCTTTCCAACGATTTTTTGGTTTACTAACGAAAGAAATATCGCTTTTAACTACAAAATAAGTAAATAAATAAATAAAAAGAATAAAATAAACAGTGGAGTAGAGGAAAAGTTTGCAATGTTTGCAATTCCAAAATTTATAAAATATGTAACAAAAATTATTACACAGCTCTTACTGTATTTCACATCTTCGAATCCTGCAAATTCTGGTTTACAAATAAAGGAATAACAGGAGTTACGTGATTTATTTTCCCTTGGTTCACCAAAGAACTGTTATCTTCGATTTCAATATTATCTTAACTGGAGTTGTTAACTGCTATTACTTGTTTTCTGTATGTTTTTTTTTTTTGTAAGTTTATTCATGTAATTATCCTGATGAAGTGTAACAAAAGAATTTTAACGAAACTAGTCGAGAAAATATAAAATAGTTTCTTATTCTATGTGATTATTTTGTGGGAAAATACCGGAACACATTTCCTAGAATGTTATCTTAAATTTATATTTCTGTGATTTTAAACTTTTCAAAATTTAAAAACTAAACTAATGCAGAGAAAGAGAGCGTTTTCCTGTGCTAAACGTTAAATATATTAATTGATTAACCCATTCTGAATTGGGATTGATTTAGAATTAAACAATGTTTATTACATAAGCTTTTAAGCATATTGCCAGCTAAGGTTGGTCGATTGGTAGAGCCTCTGCTACTGATGGCTCACTCAAAAGATTACGTAAGTTTGAGGGCGGTTAGTAGTGAAGGGAATCAATCGTTGGATGTTGTTGGCACACTCTCCCTCAGAGTCTTTGGACTACCTGGAGGTGTCACAAAATAATAATTATTTAATCCGCTTTGTTATTCGACTGTAGATCAATATTTTTTATATCTAACCTTGAAATATAAATATGCTGCATTCCTCTATTCTAAATAAAATAAAAATAAAATTATAAATAATAATAAATTTTAGTAAATAATAATTTACTAAAAAACATGTCTTCCTCAATCGTATGCTTTATATCTGAAGGGACCCTTCATGGAGGAATCCCTTTCTTCCTGCTACGCCATTAACTTTAATTATCAATTGAAAATGCTTGAAAACAGAAAATGTTATATTTTAGGTGACTCTGTATTCTTGTTTTAAATAACAAAACGAAAATATGGAAATATTATGCTTTTATTTTAAAATAAATGTCAATGATTGCGCTGTTTCATTTTAAATTCCTAAGGTAAATTTCCAGTATTTTCCCTTAAATGTCATTGAAAGGGTACTTTATTTAAAAAAAAAGAGATAAAAAAATATCCCAAGTCCCAAATGAGAATAATTAAGCTCCAATTAAATGTTAATGAAATAATTAACAATGATTTGACTTTCCCTTATTCTGGGTATATCCGATTAAAAGGGAATATGAAAAGGCTTGTCAAGAGGATTTTCTCATTTCGTTAAACTCTTCATTTATGCGACGTATAAAATGTTCTCTAATAATTAGCTTCCAAATATGCAAGAATTTTAAAATAAAAAGTAATATTCAATTCAAGCTGTCCATATGTGTGGCATATCTTCAGAAAATATTCATCTCTAGACAAGGCAGTAGAAAAGTTACATATGTTACTTATTAGTTTGAGGTTTCCAATTTTTTCGAACATAGAGGAAAATCTAGTTTTTTTTTTTTTCTTTGTATAAAAATGACAAATCACTCTTAACAGGAAAGCATAAAATAAGAAACTCTAGTTACGGTTAAAAGTAGAACTAATAGCAGCTTTTACAAAGGAAGCTGCCATAATACCAAAAAAAAAAAAAAAACTGGTTAAAGACTGTTCAAAATTCTTCCAATCCATTTTCCCAATTTCAGTTTTTTTTAAAAAAATAATAATAAATAAAAACATAAATAATAAAAAAATAATTTAGCATTTACAAAACGTGTTAAAGAGCCTCCGTAGCTCAGTCTATATAGACGAAGCCCTTTGGTCGAAAAGACCTACATTCGATTCGCGTCAGTGACGTGAGGAACCTTTATCTGGTCTCTTTCGATGAAAGGTGAGTTAGCCGGTCTCATGCGGAGGTAGGGGAAATTCGGAAAACCCTGGAAACTCGGTTTTTTCGTGTCCTAGAACATGCAAACTGGCTTCGTGAACACAGGCATCTACAGACATAGGACACACGGGGAGGCATAGCACTAACCACCTTATCCTCGAGTATGGTTGCAGTTGCAAGATGGGGGAGGGATTAAGAAAATAAGTTTAGCATAAAATTATTCGTTGTTCATATTCTTTAAAGTAAGCGAGCAAAGTACAACTTCCATCTAACCTTAAAATAGTTTTCTATATTTTAGCTTGTTGTAAACAAGGTTGGAGTTATTAAAAACTTTTTACTTGCAATTATTTAGATTTAGTATAGGTAGACAAGGAAAGGAAGAATTTTATGCAATTTAATTGTGATATTTATTATTATCTGGAACTGCCTTTGCGCATTTGTGAAAGCCAGGATCTAAATTAAGTGTGTGTGTGGGAAGGGGAGGGATTAAAGTAGAATTAAAATAGAAATCTTAATTCATATCAGGATGATTTTCTGCGAGTATAGATAACAAAGGTATTTTCGAATAATATTCTAAAATAAATGGAACTTAACTCTTAAAACCGACAGTTTGCGATGGCAATTTAGAAATTTCCTTTCCGTTCACTTTTCGATCAAGTGGTGCTTTGAAAAATCTGAATTTTTCAAAGAATCATCTTTGGGGTTAATTGATTTTGGATAAATTTTTTTTGTAAATTTTTAAATAAATTATTTTCGATGAATTATCGCTTCCTTTACCTCTAAATGTTATCCCGAAACCAATATTCTTTGGGAATTTGCTAAGCTTTTCAGCTTCAGTACCGTTAAACTCAATCCTCTCGTATTTCTCAAAACGGAAAAAATACCTAATTTTCTAAAAAAAAATAATTTTTTCCCCTTAATCACCAATTCTTCTTGTCGTGAGCATGTTACGTCCAAAATTCTCTTTCGCTGCTCAGGAGATATGTTAGATCTAAATAACTATTAACTGCATAAAATTGAAAATGTATCGGCTTACATCTGGTGTGGTTGGTTTTCTCTAAGAGTGCTCTGAAATTTCTTTCCTTGGTGCAGAAGAGAGCATTACATTGATTAATGACCGGTCTTTCAGCGACTAACATCGTCATATCACGCAGACACAAACGTTCAGCATCTACTGCATCATTTTCTACTGATATATCTATGGGTGCTGTTCATCAGGAAACGACATTAGCAATTTACTCTATTTTTGGTCTAAATTGATTAAGATACCTGCAGCGACCGGTTAACCACCACGTGGGAAAAAATGCAGTTCAACTACTAACTCTCAAAACAATATTTTTTCCTCTTTGTTCACCCCCCCCACCTTCACTACTGTTCTTTGAAACAATCTTTGTTCGTGTGTATTTTCAACAAAAAAAGGAATTCTTCTGATATTCAAACGTAAAAGTAATAATAAATAAGTTCTTCGTTCTTCCAAACTTTCGTGTTGTGTTTGGAATTACCATAAAAAAAGACATCAGATCTAAATAACACTATTAAAACGGAGATAGCAAGTATTATGGGGTACGAAATTACGGTACTGAATTTCATTACAGTGCCCATCACACTTCTTAAAATACGTCACTTATCGCACTCCGAAATGAATAATGGGGAAGAAAAGAAAAATTACAGCTTTGCTCTGGAGGAGATGATTTTACCTACTCCAGTTTCAATAGACAAAGCGGTGGAGATAAATGAAACTGATCTCCTGACTGCTGTTTAGCACTAATCCGCAAATACTTTGCTCTTCCAAGATAGTGGAGAGTAACATCATTTAAGCAAATAATCAATAAGGACTTAGCAAAATTCTGTGCTCAAAGTTGAAGACATCAGAGGCTCATCAGTGCATTAGATTTCCGAATGTTACGGAGTTAGTATTATGATGTAATAATAATAATTTCCCATACTTACAGGCCTACGACCTGCCAAGTATCCTTTGCTTTTTAACCATAATTTCAACATAAGGGGATTAATCTTATGCTCAGTATACAAGATTCCACATCGGACCTCCCTAGTTTCAAAGAACGGTAAAAATCGAAATATGGAAATATGTAAGGTTTGGGTTGTTCAAATATTTCCAGAGACTCTACAAGTTTCATCCAGAATTTTTTTTTACAAAAACTTGGTGAGTGTTCCTTCTCATTTGTACAATTTTGACACCATGGTCCATACACTTAAGTAATATTAACACGTTGAAACTGCAGAGGTCCAACGTGAACACCCTGCATATTCTTGTGTAAATCGGACGTGTGGTCTTTTTTTGTAAATCCTGCTTACAAAAGGCTCTAAACCTAACGTATATTTACATAGCGTTGTTAGGCAAGAGGTAGATAATCGGAGAACCAGCTCTAGAGACCAAACATGGTGTATTTTTCAAACTACGTCAGGCCTCGAATTCGCAGGATGGTGATCTCGCACCCAGCAACGGAAATTATTTTCTTCTTCCTTTTTCCTTCTTTTACCTTGCGGTGTCGAGGGTTTCCTATTCATTTAACCGCAACCGTACATAAGGATAAGATGATTAGCCCTATGCCTCCCGGTGTATCCTATGTCTGTAGAAGTTGAGTTCTCAAGGCCGGTTTACCTGCTTGCGGGATGAAAAATCCCAGATAAGCTGGGGAGAAAAACCCTGCAGCCCACACCCAAGACCTGCTAACTTGGCTATGCCTGAGAAAGATCCTAAGCACCTCACGTCAGCGACGGGAATCGAATCCAGGACACTCCTTTCCCCGACATATGTTGCGAAGCACATAGTCACTCGGCTAACCGCGCGGACCGGAAATTATCTTTTACATCAAAATTGCTGGTTTGTTTGTTTCGTGGGAGTAAAAATATGAGATTCTAAGAAGAAAAACCTCCTCTGCCGTATCAGACCGGCTAACTCATTCATTGAAATGTTCCTATATAGAATTCCTCAAGTTACAGAGAAATTCTAATGAGATCAAAGATTGTCTCGATTTTCTCCTTCATTTTTGTGAGTGCTCTACGGCAGTACTTGTAATAAAGATTGGATTTTATTCTTAAATCATAACAGGTTTATTAACTGTATTTTCGATACAATTTATAATAGCTGAATAGGAATAACAGTTTGGCGGAATAGGGATAAGTAAGGGGAGAAGATAAGAACAGATCGATGTTTTGAATAGCTAAAAAGTATTATTCTTTGAAATTTCAGACTCAGCACACTTAATTGAATGCATGCAAAATGCACTGAAAAGAAATTCTTCACATGGAGAGTTATAAGTGTGCTGGTGAACTGGAAATTGGTATTAATTGATTCTAATTAATTTGAAATTATTAATTCATTTTAAGTAATGGATTAAATTACTTCATCTACTTAAATTGAATTGAGTAAATTGTTCTTTGTATGCATTACGTTTAATTTAATGCTAATGCTAATAATAATAATAATAATAATAATAATAATAATAATAATAATAATAATAATAATAATAATAATAATAATAATAATAATAATAATAATAATAATAATAATAGCTTGACGATTAAATGGAAGGATGACTGATGATGATGACATCGGAACGCGACTCTCAAACGAGCTCACATAAATGCTCATGGAAGAAGTGTAAGTACACAAGTGAATAAGTATAATGAAATATGGATACGACGTAGTGACATGAGTATAAATAATTAAGGGGAGATTCATTTACTTTTGAAATAAATGATGTTAATGAGAGCAGAATTTTCAGTCTTATTTCAAGACCAATATCAGTGCACAATTAAATAAAAAATTAAATTAAAAAGAAAAAATTAAATAGGATAACTTGCGGGATGAAAAACCCCAATACGCTGGGGAGAAAAACCCTGCAGCCCACACCCAAATCAAATGTGTGGGCTGCAGGGTTTTATAGTGCTTTTTATTATATACAGTAGCGATTAAATTAATCTGAACAAGCCGAATTTTCGTCAAGTTTTTGGTTTTGGTTTCGTTTTTGTTTCAGTTCACAATAATTTGCGTTTTGGTTCATGTTTACTATTTTCTGTTTTGATTTAGTTCACTGTTTCGGTTGTGTGCTACGTGTTTTAACTGTCTCTACGATGTTTATTAATAGTGTTGTGCGTTTTTATAGTGTAAACAAGTTGTCATTCATAGTGTTTTATTCATTTTGTGTAGCTATAAAATGGATACATCTTCAAGAAAGCATTCGAAAATCTGTACTCTTTCTCAGCACACATCCATGATTCAAAGAAAATTTGTCAGTGAGTGTGGTGCTGGTTTGGGTACTGTTAATGCGATTTTAAAAAAGTTTAGGGAGACAAGTACCTTTTCTCCCGACAGAAAAGGAAAATGTGGGCGAAAAATCAAAATTACACGTACTCAAGATCGTTTACTAGTTAGGAAAAGCAAAATGAATCCAAGATTGTCTGCTGTAGACTTAAATAGAGACTGGAAGCTACTGGGATTAATGTTTCTGACATGACAGTTCGTCAAAGATTGTTGGAAGCAGGGAGGAGTGCCCACAGACCAGAAAAGAAACAGCTGTTAACAAATTCAATGCAGGAAAAGAGGCTCTAGTGGACAAAAGTGGAAGAAGGTCATATTCTTAGATTTTTTTTTATGTTGGGCCCATATACGAGAGGTTGGTTGGTCAACCACGTTAGTACGGTATATGGGTAGTGGGAAATGATAAACTTATTTACATTTGATTTAAAAACTGTATGTTGTATTTCTTGGGAAATACCTCAGGGGGAAGACTGCTCCACAGTACAGCAGTAGCAGGGATGAAGGAGGAGGAAACTTGTTCTGTTTGTTTCAAGGTATACTGTGAAAGGATGTTGGGTGTGTTCCAATGGGCTTAGTACAGAGTGGGGGAATTATTGATGCTGTTTCAGATGAACATTTCTCATGGAAATATTTACAGAGTATACAAATTGCAGAGACCACTGATTTCTGATTTTAGAGGAAAACCAACTAGAAGAATACCCACAATGGACATTCATAATATACTTTGCGAATAGAATTACCGGCCCTACGAGTGCATTAGTTAGGGATCAGTGGCATGTAACCAAGTTACATGCCATTGAGAGACCAATGAGCATAATACGCAATACGAAAATGTAAAAATTCGAAATGTGATTGTTATAATTATTATTTATTACTTAGAAGATGTACATCTAAAATATATAGAGAAGCTTATCGTAGAATGAATGTTATGTAATATTTTATAACTGAGTTAATTTGTTAGTAATACTAAATGCTACCAGCGAAGGAATCGAAATTATCTAACCAACATCAGTTAATCGAATGCAAATTTAATGAACCTAATATATAGTATAAAATGCAAATTTTGAAGTTAATATCAGTAATGTTAAACTTTACATTATTTAGCTGTCAAAAGAGAACTGTTATACTTAATCATAATCAGCCACTTATGAGAGAATATATAATATATGAAAGAAAGAAAATAAAGATCTGCTCAGACGTTCTGTGAGTATCGAGACAAAGAAAAGAATGATAAGAACATTAGTGTGGCCTATTTTCACATATGGAAGTGAGACCTGGATATTCAAGAAGAGAGTAAGGAACAGATAATGGCCTTTGAAATGTGATGCTATAGGAGAGCTCTGAAAATCCCATGCACAGAACATGTGACAAATACAGATGTCCTACAGAGAATGAGAACACAGAGATCTTTATTACAGGAAATGATCCAGAGAAAGATGAGATTGGCAGGACATATACTGAGAGGTTCAGCAGGACAGAGGATATTAACAGTTTTAGAAGAAAAAATTATGGGAAAAGGATCAAGAGGCAAAAAACGAAGGACATGACTTGAAGATCATGAACAGGATCGCATGGCTATGCAGAAACAAAAAGGAAAGCCACCAACAGAGAGAACTGGAAGGACATGGTGCTGCATCCTCTCACTGAGGAAGCTACATGAAGAATAAGAAGAAGAAAGAAACTTGAACAAAATATTAGAGAATATATTTAGAAAAAGTTCTTAAAATCTAACATTTTCTTAAATATTTTTAAAGATTATCTATTTTGAATGTCCTAAGACATGATTAATATATTTACAAAAATTAATACAAGACCTTGGCTACTTCTGTAATTTAATTAGATGAGAGTCAGAAGTCATTGAAATAAATTTATTACTGACAAAAAGGTCTTCGGATGAGAAATGTCTTGTCTCCCATTAAAATGAGATTAAATGTTTTAAAAAATGCAAGGCAGTGTCATTTGTTGTTGTTTTTATAATTTATGATTAGCTCAGAACTCATTATGTGGAAAGTGTAAGAACTCTACAGTATTTCTTTTCTATAATTATTTGTTAATAATAATTTATTAACAGTTCCTTCAAATATATACACCTTAAGCAAAAATAAAGTAAAAAATAGCGTAATGTCAATTCTCTATCAGAATACTACACCGTTGGCAAAATATTTTGCAGAAGAAAAGAATCTACCTGAAAGACAGAGAACTATGAGAGAATTAAGGTACATCACATGTGTTCCACAAAAAGAGAAAGTTTAAAGGTTTGAGAGGGTGAGAAGAAGAACTTTATTTCGGAAGATAACCTGAAGAACGTGCTTTCAGCATATTGCTAGTGGATATAATTCATAAATAGGGCAAACCTACCTTCAAAACCACGTGTGGCTCCTGATCTTCACCACCAGTTAAGCGGAATCCCCAAGATTGTTGGGGATCAGATCTCTTCAGTGAAATCAAAAAAGGCCTTTGAAATGACATGGCGTCGATAAAAGATATATATTGCTCAAAAGTCAGAAATTAAACTCGATAAATTGCTTCAAATTCGTCTTTCGATCGTTCGCCCGACTATATTTGTTCGTCTTTACTGTCTGGAGCATGAGACAAAAATCTTTTCTGGTGAGAGAAGGCTGTCTCGCATTCTTGAAAGTGTATGGCGGATATGACGATAGTTGAGTTGCATCATCGAAAAGGAAAGGTGATGTGTACGACATCGACAGCGCATGTTACCTTGGAAACGCTGTTAGGAGCTTTCAGAAATAGCACGTGGATGTCCCCTCTCCTCCTCGGCGTCTTGTTAGTTCATTTTTAGCATCTTTTCCCCTTCTTCGACTATAAACATTAATAGAATAATGAGAAGACATTCTTGTCCTGGTGACTCAACAGAACTAAAGTTTGAATTATATATAATTCGTCTGTAGTACTACTGTTTAGTTGTTTGTGTGTTTGTTTGTTCGCTTCTTCTAGGTTCTTGTCGCTTCGTAGAAGAGTAAATTTTCCTTTCTCAGAAGTAATAAAAAATTGAAAAGAGACTGATTTGGAAGAGGCCTCTAGCATCAAAGTTTAATATAACTCGTATCTACCAAGTCATTCGGCTTTTTTAGTTAATAATTTTACATAACTGATCATTATAAATCTATAGTTTGCTAATTTGGTAGAATCTTAACTGTTTATAAGTTTCGTACGGGTAATTTTCATAGTAAAACAAGTTATTTACAGTTTATTCTATTTGACTTCGTATGGGCCACATGCTGTTTTATTATTTGCGATAAACATACTGACTACTGAGGTTACTTCTTTTTCATATATGAAAATGCTTGAAAACTAGGGGTCGTTACTTAGGTTCTTAACAGGTTTTTTTTTCATTTTTTTTATTTTGAAAACATAAATAAAAAAGCACCCATTCCGAATGCCATACTAATTCTGTACCTCAGTTTACTAGTAATAAACTTTGAGGCAAAACGCTGAAAAATGTCAGAGTATTAGTTGATTAACCTGTCAGAATTGTTTGGAGTATGATTTGGTTTTCTGGTATGATTGGAATTGCAGATTGTTGGCAGAGTGAATAACGTCTCCGCTCTCCAACAATGGCAGGAATTCAAATTTTCACTATAGCATGAATATTTGAAAAGGTCATCATTATGATTTTTAATTTTCATTACCAGGTGTGAGATCACTATCCTGTTCATTGGAGGTCCGAAGTGGAAATGTTTGAGAAAAATGTAATGTTTTGGTTTCTTTAGCAGGCTACAAAAGTTATCTCTAGTAAACAAGTTATCTGTGCTACGGGTTTTCAACTGTAATGCATTACCACTGACGGTGGTAATGTAACTACAGATTTCTGACCTTTCTTGGAATTAGATTTTCAATTATATATATATATATATATATATATATTATAAAGGATTATAACCTTGGTTTTAATCCTTTTTCCCAAGTAAGCAAACAGAGACAACTAAGTCAAGTTTGCGCCTGAACGTGGTTCAGGCGCAAACTTGACTTAGTTGAATAAGTCTTGGTGTTGCACCACCACCACCACCAAGACTTATGGCGGTGGTGGTGCAACACCAAGGCAACTCGTTGTAAAGATGGCTTAAGTTCTGATCACTTTCCTTAGTATTTCCCATAAATGTATGGGAGATGTATGATGTTATACTTTTAAACCTTGGCATTTCAGGATCTACCTACTCACTGATGAGACCTCAATAAAGGTTGATACCGGTCTGGGTAGTAACCCCCACCCATAATGTATAACATACATCTCCTAGGAGATGTGTTTTACATTTATTCCACGATTTTTCTCTCTAGTTCATCATTGCAACGGAAGATGCTAGTAGATTTTTCCCAGCAGACTTTGTGACTTTGGTTTTCATCATTAGGATTAGCCGAGAAAAGGATATGACTTGATAATGCACTGGCTCGCTGTCTCTTGTAAGTAATGTCCCTCATGTGTTTTTCCATATGCAATTCTACAGATTTGTCTGTCTGCCCAAAATAAGGAATATCACAATCACACAATATTTTATATGCACCAGGGTATTTGAGTTGATGATGAAAAGGTTTTGGGTGGCTTATTAAGAAACGGATCTTTGGAAGTGGAGTGAACAAAGTTCTGATATTGTATTTTCTTGGAACTTTTGCTAATTTATGTGATACTGTACTTATGTAAGGAATAGATATATTGCCTGTGAATCTATTTGTTTCTTCTGAGTGATGTCTAGGAGTATTAAAAAGGAATTTTTCAATGAATCTCTTGGAATATCCATTAACTTCGAAAGAAGTTTTCAGATGGTTTATTTCTGTAAGAAATTCATTTGGGTCTCAAAGAGAACGGGCTCTATGTCCCAAGGTGGAAATTATTCCAAGCTTATGAGGAGAGAAATAATGGGACTGACTATGCAGATATCTGTTGGTATGTGTGGGCTTTTTATATATCGATATTTTGAGTTTACCAGAAGGGCGAGTCAGTTTGACATCAAGAAAAGGTAAGGAATTATCCGTTTAAAGCTCGGCAGTAAACTTAATATATATATATATATATATATACAATATCTGAACCTTGTTCACTCCACTTCCAAAGATCCGTTTCTTAATAAGCCACCCAAAACCTTTTCATCATCAACTCAAATACCCTGGTGTATATAAAATATTGTGTGATTGTGATATTCCTTATTTTGGGCAGACAGACAAATCTGTAGAATTGCATATGGAAGAACACATGAGGGACATCACTTACAAGAGACAGCGAGCCAGTGCATTGTCAAGTCATATCCTTTTCTCGGCTAATCCTAATGATGAAAACCAAAGTCACAAAGTCTGCTGGGAAAAATCTACTAACATATTCCGTTGCAATGATGAACTAGAGTGAAAAATCGTGGAATCTAGAGAAATCATCTTCAATCCTATTCATCTAGATAATAACTTGAGCTACAACCTCCCAGATAGTCATTCAGCTGTAATCATGTACTGGCGCTCACGTGATGCTGCAAGCACACACTCTCCCAACAATGCAACAAACGAAAGAACAGCTTTAAATACCAACTATAACGTTTTCATGCTAATTATGTATAGAGACTCTCTATGTTGTTCATAGTCTTTTAACCTTCAGTGTTTAGTGTTTTTTCTTTTTTCTTTCTTTTATAATGTCAAAGCTGATGAAGGCTGTTACAGGCCGAAACTAGTAGTGTTCTTATATTAAAACCTTTTTACTTAAATCTCGGTCGGTTCTAGTCATTCAATTCTTCATACAAATATGTATGTTAACCAAGTTAATGATCATTATTTCATATATATATATGTGCAAGTTGCATGTTGTAAAAGTTCCTCCTCTCTTCCCAGAGAAGATTCTGATCAGTCTTTCTTGCTTAATGAAAGTATGACATCAGTAAATTGAAGAGCTAAAAGAAAATGTTCAGACTTGAATTTTCTCTTGTCTGATTTCGGTCGTATTCGCGATAACTATCATGATGAGTGTTACCGATTTATATGAGAAAACTCTATTGAATAATAATATTTTTATAAAATTCGAGTGAGTCGAATTTCCCATCCTTCTCGTCCTAAGGACGAGATGGAAGGGAAATTTGAACTTGAGGACAGTTTGAGTCCCCTAATGAGGGATTTACGACGAATTAATGCAGTCGGCTCGTCACTTCTCTGCTGCATCCCCTAAGGGCGAGTATTCATGACTGTTGATCAGTTTGTGTTTACTGGGCAGGTTTGCTTATTCTGAGAACCAAAAAACCCTCTACTACCGTATGAGACCGGCTAACTTAAATTGAAAGAGACCAGGTAAGTTCCTCACGTCATGGACGGGAATCGAACCCAGGTCTTTCCGACCAAAGGGCTTCGTCTATACCAACTGAGCTATAGAGGCTCTATGTCAAAAGTTAGAGCATTTTTATAATACATTAGCCCGTTTTGGGTTATGCACTGTAGATTGTATAAATTAGTACAGTTACTTGGTTTCATCACTACGAACGATCTAATTGAAACTGAAATTGAAACAGATAGCTTGAAAAAATTTCACAGAGATTCTAGATTCCAAATTTTATTGAATTCCACCGAACCACTAGAATTCTTACTGTCAGTTAGAATCATTTTATCAAAATTTGTCAATAAAAAAGTTTTGAAACTACTGTTCGACTGCCCCTAAACGTATTCCATTGTACATTTTACGTATCAAATGAAACATTTGATATATTAGATTTAGCAAGAGCGAAGTTATTCATCATCATCATCATCATCATGCTTTTCAAGGATTTAGGCCTGAGGAGTGGCCTGTTCCGGTCTTAGACGTCATCATTGAATCTCTTTAGAGGACGTCCTGGTTTTCTTTTTCCTAATGGTTTGTAATTTAAGGCTTGTTTAGGTAATCTTTCTGTTTTCATTCTTTCAACGTGTTCCATTCATTTATGTTTATATTTTTTAATTTTTTTTCTATTACTGATTCCTGATTTAATTCTTTCACAATTTCTTCATCGCTTTTGTGATCGAATAGAGTATACTTTGAGTTTTTCTCATAAACTTCATTTCAGCTATTATTAGTCTTTGTTTGTCTTTTTGTTTTATTGTCCAGATTTCATTTCCATATAATACGACTAGTAGGGCTAATGTATTGTATACTTTTAGTCTGGTTTGTTTTTGAACTAGGTTAGGTTTAAATACAGAATTAATTACACCTGTTATTGTTAGATATTTCGCAATTTTTAGGTTTGTTAAATGAATTCACCTGTTTTAAAATCTTGTTATCTATTACTATTTTAGTTTTTATTGGATCTTGTCCTTTAAAGGCCATTGTTTTTTTATTTTTCCCTAAAGACAAGTATTGATATTAAGGACGAGTATTTTGATATTATCATTCCGTAATCTTTGGCTATTTCATTTAAATTAAAAATATCTTTCTGCAATTATCTTCATAATTTGTAATTATCATTTGATCATCAGCAAAAAAGGAAAGTGTTTAAATAGGAGAAAGTTTAATACCTTGATGGAAATTTTTATTTCATTTAGATAAATATTAAAAAAGAGTTGCTGAAAGGGGACATCCCTGTCAAACTCCTTGGTTTATCTCTCCCGGATATGATAGTTCATAATTTAATCTTATTTGTATTTGATTATTTTCATACATACTTATGATAGCTATTAGAATATTATTTGGTATTTTTATGTTAAATAAAATACTTCTTTTAACTTTATCAAGCGCTTTTTAAAAGTCAATAAATGTGATATGTGTTTCTAAATTGTATTCTCTTCTTTTCCCTATTATTAATTTTAAGCAAAAGGCCTGATCTATACATGATCGTCCTTTTCTAAATCCATTTTGTGCTTCTAAAATAAAGTTTTCAGAATATTTTATTAGTCTGTTATACTTCTATAATTGTCTGCAATATTTTACCTCTAAATATATAACTCATACTTCTATGATTGTCGGCCTGGCTGGCCGAATGGATAGCGTATCCGCAGACAAAAGGCTCCGGATTCGAATCAAGCCGTGGACATGGATGTTTGTAATTGTCCGTGAAAATACTAGTGGTGGTGGTCGGAGGTAGTTGCAGTTCGTTGTAGTTGGTGGATTGAGTAGTAGTAGCAGAGAGAGAGAGTTGAAGAATAGGTGTCCTCCCTCGATGAATCTCTGGATTCCCTGGAGGTGTCACATAATAATAATTTTCAGGATCATCTCTACTACTTTTTTTTAAAGATAGGGATCGCTATTCCTTTTTTCCATTCTATTGGGAGGTTACTTGTTAAATAGATTTTATTTAGAAATAATAAGATTCTTTCTTTGAACCATATTCCTGCATATTTATATAATTCTGAACCTAACTTATCTTCTCCGGGTGATTTTCCATTTCTTGTTTCTTTCAGGCTAATTCTTCTTTATTTATTTCCTTTTAATTTTCATTAATGTTTGTCAGTTATCTTTTTTAAAATATTTATCTGCCCGCAGTTTTGTATAGAAATTTAGAAATTCATCCAATTTTAATTCAGTATTTCATTTTACGCCTTCTTTAGTATCCGTACTTAAATGTTTCAAAATGTTATATACATTGGGTCTTATTTTATATAAATAGTATTCTAAATTAAAAACAAATTTGTTCTATAATTTTCTATGTCTTTTTCTGACTTCTCTTTTAGCTATGGCTCTTATTCTTTTATATTCTATCTCATCTTCTAATCTTTTACTGCTTAACCATTTATAACAGACTTCTTTTTTCATTTTCATTATTTCTTAGATTGTATCTTCCCATATCTTCAGTTTTTTCTTTTTATTGCTTTTTTTTTTTTGGTCTTTCATTTGTTGCTGTATTCAGTATAGTTTTTATATTAAGCCATTCTATTTCTATTTCTTCATTTCGTTTTATTTTATCTAAATATTGGTTATTTCTTTGTTCATATAGCCATTATATATTTGTGTCATTTAATAATCTAGTTTTATAAACAAATGTTTTAAATTTTCTTTCTATTCTTGTTATTTGTAGCCATTTATGTGGTAATCTTAATTTTATTTTAACGAAGACGTGGTCACTACTTATTTCATATCCTCTGTGGACTCTAACATCTAAAGAGAACTTTGAGAGCAAAGTTATTGCAATATATAATTTCGAAACGTTTTTCCATTTGTGTCCACTGAAACAAAACAAAAATTGATACTGATCGACAAATTTCCGTAAGAATTTCAAATAACGAATTATAATACTATATTTTTTGAATAACGGTTTCACACATGTAAGAGAAAACTAAATATAATTTATTACTCATAAATTTCGCTCAATGTCATGAGCTCCTTTCAGGGAGAAAACAGAATTTGCTAGTTATTACTAGATTTTCTGTCTTCTCCTTGAAAAAAATCTTGAAATACATACATAATTACTCCTATATAACGAAATATATAGGAGTAATAAATTATATTTAATTTTCTCTTAGTGTGAGAAGCCATTATTCAAAAAAATATAATATGTCTAACAACTAGTAAAGAATTACAATAATACCGATTCATCCAGAATCCAGGAATGATTTTCATACGGACGTTCGGAGTGAAAATTTCAATATGTGCTTACATATTTTGCGTTATGTTCTGTGGCAAGGAAGATCTGAATATTTTACGAAGATTAAATAATGTTATCTAGAAGGGGGGGAGGGAATCGGAGATGTTTATGCTGTGAGAATAAAAGATTTAAAACTTGCATTATTTAAAATACTAGACGAAGATTTCGTCACTTCGTAGGAGCTACCTAATTAAAACCTAATAAAATTAGTTTCATTAATATGATGCCTAAATCTGATTGAGAGTAATGCAATTTAAAAGCAATTACAATTAATTAGATCATAATTAGGTTTTACATTATCGAGACTTCGGTTTCATAGAATCAGTTTGTTAAAGGATTGGAAAAGGTTTAATCGCGATGGATTTATCTAAATACCGATCAATCCGAGAGTGAAATGCACTCTGAAACGGCATCACCTTCTCATATACTAAAATGATCAAACTTTAATCGCTTGCAGTTTAAATTACTAACTGGAGAAATTAAGCTACCTATGTGAAGGATTTCCGAATCACGGCTTTATGATAAAATTCTTAAAGTCAAGGTACGTTAAGATCACGATGTTATCAGATGAGACTGAATAGAAGAAACAAGAGGGATGTTATTGTATATTGTATATCAATCAAGATTTATGCTATGTGACTGATGGTCCACCGAATTCCGATTCGCCAGCTAAGTATGAAGCCTAAAATAGGCATCATATAGCTTCTGCAGCTATACAACCTGGTGGAGGAGAGGATGTTCCAATAAATGGAGAAATAGTAATAATACTGGGGGTCGATTTAGTGAAATAGAGGAAATTTAGAATACTGATAGTAATTTGTGAAGGAACTTCGGGTTGGTTTCTGAAGAAGCACATGCATGAAGTAATTTAATTGTACCTAACTTTATAAAAGTTCACACTTTTATAAAAAGTGTTTTATACCGAGATGTATGTTGTATGTAACTTCCGGCATTGGTATTGTTTCTGAAACTGAAAACTGGTTGCGAGCTCTGTAATGCATAGATATAGGGTTAAATTTCGTCAGTACAGTGTTTTAATAGTGCATAACTTTTCAAAAGGATGATGGTTCATTTCAGTTAATTTGCTTTTCTGTGTACTGAGAAGTGCAGCTATTATCTGGCTGTCTTAAAATTAGAAAACTAAAAAGCGGAGACACTTGTTAGTCTCTACCACTATGGTAAATGGAATTCTTTGAGTTCAACTTCCTCTCCATCCCGGGTATTTGTATTAACATTAAGATGTGCGGAAAGAGTCTGGAATTCTGTTTCTGAAAATTCTTATATTACCTTTCTTGTAGACATTTATTCGTAAATACAGTATTTCATTGGTTGTGGACTGATGACATTTATGCGACGATTCAAATTGGAGTTAAGGGTATTTTGCATTCATTGCGAAGGTGTAGCATATGAAATCTATTGACGAGATTGAATCAATGTTAGTAACATAGATACAGCGCTTACGCAGCACTGTAGTTTTGAGGATAATGCTAATATATGCAATTTAGACTACTGTATATATGTAACTCTTTAGTACTATTTACCTAGTGTCGACTTCCGCAGAGATGTCCAAAACAGACAGAGTGAGTTCCACGTGGAGATACGCAATCGTCTATATAAAGAAAGTTTAAACTATATGAGCCACTTCTGTTCCAGATAACCGTGTCTGAGTCACGCGCTGATTTCACTCCTTCTCTTCTTCCTTCTTCGTTATGACAGCCCAGTGGCACGACACGGTTGGTGTCAGAGTCACAAATATATCGTTAACGTGAAAAGGAGAGCTTCAAAAATATACTTCCATCTTTCGAATAAAATTCACCTTGTTACTGAACCCGTTTCAAATGTTAGAAATATTTTTAAATGTTCCATGAGAAGGACTAATAATGATATGTGATTAATGGCTGTCGCGCTTGTTTAGTCTGTCAGTAACTGTGATATTTTAAATTTGATTCATTCAAGCACTTGAAATAAATAAACACATTGGTGTTTATTTATTAATAAACACTAATTTTAATAAATCTGCAATGTGTTAATAAACAAACCCATTGTAGATTTGCAGAGATTAAAAATAACTGATTTTGCATTAATTAATTAATTACAAACTTTGCCAAATTGAAAACTGAGTTTTCGAAAGAGACTACAGACAGAAATTTTCTTATAACGACCAGTTACTGAATTTTTTTTTTTTTGAATGAAGTAAACAAATCTGTAAAACAATGAAATCGATATATCTTTATATAAATATTATTTGTGTTATGTACTTTCTTATTTAATCCAATGCTCCTCTTAGCTTAATTTTTTTTGTTCAGTGTTATTTTTATAGTGAATCTCTAAATACATTCTCATTTATCCTAACACTGCTTTCATGAGTATGGAAACTAGGGATATTAAATATAAACTTCGTAAGGCGTAGAAAAAAAAAAAAAAAAAAAAACTCGGAAATTATCAAAACTAAATCACGTTTATGGAACTGACGTCTTGTCCGTCTCACCGTTCAAAAATGAATGATACGCAGTTCTCAAAGAAGAGAAGAAATTAATAATAACAAATGATCCGGATGTCAAATAATATCGCATTGCAATAAAAATGTCAAAAAGTACAATGTGTGATACCAAATGATTGACATTTTCTGTGTTTTCTGAAATATGTATAGGTAGATGCTCTAAGGTTAATTTTGACTAGCAAATCTCAGCAGATTAAAAAGATGGTTTCAGAAGGTTAAAAATTACACTTAAGAAATCTAAAGAATACCATAGGCTTAAAATAAGTTAAGATGCTTGTTTATTTTCAATGGGTTTAGTCCATTTTGGATATGGTTGTGAGGTTGTTTTTCTTCAGGACAGTTCAATTTCCTTCAAAATAAATCCGCCTTCGGAACATTTGTGAAAGAGTGTTTCAGTACCACGAAATGTTGTAAAGAAGGAATTAGGTGATTAATGGAGTTTGTGTAGCTATTCCTTTAGATGGACTTACGTCCTAGCTGGAAAGTGAACTAATAATAATAATAATAATCTTCCGTCCTAATATAAACCCGTACTCACATTGGTAAGTACGGGCATGGCAAATCCGAAATACCCGAGCCAGACCTGATCTTACTTCGTACAATATACACTTGGTATATCATATCTAGAGACTGGTCTTCTACTCTCTTCTTTCCTCTACTCTCTTACTTCTTACCTCCCCCCCCCCCCCAGTGCTATTAGAGCAATTCGTGGGCGAGGAGGTGACTCTTTCCTCTCAAACTGTAAACTATCCACTAAAAAAAAAAAAAAATGGCAAGCCTAGTTGTCTTAAGGTGGCAGCCCCACCACTACGATACCTTTCGTCATACTAGTCACTGACATAGAGACACACATATCACTTTCAAGTCTCAACGAAATCCAAACCGGACAGAAAACATGGGAAACGACTGCAAACTGGAAAAGGTTAAGAAACTTTGGAAAAAGAAAAACGTGGTGAAATATGCTACATGGAACATTAGAAGCATAGCACATAAAGAAGAAGAATTAGATAAAATTTTAAATGACGAAAATATAGAAATTGCAGTTCTTACAGAAACAAAAAAGAAACTTAAAGGAACAAAAGAAACAGCTAACTACAATATCATATATAGTGGAGTGGACAAACAAATACATGCAAAAGCTGGTGTAATGATTTGGATCCATAAATCAATTAAAGCAAAAATAACTCATTATACATACGAATGAAAGAATATTAGAAGTGCAATTAAAATTAAATAAAAATATTTAACAGTTATTGGAGAGTATGCCCCTAAGAAGGAAAAGAAGAAGAAAATGATTACTTTTACAGAGAGTTACAAGGATTATATGCAAAAATAAATAAAACAGGCCATATAATTATAGCTGGAGATCTTAATGACAGAATAGGAATGAAAAAAAAAATTAACAATAATATACAAAAATTTGGAGAACCAACAGTAAACAAAAATGGAAAGCGACTCATTGATTATACAATATATAATAATTTAAAAATAATGAATACATTTTACAAACATAAAAATATACATAAATATACGTGGTGTATAAGAGGACAAAAATCAATAATAGACTACTTTACAGCAAATGAAAAAGCAGCAAACCTGTTCCTAGATGATAAAGTTACAAGAGGGCTAGAAATTGACACAGATCAGTATTTAGTGCAGGCAAAACTAAGATTTCCACCAAACTGGCTACAAAAAATACAAAAAAATAAACAAACTAGATAAACAAAATCTAATTACAAAGTAAGACTACTAAATGATTCAAGTATAAGAAATTTATACCAACAGAGGATTTATAACTACTTAGAAAAAATACAAGAAAATGAAGACATTGAGAAAGAATGGAATAATATAAAAGAAATTATTACATCAGCAGCATATGAAAGTCTAGGAACACATAAAAAATATCATAAAAATATAAAATTACATATATGGGACAATGAAATAAAAACAATAATTGAAAATAAAAAGCTGGCTTTTAAAAGATGGTTAAGTAGCAAAAAACAAGAAGATGAAATTGAATATAAAAAAAGACGAGCAATGGTGAAAAGAGAAACTAGAAAGAGACACAGAGAAAGCTGGGAAAAATTTGCATCATATCTAGAAACTAACATATACAAAATAAGACCCAATGCGTACAAAATACTAAAACACATGAATGCACATATAAAAGAAACTGCAAATATAGATTGTGAAATAGATATAAAAGAATTCTTGAATTACTTTACAGATCTTTGGACGGATAATACTGGCATCAAAAATAATTACAACAAAAACTTACAAAATACTTTAAATGATATGATACCAATGAAAGAATTAAAGGACAACCTAAATAAAATAAGAAAATGGCAGATCAGCAGGAGAAGATGGGATAAACTCCGAACTGTATAAATTTGCTGGAAAAAATTTCATCAAAGATTACTAAAATTTTTAAATAAAATATATACAAATGGATAAATACCAATAGAATGAAATACAAGCATAGTAATACCTATGTTTAAAAAAGGGGATAAAACCAAACCTGTTAACTACAGAGGTATTAGTTTATTGAATACATGCTACAAAATATATAGCAGAATACTTAATGAAAAACTAAAAATATACAGTGAAAAAATATTATTAGAAAGTCAAAATGCATTTTGAAAAGGACGCTCTACAATGGATCCAGCTTTTTGTCTAAAACTACTTATAGAAAAAAGAATAGAATTTAATTTAGAAACTCATCTTTTGTTTATAGATTATGATAAAGCATTTGACAAAGTAAAAAGATATATACTGTTTGATATATTACAAAGAATAAATATACCTAATATTTTACTACATGCAATATTGGATATATACAAATAAAATGAAATAAAAATAAAAATAAATGAAAAGTTATCTGAAAAACAATCTATAAACCAAGGAGTAAGATAGGGATGCCTTCTGTCTCCAACACTTTTCAATATTTACATTAATGAAATATTAATACAGTGGAACACCTTAAACAATCAAGGTATGTAAATTTCCCGGAATAAGAAAATAAATACTCTATTATTTGCAGATGATCAGGTAATAATATCAGATAAGGAAGACAATTTACAAAGAGCAATATATAATTTAAACGTTATAGTAGAACAGTTTGGAATGAAAATTTCCATAGATAAAACTAAAACAATGGCGTTTTGTAGACAAACTCCAGATAGAAGCAAAATAGTTATTAATAATAAAGTAATAGAACATATAAATACTTTCAGTTATCTTGAATATAATATGAAGGAGAAAAAGACATAAAATTAATAACTTCAAAATTTTTAGATTATAGGTCTGATAAATAGAATACTCAACCCAAATATAGTACAAAAAAGAAACACGCTTGAAAATATACAATAATTGAGCAGTGCCCACATTATTATATGGCAGTGAAATTTGGGCAATAAACAAACAAGATAAACAAAGAATAAAAACAAGTGAAATGAGATTTGTGAGAAGAACTGCAAAATACACATTATTAGATCAAAAAAAGAACGAAGACATTTTAAAAAAACTAAAAACAAAATCAATAGAAGAAAAACTAAACAATTATAAACAAAAATGGATTGAACATGTAAACCGAATGGCCACCACCCGATATCCTAAACAAATACAGGTAACCCTCGTATAACGCGGGTGTTAGGTTCAATAGAAATGGCGCGTTATATAAATCGCTTTATGCGAGACGCAGATCACATAGAAAAAGTAGGGTTAGGTTCCGAAATCGCTTTTTTTTAAAAGATTATATAAACAATGACATATCCAACAAAAAAATATTTTTATTTAATTCAGATAATTCATGTAAGTTAAGAAAGCATATAAACTATGAAACAAAATACATAATATAAACTTATAAAAATATAAATTGTACGTAAACTTCATTACCCATAATGCATAAATGCTTTAGACAAAATAAAATAAAGTGTATATTTTAGCCATCGTCACTCTCTTCAAAACTAACATTTCGTAGATGTTCTTTATTTACGAGTGGCAGGACGTCGTCATCACTTGAAATCTCCTGGACATCATTTGTATAATTCTCATTGCATACTTCGGCTGGTTTAGTTAACAAGAAGTCATTAATAAAACCTTGCTTACCACTATGCTGCAATTTTTTATTAAGTTCATAATATGGAGGTATTAAGTTCATAATAAACCAATATCCAATTGTCTCGTGAATTTCCGGAGCTCTCCATTGAGGAATCATTATCCGTAAAATAACTTCCTAACTTTCTTGTCAAGTCCAATCCTTCTGCTAATTTCTTTAAACTGAATTATTTAACGGATTCATCAGAATCAGAATATTCGGTAGAACTTTCCCTGCCATTTAGTTCGACTTCATCTATTAATTGTACCAGTTCCTCCTCATTTAAATCTATTTCCTCATCAATTATTTTACTAATTTCGTTTTCAACCATATCGCAAACCCTCTAAGTGGCCATTGCTATAAAAATAATTTTTTTACATAAAAAAAACATTACATATTGTATGTAACTCACCAAAAAATAAAGTGCTCAGCTTGAGATTAAAACACTTATGATTTTTAATGCGCTTTCCTAGCAGAAAATGGAGACTACATGCGCGATAGAGCAGACGCAGATTTAGCTATGATAAAATTTGATTTTTAAGTCGTGCGTTGAAAAATATATGAAACGTCTTATATTGAAACTGTTGTATAAGTACCGCGTTCAACAATGGCTACTACAGTTAAGGGGATAATAAATGCCTCGTTATTTTGAAGCCGGATACGAAACTCGGAGATCGAAATTTAAGAGTTTCATGCCGAAGAACTATCGGCGAGTCCAAGCGTAAGTCATCACCTGGGTAGTACAACACTAGGGCAACTCGTTGCAAAGTTGGAGCAAGATCCGTCACTGTCCTTAATATTTTCTCATAATATAAAACGCAGCTCCTAGGAGATGTATTACTGTTTTACATTATGAGGAGAGGTCACTACCCAGACCGGTTTCGACCTTTTGTATAGGTGAAGCGGGCTCTAAAAATAAGACAATCCCGAAAGATCGCCCAACTCAGCGTTGTTCCACTCAGTGACAGGCTCGTCCCGTCACCGAGAAGAACTTCTCAGCATTGACTCCACCCAGTGGCAGGCTCACCTCCACCACCAAGCACTTCAGAGAATCACTTTTATCACACGTTCACACGTCCAGTAGGCAGATGTCACGACTTGCAGTGTTGCCAGCAGCGAAAAGTCGACTTGTGGCGTCACCACAAAAGAAACTACTGCACTAGAAACTGCATAATTCAGATTACTAATACAAAACAATACAAGTTTGAAACAAAGTAAAATAAGGAGCAAAAAATAATTATTTTAAGAGATTTAAAAATTTTAAAAACTAGAAACGTTCTATAAATTTTCCGCGGTCCCCTAGGGGGAAAGGTCGACCGGTTAAGAATCACTGAGCTAACTTACATCCGCTTCCCAGCACAAAAACCACCCATCTAAAGTGTCCTCAGCTTCCCAAATGCTTGATATCCTTTTTCTTCTCGTGATTCTGCATCGCATACAACTGCTAATCCTACACAAATCCTAAATCCACCATCTTTTGAAAATTTCTTCACAGCTGGGTTCACCACCAAAATATTCCCTAAAGTATTATCAAAAAAGGGGCTGAATAAATCGTTTATAATTGAACCCTCTTTCATAAACTTATTCCAATCATTTCTCATACACGCTCTGTTTCTAACTAATGTAATTTCTGCAGGCATTTTCACTGGATCGGTTCAAGAAGTGGCTTCCTCTATTCCCTCACTTTCTTCTAGGCCTGTAAAAATACATGCAATTCCTATTTAGCATCCATTCATAGTCCAGCTATAACGCTGTCGAACCAGCTTTTTACCAGAAGACTATAAGACTAAAGTATTCTATTTTATTTCGAGCACCTAAGTCTTATAGTCCTCTAGAACCGTTTTGTCTTTTCTCACATTGTTTTCCTCAACGCT
Organism: Typopeltis vanoorti; assembly: GCF_054136105.1. NCBI lineage: Eukaryota > Metazoa > Arthropoda > Arachnida > Uropygi > Thelyphonidae > Typopeltis > Typopeltis vanoorti. The sequence goes on along the minus strand of NC_143556.1, from coordinate 115,506,189 downwards.
ATCAATATCCAACTTTCATCAATAGCCTTCTTACCTCTTCTTAACAACTTGTTCACACGGTACTGGTATGATATAAGTTTTGCGACCTCTCGTATGCAAAATAAAATTCTTCAAAGCTCGTTCCTGCAAAGGAGTAGGTAGCATGGTTAACACTAATTTTTCGGAAATTGGTAAGTCGTTTCTACTTCCCGCGATATGCTAGATAAGCGATTACATTACCTAATCCTAATTAGTAGTATCTATTGTGTGTGCGTGCTTGCGCTACGATCAATTTTGTTCAGATATAAAACTAAAATCCGACTTTCTATAAGAATAAAATTCTACTTATCTATGTCAAATATCGACTAACTCCAAATCGGTTATAAATGTCTAACGATTTATCTGAAGTGCAAAATCAAAACCTCAAGTAAAGTAATGTACGATTATTAATTTAAAAATTTCAGTCATATAAATATATTTTATATGTGACAATTTGAAATATTATTATCATGAATATCTGTTATTGTTGTTATGTAATACATATCATTATTATTGATTATTATCATTATTATCGTTCAATATCATTATTATTGAACGAGTTTCTCTGTGGAGTCCAAGGACTCATCATGAGAGACTTCAACCTATCATTCCTCCTCTTTGATTAACTCATTGAAGAGCGCATTTCTCCAAACAATTCCATTCCACTCACTCAACGCATGCCATTAAAAAAACCTAACTTTCATATACTTACTGTCCATAATCTCGTTCAGCTTCTTGTTCTCTTCCAAGGTAGCAAATATCGAAAAATCTCCGCTGCATATGTATTCCCGTATTATCCTTTTCGCTTCTATCACATCTTTTGTCCTTCGAGTACCAAAGTTAGACGAGAGATTTCCTTAAATTTATCCTCATAATGAGCATTCCATAGGTCGGATATTGTTATCTAATATTATCCTAAACCTTATGTACAGTATGTTAAATGCTTCTGAACTCACGCCACTGTCTCTTCAATCGATTAAAATCTCGATGACCATATCAGAGCACAATTTTCTAGGTGTAATATTATCGAGATCTTCTAAAGGGGAAAAATCACTTATTTATCCCTTAAAGTTAGTATTCGCTTCAACATCACAGTCATCTATTGTAATATCTTCACCACCTTAATAGTTCTTAACACCATAACAGTTAACAATTCTGTTTAAAGGTCTCAAGTCTTTATAACTACTTGCAGTGACTTTCTATCAATATACCACATGATCGGTAATGATTATGTTCCAAAATGCATAACCTTTCACTTGCCTACGCTGTTTAATGTGGACAAGAGCAATCAACATTAATTATCGTTTTCCCGTATGACCAGTTCGTTCATGCTGAGGAATCTATATCGAATGCAGCCATTGTCACATTTCCCATTAGGAAAATTGAACAATATTATTTTGATACAAGCAATGGTCGGTCAAGGATAGAGCCTCTAATCCACCAATGAACACTTTTGTATCTTCATACTCTTCTCCTTATATACAACCTATTCCGTCAACGAATCGCCTATTCTGTATCACTAGCCCACTTTCCTTCCTGAGATTCCACTTTTCTTCCTGAATTCATCTCTTCTAGATTCCAGTTCTAGAAGAGAACTGAACCAACGTCTTTCCATTAAAGAGCATCGGCGACACCAACAGAGCAAGAAATCTCCTCATATTTGCCGAAGAACTCCACAAAGTTCAGTAATGTCGTGATATATCAATTTCTGTTGTAAATCTCCGTTGTCAAAAAAATTATAAATTAATTTATATTTTTTGACGAAGTTACAGCTTATTATATTTATATTTATATTACAAATATAAAGATTGTAATAAGAGATTTTGGAGGACCATATTTCTATTCCCATCCACCATTTTCTGAGGTCAACTTTACTATCACCTTTACTAGTATCACAACTATCACACACAGCTACATTTCTACATCTAAAAGACAGTCAACTTTATAAGGAACTCTTATGCAAGGGTAGGAGTTCATTGTAAAGTTGACTGTCTTTTCTCCCTTCCACTCCTTCGGAAGTGAAGGGAAGAATCTCTTGTACACCTCTGCTATCATCAAAATATATCAAAACCCCACACAGCCACCCTCAAAATCTGTGCTCCATATGAATATTGCCATGATAAAATGATCATTGGATATTGCCACTATTTCTTAGATTATATTTCTTCTATCTATACTCACTAGAATAATTCGCATGATCTTTCTTCCCTTTACTTATCGTATAACTTCCTAAAGTTATCTGACTGTTCTGCATAGTCAGACTGTTTGCTACTCAAGAACCTGCTTGTTGCACTTCTGTTGATATTCTCTCAATTACATCTAAAATGTATATTGTGGAGATTTGGATTTTAATTCTCCTGCAGTTGTTCCTCCTAACTCTGGAAACACATCTTAGCATTTGCTTTCTCCAGCATTCTTTGACAATTTTTCGTGCTCTCCTGACTCTTTTATCATAAAATATGGTTGGATTTAATTCATTCGCTATTCTTGGTAATACTTCCCACCTGTTCTTTTTAACCTCTGCAGCGAAGTCGGTAACGGTAATGCTATTTGGTTGGAAACAGGTGATTAAAATCCAATCTTAAACGCGAAAAACCTTAATTTTTTTTTTTTTTCCCCAACTAAAATGACTTAGTCGCTCTTATACGTGGTTGGCATGACTTTTCTTTCGGAAAATCGGGGGTTTTGTATGGAGAAAGTTGCAAATTTACCAGAATAATATACGTAAATAAACATAATCCATTCACCTCTTATTAGCCTTAGTTGCTTTACAAACAATTCAAAAACACCTATACCAATCCTATTCGCCCTATTACAAATTACAATCCTATTCTCCCTATTCCTATTGCATAATATCTATCTCTGTATATTATGAAAGCATCTCATTGCATTCCTTACAAGGAACAGAATATGACGTCTATATAATGCCAACATTTTTTCCACTTTACATATATGGATGCCGCAAACTCCTCCTGTTTGTTTATGGATGCCGTCATAGCGCAATAAGAACAGTGGAACTTTGCTCCCTTCACACTTTCATTAGAAATGACCTGGGTTCGATTCTCATTGCGACGAGAGGAATCTTTATATTGGCTTTTTCAGTTGAAGGTGAGTTAGCAGATCTCATACGGCGGTAGCAGTGTTTTTTCTCCAGGAAACTCGGGTCTTTATCCCCCGTACAGACAAATCGGCTTTCAATTGTTGTTGGTTATGATGGGCAATAGATGGCGATGATGGTAGTAGTATCGTATTTGTTGAATTAAGTAGTATTGGAGAGGATGAGATGTATTTAGCGAAGTAGAGTAGTATGTCCTCCCACTATGAGTTCTTGGACTCTCTGGAGGTGTCACGTAATAATAATAATAAATATTCATGACCACCGCCCACCACACTTAAGTAGATATGCAATCTTAATAACATGATATAACCGTACGTGTGACTTGGGATAATTTCTCAGTCGAGTCCCATTTCCATCTATTATTAACACTGATTCCAACTGCTGTGTTTTTTGCCTGTTTGTTTGTTTCCGATTTCATCATAGTCATTCTAGTCAGTTATTGTTCCAGTCATTGGCCCTTATTTCTCCACATTTCTTATAATATAATCATTGGATTGAAATTATAAAAATAATTCTTATTGTTATTTTAGTATGCATTTAATGTATACTGAACATTAAACCAAATACATACAATATTCCATATATCTGATGTATATCGAAATAAAAACCACATCAGAGCAAAACCTAAGTATAGTACTGCCATCTTATGTGAAAAAGAGGAAGTAATAGGTTGAAGGATATTTATTTCGAGTTATATATATATATATATATATATATATATAACTCGTTATATATATACTAGTTATATATATATATATATATATATATATATTGTAACAAAATTAAAAATTAAAAATTCGAAATAAAAACCACATCAGAGCAAAACCTAAGTATAGTACTGCCATCTTATGTGAAAAAGAGGAAGTAATAGGTTGAAGGATATTTATTTCGAGTTATATATATATATATATATATATATATATATATATATATATATATATATATATATATATATAACTCGTTATATATATACTAGTTATATATATATATATATATATATATTTATTTATATATATATATATATTATATATATAAATATATATATTATATATATATATATTTATATATATATATATATATATATAAACTTATTTAGGTGTCTAATTTAATATTTTAACCCGTTTAGCAACATATAAGAAATATAAGATTAATGGAATTTTTAAGAGTAATTTTATTTTATTCGAACAATTAAGTCTCTGTTAATCTTTTTAATTAGAAGTCAAAATTTCAGTCTTTAAAAAATTTTTGATTTTTTTGAGCATGTTGAACAGTGCTAAGGCTGTTATCAAGGCTGGCTTTAGGCTTAGGAACAAGACACACCAGAAAGTCGAAGCGTTGGTGGTACGAGCAGTGCTCCCCCCCCCCCAAAAAAATGCTCTATACGAACTGTTTTGGCAATAATTATAAACTGCTTTTAACAATAAAGCATTTTATGATGTGTGTCTTGTCTTACAATGGGTTGATAAAACTGGCCTAGGGGGAGCCACATACTCTCGAGCCGGCACTGGGACCGTAGTTACTTTTTCCGAAACGGGAGGGGCTCGAGCCGCTAGAATCCTCCCGTCCCCTCTCCCTCATTGTTTGGGTGATTAAATTGGCCCTAATTCTTAGGAACTTCAGCTAGAGCCTCGTGCGCCTGTGCATAAGTACAGCTCTAGCTGTTAGCTATAACAATCGTTCAGATTCATGTTTATATGAAGTTTTTTACAAGACCGCAGATTTGAACAGTACACAAACTACGATTATTGGAATTTTAATTAAAAATAAATAAAGTTGAACAGCACCCCAATCGTTCAGTGCATGTTTAAATGTACAGTTTGAACAAAGCTTTTTTAGTGCAAAAAAAGACTTCGGCAATGAGCCCTCGAAATCATGACCTCTAGTTCTGAATAGTTATTATGCTTCGAATGTTTCGATTTTTTTAAAGAAAAAGAATAATAATTAAATGAAAAAAAGGAAAAGTATTTTTGAAATGGAACAGATACAGCTAGGTTAAATATATAATAATATTTAATGGGATTACATAAAAAATGGGATTACATAAAAGAAGGATTATTAATTTAAGAAATCTTTATGCATTTTAGAAGACAAGGATGACTGCACTTTTGAACAGGGCTTTCTTTATCTTAGCTGAGATGATATATTTTTATTATAATTGAGCATAGCGATACTAGATGGTGATTTAAAAATAGTTTAAAAAAAATACGAATGGCCAACCACGGTATCCTAAACAATTAATAAAATATAAACCAACTGAGAAAAGAATGCCGAGTAGACTTCAAAAGAGGATATTAGATTGAAAATGAGACCGGAACAGATCAGAAAGTCTATTTCAGTATTTACCGTTATGATCATCATGATGGTTCTTTTTTTTTCTTTTGTTGTTGTTGTTGTTGTTTATGAGAAATTAATGCTCCTTCAAACATAACTTCCTATCAGATCGACAAAAAAAAAATAATAATAATAATAATACACACACACACACAGCTTAGAAAGAAGTCAAGGTGCATCGTGCCATATAACTAGTCACTTGTTTGTAGCCAGTATAAATTGAAGGAATGTGATGCTCCCAACTCAGTGCAAGTGTCTCCAAGAGTAAAATGGCTGCAAGAAGGGAACTGACGGAGCATGGAAGAGGCGTTGTGATAGGATGCTATGTTGCTGGTCTATCTGTTTTGCAAATTGAGCCATCCAAGGTCAACAATAACTAATAACATACCGAAATGGAAGTTCAGGGAGTCAACTGCATAGTCAGACTGCTACTCGCAGTAGACGACCCATCACGCTCACCGAACGTGACCGTTAGATGTAACGAAGGATTATAAAAACCGCCATTCGCCGGTTGAATGCGTGTTGACCGGCATAGACTGGAACACAAATCTACACAAAAACATTCAGAACCTAGGCTCACAACATGGGTTTCCATGGTGGTGCCGCAATATGCAAGTCCCCACATTACCCGAACCGACATGCAACGTCGTCTTCAGTGGTGCAGAGCGCGTGTACAGTGCAAGCTTGGAAAGGAGTTATGTGTTGAAAAGTGTAATGGAGCTACGAATCACATTATACCCTCTACCGAGCAGATAGACTGGTGTAGGTGTGGCGAATGTCCAGTGAACATCTCTTACCAGAGTGCATAACCTCAACTGTAAAATTCGGAGGTGACAATATGATGCCATGGTTATATTTTACCTGGTTTAGACTCGGAGCTTTGTTTGTGACACGAACATTGAACTTCGGGAGGTATCTGAATATTCTGAACAATGCAATGCTTCCTACTTTATGGCGTTTGTATGGAACTGGCCATTTTCTCTTTCAGCAAGACAATGCACTGTGTCATAATGCTGCTGATGTAACTGCGTGGTATGTGGATATGAACGTAACTAACTTGACTGGCCTCCACAGATTCATGATCTGTGGAGGATCTGTGGGACGAACTAGAACATTAGGTGAAGTCAAGGGACATCCGCTGCACCCCAGAGTTCACGATCTTATTACATGACTTCAGGAAGAATGGTACAAAATTCCCATTTATCTATCGCACACTTGTGGAAAGTATGCCTCGTAGGATTGCTGCATTCATCACAGCGAAAAGAGATCCTACATCTTATTACGGTGGGCACATGTCTATTTATTCCTCACATTATGGTATTCGTTGACTAATTTCCAAGCATGTTATAACAAGTAACAAACAATGAACTATAATATACTTCTATTTAATTATTATCTCTTTTAGCCTAGTTGGATAATATGGACTGTTCCATTACCAAAATATCTTTCCTTTTTTTTTTAATTTAATTTTAAATTTCAGCGGCATCATGATTTTGTTATTTTAATATCTCATTGATAATAGCAAACAGCTGGACAATAAGGCCTGCATAATCTTGTGGATAAGACGTTTGCATCCATAGCGAGACTACCGTCAAAGAATCATTGTAAGTTCGAATGTAGTCGTTGACCAGAATTCTTTTTCTAACCTATTCTTCGACCGGTTTCCGAGGTAGTCGATCTCTTGTCCAGCAAGTAGTGCTTTTTCAACCGGAAACTTAAGAAAACCACCGTCAAACTCACACTATTTCAGACATAAACGCATAGTTGGGGATTACGATATAACGGCGTTTGTAAACCGTTTTTTCCTCCCTATGCCCATTAAAATCATAACCTTCAACTAGCTTTCTGACATTGGCTGAAGGTTGAATTTGTCTGTCTACTAGTATCCAAAAGTTAGCAGATCTTTTTTTTTAATTCAAACAGCTCGAGCCAGTAACTTTTTAGTATATCGAAAATCTTTTTTTTTTTCATGTAGTTCTAATGCATTCTACCACCCATTAGAAGCGGTTTAAAATTTAGAGAATTCAGAAATGTTAAGAAACTCTTAAATAGGATGCAAGGGACATTCAAGGACTTCTCATTAAAAGAAGGAGAACCGTTTTCATTGGAAATGGAAGAGTTTTCCTTCCGAAAACTTTCTTTTTTTAATCACTAGATTATGCAATACATACGACCAACAGATACGATATACTAGTCAAAAACCTAGGTTAGCCGTGCCGTAATTCTAGCTAACGAAAGCAAAGCTCACTTAAATCAACCAAAATTCATGAAATTTATTTGCAACCTAAATCGTTATGGAATCATATCAAATCAAATATTCCAAGAAAACTTCTCAACAGGCTTGACAAGAAAACGTTGAAGTTTTTTTGTGATAAAAAGGGCTTAGATTCATAGACGTCATTCCATAGTGCTAGCCTGCAGGAAAATAACTTTAAGTTACAGTTGCTGATTAGAGAAACCCTTCTGTCTCCTTTCACATATAGAGTTTCATTCAGAAGTAGCTCGGATTTTAACTCTACAATTCAATAAAATCCGACCTAACCTAAAACCACCCACATGAGTACATACAATCATACAAGTTATAATGAAGAATACAAGATGGTAGCAATTAGGTGCTATATTCTAGATTTTCTGTAGTATATCTAGCGCATTTGCACTGACCTATGTAACAAGCACTAACTAGCTATTTCCATAATTTAGGGCTAAAGTAAGCCTACATATTAAGTCGGTTTCAACGAAGCTGTTTAGTTAGATAGCATAAATGCAAATTCTGTTGAAGAAGCTAGACTATTTATTAGGAATTTTCGAATAAAGATAAGTTAGCTACTCTCATATAGTTGTGGCAGTTATTTCCACTCTAGAAATTTTTGAAAGATTCTGCAGAGACATTGTCTCTACTATTGGAAAATTGCTGTCTTGGACTCTGCTGTGCCTTCTATTCCCGTACAGGAAGTAAGCCAGGTCTTTTTACTGTTGTCTAAGTTTTGCAGACTGAATGAGCAGTTCTGTCCCCGCTAGTAACCAATCAGAGATAACTTGTCCGATTATCGCTAATTTTAAGTGGCATCCAGAGAGGAGAAGATAAACAAGTGCCGCCATCTCGTGTTCCCTAACCCCTAACACGATATATTTATTGTCTAAAATAGTGTGGGTTCGACGGTCGACGATACATCTGGGGATGATGCAGAAATTATACTGACTGAAATTTGCCAACAGGTTAGAAAGAAATATATTGGCTTAGAGATTGGGAGACATCAGTATTCATCCCAATTCCAAAAAATCAAATCCCAGAGATTGTAAGAATTATAAAACCCATCGCTTTAATTTCACATCAAGTAAAGTAATGCTGAAAGTGATCCAAATGAAAGCTGGAGCTATGTATGAGCAGAGAAATACAACAAAGAACAGGCAGGCCTCAAGGGAACTAGATACCTGATAGCAAACATGAGATGGATATTAGGGAAATAATAAGAGAATTTCAGAACGAAGTATTCATCTGTTTTATTGATTATGAGAAAGATTTTGATTGCGTGAATTACAACAGACTGTGGACAGTAACGAAATCAGTGAGAATACCTGACCATCTAATTCTCTTGATAAGAGAACTGTATGACAGACAAGAAGCTTCAACAAAACAGTCTATGGAGAAATAGACAGAGTTTGAGTGGAAAAAGGGGTGCGACAGGTTTGGTAAAGTATGAACTTTTCTGATAACTTCTGATATCTTTCTTGCAAAGAGATCAGATTGGACTCAGTTGTGTAGCAGTGAAATTTACAAAGTTGAATAAGCTTAGAGCATTGTTCATGGTGTATCTTGAGGGTTGTAATAATTGTCAAATGAAAAGGAGGAAGGAGTAAACTGTCATCTGAGAAGCTATAGATAGGACTTGAAGTCTGAGAGAGTTTTTTTACTCTTACTCACTCTCTTCCAGGAGGAGGAGAGTGTATGAGAGTAAAGAACTGTGATACTCCAGCATTAGTTGCATAATCTCAGGAGAGGAAACTACACACCATGACTTGTAATGAGCAGCTAGTGAGAAAGTTGGCGATTCATTTACATCGGGTAGAAGGCAAGCGACAGAATTTCACTTTGCTAAGTAAACTCTTGTACCAAACCTGATCAAATGCTTTCAAGATGTCAAGAGCGAATAAATCTGTTTCTTCGAATTTTTCCATGCCTTCAGTCCAGAGGTAGGTGGTGATGGCTAGATGATCGGCGTGGATCGAGAGAAGTGGCGCACCCAGAGGGAGGCCAAGGGGCCCTTTCCCTGTAGAAAAAGAAAAAATAAACACTATAGGAAATTTTCCAAAAATCTTTTCCTAATTAAAATTCATTTTTTTATTTATGCTGTGTCGTGTCTTCTATTTCTATACTATTTATGAATTAGCGATCATCGCAGATGCTCAGTCATAGGTCGTATGCGATGCATATTGTGTATTCTCAAATCGTCTACTCACCCCCACCAAGATTGAATCCTGAGTGCGCTACTGATCGATAGGGCACAATATATATTTCTAGTAATGGGTTAGTTGGTATGCCTGAAGATGATGCAGAACTTGGCTCTTGATAATTTTCTTCACAGTTTCAGAAATAACATAAATGAGAGCAAATGAACGAAGAAGATCTTCGCCTGGTGTGAAACCACCGCCCCGCATACTGGAGTCTTGATGTGGCTTGAAAATGTTCCATGCTTGGTTTCTAGACTATGTAAAAAAATAAGTGAAAAATACAAATATAAATACAGGTGGTGCTAAAATAACTTTCCCTCTTTGGAGGCATCTGTAGCTAAAACCAATAAACGGAATGAGATCAAATTTTATATTGAGACTTTTGAAGGCATGGGGAGATGATTTCTGCGAAAAAAAGATTTAGTACCAAAAGTCGCCGATAGGAAACATTTTGGTGCTGCTAGAGCCGAAAAAGCGGATAATTACATTATAGGCAGATAAAATGGAATAATAACATTTCGACAATTCATTCCAGCTGGATATGTGGCACATTACAATGATAATAATAATAATAATTAAACTAAAACAACAACTTGCGAGAGGCACCGAAATTAATGTAGTGGTTGAACTCACAGGAAATAATGTTTTATTCATCAGAATCAGGGTCCCTTGGACCACATACACGATTTTCAATGTGCTGACCTTTCTTGTGTACAACAAATTGCATCCGGTGTACGACATGCTCTACAGCTGAGCATGAGTCGGATTGGATGTTCATAACAGCCCGTTTTATGTTCTCTTTTAAGACATGCAATTTGGAAACGCCACCAACATACATAACGGATTTCAAATACCCCCACAGCCAAAAGTCACATGGAGTGATGTCCGGGGATCGAGGCGGCCATGCCGTCGGAAAGAACTGACTGATAACCCTCTCATTACTGAAATGCTGGCGTAAAAGGCGCTGTACTGAACGTTCAATGTGTGGCCTTGCTTCATCCTGCATAAAAGTTATGGAGTAATTAAGAATAATTGTCATTGCTGCAATGCAGGAATGACAAAATTTTCCCGCATTCGTCGATAAATCTCTCCAGTGATGAAGCAGGTTACAGGACCTGTAAGGGTAATATGATCAAAAAAGTATGCTCTTATTATGAAATCGGGTGTGAAGCCATACCACACGGTTACTGTTGGAAATGCAGTGGTACTTGCTGATCGCTTGGGGATGTTCAGATGCCCAAATTCTGCAGTTGTGAGTGTTGACCGACCCATTCAGATAAAAATGAGCCTCATTACCCCACAATACTCTCCAAGTCTAGTCATTGTCGACCTCAATTTGGGCAAGAAACATTAGCGCAAAGGTCATGCGCTTATCATAATCTGCGGTAGTTAGTGCTTTCACATGACTGAACTTATACGGATAGAAGTGAAGCATTTTCCGTAAGATTTTCCAGACTGTACCATAAGTCATATCAAGTTCGAGAGCTATGGCACGAGCGCTTGGACTAGTACTGGTCCCTGTGTTGTCGAACACCGCAGTAGCAACTTCTGTTACTCTCTCTCTCTTCTTGCACTGCTTTCCGTCTCCTCTGCCTGGTCCAACTTCTTAATCATAGCTCTCAGTGCTACAGCTGACATAGGACCTGCACACACAGGTCATGAAGCCTTCTAATTTCCCAAAGGGCCGCTATGGCATTGCACTGTTTAAGGTAAAAGGTTCAAGGTAGGATGCATATTGAGCATAATTCTTCAGTAATTCGAATAACTGCCTGAACGTTCCCAATCCCTCTGTAAGTGGAATTGGTGGCGCTGCTGTCACGTACACACAGTAAAATTTGCATAATCCTTTTTACCTGCGTTTACTGCAAATATTTGACTGCTTTCGGCTCTGCCAGCGCCAAAATTTCCCCTATCGGCGACTTTTGGTACAAAATCTTTTTTTCGCGGAATTCATCTCCCCATGCCTTCGAGAGTCTCAATATAAAATGTAATCTTATTCCGTGTATTAGTTTTAGTTTTTACCTCCAAAGAGGGAAAGTTAATTTATGGCTACTCTGTGTGTGTGTGTATATATATATATATATATATAAAGATAAGCGAAATTTGAAACGTTTTATGTCATGTTTTTGTCTCCGGCTTACCGGCTTACCAGTCCGGAACTCGGGGGGTTCGGCGCCGTAGGCGCCATGGGGGAAGAGCCCTCCTAGTATTATATATATATATATATATATATATATATATATATATATATATATATATATATATATATATATATATATATATATATATATATATATATATGAGTTGTGGAAATACCCTCTGAAAAAAGCAGCCTTTTGCAGCTTCCCGATTTTTAATCCATCTAACTTAGATGTTTTTTCAATGTTTTAGGAATGGTGCTTAAAGCATCTATTATTATGGGAACAACTTTCGTTTTCTTTTTCCAGATTCGTTCAACTTCGACTTGTAACTCGCGATTCTTTAAATTTTTTTCAGTTTCCTTTTCGTCAATCCGACTATCTCCTGGTACTGATATTTCGATAAACTGAACACCCTTGTTTTCACTTTTTTCAACCATTGTCATATCAGGTGTATTACATTCCAAGCTTTTGTCAGTCTAAATTTTGAAATCCCAGAGTATTTTAGCTTTTTCATTCTCAGCCACTTTCTGGTGAACTTTATGCTTCCAATAGTCTTTAGATATGTAAATTGACAAAAATAGAAAAAATCCTTAGCCCACCCACGTTACAAAATGCATTATAGATTTACAATATAACCTTTCGTGTGCGGGACCAAAATAAAAATAAATAAACAATAGTTTGTTCTCTGACTTTTATCGCCTTTCTTTGAATAATCTGGATGTGGGGCTATTTCGAAACTGTAGAATTGTTGCCCCTTAAATAGGATACATTTTAATGGCAATACAGAATAGATTCTTCCCCTAGGGTGACCATCTCTCCCGTATTTCCCAGGAACTCCCGTATTTTAGCTAATTTGTTTGGATAATTCCGGCTCCCGTATAGACCTTCGAATACTCTCGTATTTTTCATAATCAATCATTGTCGTTAATTTTTCAATGAATATTATAACCGCCAAATACAATTTGACACTAATATCGATAGTTTGGAAAATTCTAATCGATACAATTCTGTTCCGGTCAACGAATATACATGGGTGTTCTGGCAAAGATGTTATATCGTTGCGTTGATCTTGTAACCTTTGGCGCCATTTTAATAATTGATAGCCAGTAATCAAATCGTTGGTAGCGATTTTCGATAGAGACTTCCGGATGTTGTTTGTCTGTTTCCTATCTTACATTTTTACCAGCCGTTGTGTCTGCGTTCATTCTTAAAGTATTTGAGTATCCTTGAACATCGAGTGCCATAGTATATTTTCGTGATGGATAGTGATGGTGAAACGAAAGTAGTAATGTAAAAAGGCAACCAAAAAAGAAATGTAAATATTTATGTGTTTATCTGAAGAAATGGGAAGAAGAGTACTCGTGGCTAATACCGGTGCCATCCAACGTTCACAAAGCAATATTTACTGAATTAAATAACAAGATAATGAATGTTCCAAATCTTTGTAAAATTTTAAGCTTTGTGTTAAGTATTCCAGGCTCAAATGCCCACACTGAGAGAAAATTCTCAATGATGAGCAATAAATGGAGAGATCAGTGAAATCAAAGTAGCTTAGAATTAAATTGGAACTAATAGTAGTGATCAATTTTCATTACTATTGTAAAGAGTTTTTGCAGTTTGCACAAGGAGACAAGAAAATCAAAGCCGCTGCAGCATCTGTTGATATATAAGTTGCAATAAATGAGTTTAATCTAAGAAGTATGGATATTTTAATTGTATGTAAGTATAAATCTTTAAAATTATATTAAATATTATGATGTAATAAATAAATTATAATATTTATGATTAAATATTATAATTTAAATTGGAGCTTGTATTGCTCAGTAGATGTGGCATTTGCATACCACGGCGCTTGGCCGTACGAAGGAAGACTTGGTTTCGAGTATAGTCGGCGACTAGAGGAAATTTTTCTAAGACCTTTTTTCTACCGTTTCCCGAGTTAGTCGATCTCTGGCACGGGCAAGCAGGTTTTTTCTCTCTGAAACTCGGGTTTTTCGTCCCATAAACTCAAGAAAATCGACTGTAGAACCCACATTATTTCAGACATTAAATGCGAGTGTTAGGATCAGGGACCGCGAGCCGCACTCGTTGAGCCGTCACTCTTAACTGCGTGCCGCTTAATTAGTGATAGCCATGGGGAAGCTATCTCTGATTGAGTATCAGTGGAGTTTGAACTGCCCGCTCAGTCTCCAAAAGTTAGATAGGGCTAAAAACGGCCTCGCCTACTCCCTATATATACGGGAATAAAAAGGCGTTAGCTTATTTTTTAAATTTAAATTGCTATTTGTATATTTTAAATATAAACTATCCTATCAATTAATGTAGGATTCATGTCCCAAATATTTCTCTAAAATTTGTCATGACCCAATCTCCCTTATTTTCATGTTCAAAAGTTGGTCACACTATCTGGGAGCAGAAATTTTTACCATAAGGTGGGAAGCCATCAGCACTAGATGCCTTGTTTGTGTTTAGGTTCTTAAGGTTTCTTTGGATTTCTTTCTGACAAAAGATAATTGTTGACATGGAGTGAGCAGTTCTTGGTGGAAGGAAATTTTCTCTGGTCATCAATACAGGAATTGGAAGAGAAGAGTGATGCCTTGTCTTTACATGATATGGTATGGTACAAAAGCTGCATCCATTCACCTCGGCAAAGGACCAGAAGTCATGATTGTCATTTGAATAGCAAAGCGAGTTTGCAGCAGCATTTGGCCCTTTCAAAGTCATATTTTAATTTGTTGATGATTCTTTTACTGATATCGTAATCTGTAATATAGGCTGACTGAGAGGCTGGCGTTTTGTTCTGCGACATGCTGAACCTTTTCTTGTATGCATTCTGGTTTAAATGATGCGATGGTGCATATTATTTATTGCCGTTTAGACCAAGAATATTGAAGCAGTGGACATGAAATTTCATGGGGTGGAGTTCAATTTCGTTTTTGTTGTTATTATTTTTTAGTCATTTTTTCTGGGATAATGATGCATTGTGCGCATCGTTTATTGCTGTTTAAGCCAATAATGTTTATGCAGTGGACATGGAATTTCGCGGAGGATGGAGAGAATTAATGTGAGTTTTTTTTTTTTTGTAGTTATTATTTTTTCAATCGTTCTTTTCTGGGACAAAATTTATGATTTTGTCCGCAATAAAATCGTGTTTCTTTGAATTGTAATCCATTATATGTGGACTTGCAATGGGTAGATGGGTAGTGAGAGACCGGCAAACAGACCGTCCACACAGAGGGAACCTAGTATCCCGTCTATATAGACAGTTCCCCGTGCAATCACTCTATTTAGTCTCCCTACAGTCACGAACTAGCAAAGTACTGGCAGTGAATTTGGCACTAGCTGATCGGAAAACCTTTACATTAGTTACTAACCAGTTCTGTCCCATGCACTGACAGACTGACCATTTTACCGCTTTACCCTTGAAGCTGGGGAAGGGAGGTATGGTTCTTCAACAGTGTGATTAGCATGGCATTGATAATTATAACAAGACTTGAGAAATATTTGAGAATGCCGTGGTTGTTGCCATATCTGGAATCGTTATATCAATGACGAAGTGTGATTGAATGATTATTACGCTTTGTACTCCTCTGCTTGTGATAATTCATTTATACTGTATAATTTAACTTTATAATTCATTTATACTGTTTTCCGAAAGAGGACGCTAATCTGCGGCACAATGAAAGGAGGAGATATTATGACGTCTGTGGTCATTTGACCTGACCAATGTGTTGTGAGGGAAAATGGCGGATTGTACCAATGGATTTGTGCGATGGCCATGGATAAACTTTGTGATCTTAAATTTAGCAATTTTATTGGATACTAATGAAGGTGAGAGTAATGTTGTGAGTTCAGTTTTTTTTTGGTGAAATGTGTTACTTGGGATATCTGAAAATATATAATGTCATAAACTTTAATATTGATACAATGAGCCACTCTTTTTAAAGAAAATGGCTAATTTCTATCTATATTTTTCATTAGGGTCCTGTTTTCATTATTAGTATGAGTGAAACCGTAGGTAGAAATTTATTATTAGATCTTATTGCAGGCTGATAAAAACCCCAATCTTCTTCAGTATATAAGAAATTTTGAAAGTTTAGGGTTGCGTATATGAGCTGTCATTTTCTATGAGAAAAGGTAAGCAATTGCGTTCATTTGACAGATGTCATTGAACCCATCGCATAATTCTGTGCCAAAGTTTGTAAGTTCGTGAAAGGTACAACGAATGTTTGAAATATTTCCACGGGGAATTATAACTTATTATAATAAGTTATAATATATCATTATTCGTGTGTTGTCAAATGTCATATGAATTACGAGCCGTAAACATAAATTTTTCTGATATATAAAATATGCTGTTGCTTACAGTGTAATTTAGAACTTTTTTAAACAGACCGGCCATTGTTTTTCTGCTGTGAACAGGCAGTTGTCATTCCCAAGCATTATTGAAACTAAAGGAAGAAAAGTGCAGTTTTTATTGCATAACTTCTCTTTCATGACGACTTGGAAAAAAAAAAAAAAGAACTGTGGTTGGACCTCACCAATAGTGACATTGGATTGACCTTATCAGAAAAGGATAGTATAGTATAGATAGTACTGTACCTGTTTTATTTTGAGCAGTAATAATGAACTATAACAGTACTGAAAATTTTTAATTTAATTGCATTCACCAGAAATTTTTATTTATGAAGGACTGTACTGAAACTATGGCCATCGTATGAAAGTTACAAGTGCTTATTTGTTTGTACTTTCCTTGAAAATACAAATTGATCTACTTTTCCTGAAAGCACAGGTTACTTGAAATGCTTATGTAATAAAAGTATCTTTCCCTCTATCCTTTCCTTTCTTATTTATATAATTTTTAAGAAGTGCCAATAGGGGTTGCATACTGCATGCCCACTTTTTTTTTTTTTTTTTGACAATACTTACATAAAATTATAGGTTAATCTCCTCATACCGATTGAGTTGGTGCCAAAAAAGAAAAAAAAAATTGTGTGTGTGTGTGTGTGTGTGTGTGTGTGTGTATATATATATATATATAACACTCAGGAGAGAAAAAAATAGCAGTGTTCTGAGTTCTGTAACATATACTAATTTGTTCAGAAAGTGTATATGTAGTTTGTCCTTCTACATTTTCCTCATCCTTTTTCAGACCATGGAGTAAAATTTTTCATATATACTATGTTCTTCAGCCATTAAACCTGCATATACACCCAGTATAGATGGGAGGGGTAAATATTTAACCACTCAATTGACCCTATGTATGAAATGTTAATTTTGCTTTGTATACCTGTTATTTTATTGGAATCCAATAGTTATTTTCATTTCAAAGGATACTTGAGTTGAATATTATTACATGATATGAGCTTGCCACCTTATTGGAGTTCTGAAGTGTTTTAGAAAAATTCCATTTGGTGTATAAACAAGGATTTGCTTTATTTAACACTTGATATACTTCTCTAATATTAATGTACTGTACATTTACAATTTGTGGGATTATCGTTGATATACTGCATGTATAATCCATTTTCTTAAAAAAAGTTTAAGTTTTCAGATTCAAAAGGTACAAATTATAGCATTTAGTTAGAGATTAGATATTACATTTCACCTCCCATGTAATGTATTGGTTTCTTTTAAAAAAAAATAATAATAATAATAATAAAACTGTCATGATTTTGCAGTTTTTATTTTATTTTTTTATTTTTAAGACTTGTAACCTTTCCTGTTCTCATTACATCAATATGGAGTTGATTAGAAATATTGTGCCATATTTTTTTTTTTTAAGAGAAATTTATAAATCTCATGTGTAAATCTACTACATTAATGAGACAAATTAATTGAATTTCACTTAAATCAACGTTACTTCCTTATATTTAGCATGTGTCATTGTCTCCGTTGACTATAACAATAATTTCTTTCAGGCATTTGATTGAAGTTGAATGAATTGAATTTTTACATCACAATTATGCAAAAGAGACTGCCTTTTACAAACTCGTTAATATAAGCCCTTTTGACTAGATGAACAGTGACAATTATATAATATAGATCTTGATGCTTTGTTTCAGATTTTGATTTCTTGCAATGAGTTATCAGGTTCCTGATATTTACTCTTGATGTACATATACTAGTACTACATGAAAAGTTTATTGCTACTGTCCTGTCAGTAACTTGCCTCCAATTTAGTCTCATCTGCTAGGCTTCAACACTCTCAGATTCTACCACATTTTGTTCTTTAATCTAGCTGCATCAGTCCACTTAGATCTGAATCTTCCCTCAGTCTTTTTCTTGTTACCCTGGCATCAGAAATGCTTGGCTAATCTTTCCTCTCCCATTTTGTATAAATGATCATACCACCAGAAATTAACTCTTCTCACACATTCTTGAGGGTTTGCAGTTCCAAATTCCTTCTTTATATCTTCATTTTTAATATAATTCTGCCATTTATACCTTTTTGTTCACTTCCATCTTTTTTCTCAGAACTCTTGTATCCATTATCGTTATTATACAGGCACTCAATGGAGTCCGTAGACTCATTATGGGAGGTCCACTTAAAAAATCATTAATCAACAATAATTATTATTATTCGTGACAGCTCCAAGGAGTCTGAAGACTCATTGCAGGAGGACACCTACTGTGCAACTCTCAGTCTCCACTACTACACAGAACTTCAATTTTTATTAATACTTGTACAATATCTGTGCTCTCTAGTCAGTAATAGTTTTACTTTTAACTCATCTCTAGGATCCTTAAATTAAAATTGGTTAGAACATCATCTTGTATACTGCTAGTTTAGTAATTTGACAAATTTCTCACTTATTCCATGTAAATATTTTTAATTGACTTCTCACAATACCAGCTTTCGTTTATTCTATTATCTACTTCCTTATTTAATTTGCCATCTTTGCTAAAAATTGTGCCAAATTAGCGGAAGTGTTTCACTTATTCTAGATTCTCCATTAAAAAAAAAATCAAAATTTTCTGTGTTCCTGCCTATTTTCATAGTCTTGGTCTCTTTATTACTGATCCTCATTCCAAATTTTTATAGCAGTTATTCACTTAATTAAGGAATCCTAAGTTGTACTGAAATAATTAATTTCTGCAATCATGAAATATAGTGGGATGGGGAAAATGTGGTGCATGATTAGAATGCACAGAATCCATGCAGTAACACATTATGGAAGAGGGTGTCCCCAGGCAGTTATATGGAGGGTTCTACATGAAAATTGACTTTACCCATATACCGTTTTTAGTGTATTCAAGCACTTTTAACATGATCATCGTTGACTGGTATTTCCTCAATGGTTTCTACCATAATCTTTGACGCCCTAGTTTCTTGAAGGCTTTTCACAGTTAAAAGCTCTCTCTCACTGGTATTTTCAGTTATCACAATAGTTGCATAGTCCATTCGAAATTCATTGGTATGAATTTTGAATGGACTATGCAACTATTGAATGTATAAGTAGTATCTATTGAATGTATGAGTAGTGTCTTTGGAGACAGATTAATGGAACTGTGTGTTTTGCTTTTGCCAAGCAGGCATATAAAGATCATTTTACTGTGATTTCTTGCAAAACCTAGTAGTAAAGATCTTCCTTAATGTACTTTGTTCCCCCATTATGCTTTTCATGAGGTCCAGTTATCTTAAAGGTTTCCTGAAAGATGGATTGGTTGAGGTGGACCTATTCCATGGTCCTCCCAATCTCCTGTAAATCTTGTGTATTTTTATTTGTAGGCTTATTTGAAATCATTGGTGTACCCTATCCCAGTGAGAAATGTTGATGAATTATAGAAATGCATTAAACATACAAAATACATTGATTATCAGAAACTTTGAAGTGGTGAGATATTTCATTGGCTATCAAGGGAGATCCTTTTGAACCCCTGCCATGAAGTATGTTTCATCCTACACTTTCTTTTGCCAGTTACCAAGGGATTTATACTTATGTCTTGATATTTGACCTATCTACATTGCCGTTTGTTGACATTCATGGTGTCACTACAAAGGACTGTATCGAGAAGTGCAAGTTTTTCTAACTCATGTATCAAGACCTTTGTGTTCATTTTGAAGTGTAGAACATATTTTTTGAAGTCTATGATGGGGATGTGGAATCGCCATGTATAGGTATATAGTCACCTGTGCTCTCTACAAGCTTTTAGAGTTGTGTTATTAAAAACTCATCCTTGTGTTTGGAAAACCTACTTACCCATGCCAAAGATTGATTAACTTAGGAATCAGTTGTAAAAAATGTTTTATAAAGTTCCTGTTGTTTTTTGATCAGCCTTGTAAATCAAGATGGCATTAGTGGAAAAATAATCCTAAGAGTTTCCTGTTTGATAGCTCATTAGCATTTCTTCCAATAACGCATCCAGATTGGTTTTACAAGAAGTTGATTATTAATTTATTGTAACTCTTATTCAATAGACTGAGAAATCCTTAGTCATTCATGATAGACTAAGGATTTACTGTATCATGAATAGACTAAGGATTTCTTAATCCATTTTATAAGTCCTCCTCAAGATTTCTGGAATGGCTTATTGGAAACCACCACCACCTTACTTATTGGAAGCCCATATTGGCTTAAAAAATGCATTCATCAGCTAAAAACAATCATAAACATATGAATATAGTGAGATTCAAATCCACAACCTGTTCATTGGAGAGCGGAGACTATCCACTTGGCCAATGGCCAACCAGACTGACATCTGTTTGCAAATGGATGGATCCTGCAACATCTTGGAATCATAGGTCCAGCAAAGCAAGTTCACTTCATTTACATTCGTGACCTCAACTCCAACCTTAATAGTATTCATTACCATCTTCAGTCTACCAAACCCCATCTACTCCTCTTGGGAGAAACTCATATCTTGCCTTTCCCCCCACCTCCACAGCACTATTCATCTCAATCTTCCAAACTCTTTCCAAACCAAGAGTGGCATCTGCACATATATCCGCTCTGACAGAGCACCTAACTTTGACCTTTGGAAAATATCCCTTCCCTGCTTAGTCAAATTCATTTGCTGTCTCTATCACTCCCCTAATGCTACCAACCACTCTGAGCTCTTTAATTTCCTCTCCTTAAAAATTGATTTTCTCCATTCCCACTTTCCTCCTGTACAGATCTTGCAGGTAGAGATACTGAAACATATGCCATCGCTAATGACCTTAAACAAATTGTTCACATGCCAACCAGAATACCAGATAATCTGAATCACTTCCCAAACACCCTAGATCTCTTTCTCACTAATGACTTCCAAATAAATACACAGTGAATGTAGTTAGCCCAATCCCCTATATCAGTGCTTCCCAAACTTCTGGATGTCATGGCCCCCTTTGGAAAAATTAAAATATTTCACTGCCCTCCTCAAAAAAAATCGTAACATATTATTATATTATTTATTGTATTTATATTCAATACAAAACAAACACAGCAAATATTACATTTTTAGCATCTTGCATACACATTTGACATGGCACATTATCTCGTATTTTTATATAGATAGATATATTGTTATTGTACATTTGCAGTATAAGCACATGAAACGTAAAACGATTAGTAATAAAGAAAGAATTAAAAACATGAAGGAAGTTTAATAACGATTTAATGTGATGGATGTGTTTCAATACTGCTACACAAAAAGTCAATATCAGGTGAAATATTTGAAACTGCAATTCTTAGATTTCTGCTTTGAAATGAAGCTTATATGAATAAGCATATATTTACTAATATTCATTAAGTGCCGAAATACGCAGGAAGCAAAAATTGTGAACCTGCACCAATGTGTGGTTTTTTCCCATTAAAATATAAAAAATAACAAAAAAGAAATAATAAAAATTAAATTTGTTTCTTTTAAGATAAAAAAATCTACTTAGTCTTAAAACGTTTTCAATTTGTTTTCATTATTTCACAGCTCCCCCTCAACAAAACCTACGGCCCCCAAGGGGGCCATAGGGCCCACAGTTTGGGAAGCGCTGCCCTACATAATTCCAACCACAATTCCTAGTGCTCATCTAGCTCCATTCAACAATGCATACACTTCCATACAAGAGTAGTTTTGCATTATAACAATTCAAAGGAGACAGTCTCTGTGACTTCTATGCCTAATTCCCATGGTTGCACTATTGTTTCTCGCCTTCCAACCCAAACATATTCACCAAATGTATCACCAAAGTAATCCTTGCTAGCATGGAAATATACATTCCTATTCTGAACTACCATCCCCTAACTAAACCCTGGTTCTCCAAAAGATGTGTCAAGGCAATACAAATGAAAAATCAAGCGTAGGGCCCACAGCTGGCTGATATCAAGAACTCCATCCTCTTTTAGTGCTTATACTTAACTAAAAAATAGATGCAAGAAAACTACCAGTGCTTCCAGAACAGTTTGATAGAGCAAAAAAAAAAAAAAAGCAGGGAACTTGCAGCCTGTCTAAATGGCAGCTGATCCTTTTGGTCTCTTGCCAAAGCAATTGGTTATAACTTTTTTCCAAATATTCCCACCCCTATTATATCCAGATGACTCTACTGCATCATTTTCATTTTAAAGCCAGTGCATTGTATATACCTTCCATCATTCCTTCATCACCCACAGAAAAAGTCAGCCTCCTAGCTTCACACTTTGCTTCCAATGTAGGCATAACTGACAATGGTAAATGCCCCCCCCCCCTAAATCATTTTGTCCAAAAAAGATCAAAAAAAGAATGTCCAAATTACAAACATTTCCTGGCCCTGATGACATAACATTTCTCCAATTGTACTGAAGGTTTGTGCACCAGAACTGACTCCTATCCTATGTTACCTATATATACTTCTCTTACTCCCTGGGATCTATCCCACAGCATGAAAATTAGCCTATATTTTCAACCCATTCCCAAGAAAGGTGACAAATCCCTGATGTCTAACTACCACTCTATCTCACTCGCCTCAGTCCTGTCTAAAGTAATGGAGAAAACCAACTCCTACACTACCTTGAAGGTATTCAGAGAGTGGCTGGTGATTGTTTATTAAAACAATCTCATTCAATTCACATATATCGCCCATCTCTGGACAAATGCCATGGAAAAGTTTGGTGAATGTCAAGTGATTGCAGTTTATCTCCAAAGCTCTTTTGACTGGGTCTGGCACAAAGACTTACTAAGCAAACTTCCATCATTTGGTCTGTCTCAAGACCTCTTCAGTTGGATTGCCAGCTTTGTCTGGATGCACACTGTGACAGTGAATGGCTTCTTATCTTCTCACCATTCAGCTAATGCTGGGGTTCAACAAAGTTCTTTCTCTCGCCAATCCTCTTTCTTCTATATATCAATGACCCACTTCAGTTCAATTCTGGTCTCTAAACCATCTTCCAAAGGAGGTCAGATTGACCTTGTCAATTTTATTCCCTTCTACACTCCTGCACAACTACATAGGGTAATCAATCCGTATTGTGGGATGAGTTGTTTCTGATTAAAGCGGAAAATTAACTTCTCTTTTATGATGATTGTAGTTAACTATGTTGCTTGTATAACAGTTGGAAAATTTTACCTATAAAGCACATGATTTCGCATGTTGGTGACCAATTCGTACGTCCTTCATTTCTTTCTCCCCTTCAGGGTGAATCAACTATTCTTGGCAAGTCTCCAAACGAAGATCTCTAAAGCGTGGCCATACTATAATAACACCCAGTTCTGTCTTATTTCTCACAAAAAAAAACAAAGAACAGTTTTCTACCAGTATTATTTTTGACAACATTCAAATTTCCAGACACAATGAGATTTCACTTCTTGGAA
The DNA here is from genome assembly GCF_054136105.1 of Typopeltis vanoorti. Classification (NCBI taxonomy): domain Eukaryota; kingdom Metazoa; phylum Arthropoda; class Arachnida; order Uropygi; family Thelyphonidae; genus Typopeltis; species Typopeltis vanoorti. The sequence goes on along the minus strand of NC_143556.1, from coordinate 115,482,366 downwards.
TTACCCTGACCTTAATCCTCTTCTAGCATAAACACATCACAATATTGCATCCTTAGCTTCTAAAAAAAACTAGGATTTCTCTTTCATTCAAGATATTACTTCACTTTTGAACAGCTTGAATACTGCTCTCAACATTTGGAGTTGGGTCCCTAAGAGCTCCCTCAAAATGCTTGACTCAATACAAAGGAGAGCAATTAGATTGATTAACGACCCAACTCACTCCTCCCACTTTCACACAGATGTTTGGTTTCTGCAATATGTGTTTTCTGTAAATATTTCCATGGCAAATGTTCATCTGAAATAGAATCAATAATTTCCCCATTTAGTACTTAGCTTTTTGGAACATGTGCAACTGCTGCTCAACATCCCTTCACCTTGCAACCCACAGAACAAGTTTTTTTCCTCCTCCTTTATAGCTGCTACTGCTGTATTGTGGAACATTCTTCCCCCTCTCCTCATGTGTTTCCCAAGGAATACAATATACAGGTTTTTAAATCAAACATAAAAAGGCTTCTACACTCCCAACTCACTACTCATAATGCAGCAAAATGTATGGTCTTGAGGTTTGGAAAACATCGATGGGATACTGCATACTCTATGGGAGGAGTTATACTGGAGGAAGTAGGGGAGGCGAGAGATCTGGGGTTGAAGATTGATACAAGCCTGAAATTTAGGGGACATTGCAAAGGTGGTGAAGATAACACAGAGGATTGCTGCAATAATAAGAAGGACACTGATCTGCAGAGATAAAAGTTATCATTCCGTTGTATAAGACCCTGATCAGACCACACTTGGACTATTGTTCTCAGATTTGGTCTCCAGGATTTGAAGGGGATAAATTAACTGTGGAAAGGGTACAAAGGCAGATAACAAAGATGGTTTCAGGACTGTACAATGATAGTTATGAGGATCGGCTGAGGGAATGTGGACTGCAGAGTTTGGTGGATAGAAGGAGGAGAGGTGATATGATTGAGACTTTTAAACTGTTGAGAGGTGGTTACAGGGTTGACACTGGGGAGTTCTTTCACTTGGTTGATGACAAGAGGCCATCTCTGGAAATTACAAAAGGAAACTGTGAGCAAGAGGGTGTGGAGTGGTTTCTTTGCATGGAGGGTGGTTGAACCATGGAATGCGTTGCCTGATGGAGTGGTGAGAGCGATAACGGTCAATGAGTTCAAGGAGTGGTATCATAGACTTTGTGTTTCTTAGGTGGGGGACCTCCCCTCGATGAGTCTTGATAGACTTTGTGTTTCTTAGGAAGGACCTCCCACGATGAGTCATTTGACTCCGTGGAGGCCTGAATAATAATAATATGTTACTAATGTACTATAGGTTGATCAACCAACCTCTCATGTATGGGCTACACACACACACACACACACACACACACACACACACTATATGGGTAAGATTATAACTTTGCTTCAATTATTAATTCATTTTCATTTTAAAGCCGGTGTATTGTATATACCTTCCATCAGTGACTCTTAACAGGCACTTAAGCATCCATAGCCTTCAAGTATCCTTGGATTTCTTAACTGTAATACGAAGATAAAGTGGTTACCACTATGCCCCCAAGTATTCTTGTCTGTAAATTGCGTGTGTTCTACTGGCCGATTTGCTTTAAATAATACCCTTTTGATTTCTATTCACTACCTTTTTTTTATGGATGTAAACATATGTACATCATATTTTTGATAGGAACTTGAAAAATGCTTGAAACCCTTGATTAGAATGGGAGAAAGAACTAAACATGCCAAATGAAGAAAACTTCACCATTGGAACATACAGAATTTGATGATGAACAATATTCAGTACACAGCAATTTCTTTCATAATTGTATGTTTAATGTAGTTCATAGGAATTTCTTTTCTCATCTGTTCCTTTGTTTTATGTGAATCTTACCTGCAAGTTGGGAAACCTATCATACGTTTAGTATTGTGTGTGTGAGCTAAAATGAAAAATTATCTTTATTCGATTTGGGTTTGAATACCATTGTAGGCATAGATATTTCGTGAATATCTTCATTTGGAGAGCAGCTGTATTAAGTAGAGTTGCAGAACTGCAGTTAATACTGAAAATTTTCTTAATTTTTTGTCTAATATATAATGATGAGGCCATTGTAAATTACAATGGCTAGTGGTTCATCACTAGTTAGCTTTTTTGATGACCATTCAAAATTTGCTGAATGCATTTGACAAAGGATATTGTCTTTTATTGTGCAATACTTTGTCACATTACATGTTGGTGTGCAAGCTAATAGAGATTAATAAAATGAATAGTGTATGTGTGTGTATATATAGATATATATATATATATATAGATTTGAGGTTGATAGCAAACAGAATCTAGTGGTTCATCACTAGTTAGCTTTTTTGACAATCATTCAAAATTTGCTGAATGCATTTGACAAAGGATATTGTCTTTTATTGTGCAAGCTGATGAAGATCAGTGGAAGTAATGGGGCATGACTGGGAGATAACTAGTAGTGCATCACTAGATTCTGAGGTATCTTCTTGGATCACAGTCATTCAGAATTTACTAAGCACTTCTGACTTAGAATATTCTGTTTACTGATGATGTGAAGTTGAAACTTACAAAGTAGCGATGCTGATGTTAGATCCTTTCAGGAAGATTTAAATAACTTTTAGCTTGGATAGAAGAGTGAAAATGCTGTTTTAACATTGCAAAGCACAAGGTCAATACAATAATGCGGTATGTGTACCTAAAAATTGCCACGTTGACAGGATTCCGTGTGGAATCCTGTTGACCTGGTTAGCCAAGTAGATAGTGTATCCACCTTTGAGTTGGAATCCAATTGCCATGTATGTTGTGAATGTCTTTTGTGATAGATGAATTTCAGTGCAAAACCACCAACCTTATTTGGAAATATGAAATGAAAAAGTTCTACACTTATATTAATCCGTTAACAGGAGGCAGAGATAGTATTCTTTGTTCCTCAGTAGTATAGTGGTTAGTATTCCCCGCCTGTCACGCGGGAGACCGGGGTTCGATTCCCCGCCGGGTGGGAAAGCATTTATTTTGTGCCCAGGTGGCTCAGTTGGTAGAACATTAGGCTTTTAACCTAAGCATCCAGGGTTCAAGTCCCTGTTTGGGCAAAGTTTTTTTTTTTTTTTTGGTTGATTGGCAGAGCCTCTGCTACTAATGACTCACAAAAAAAGTTTAGCAAGTTTGAGCACGATTAGTAGTTGGAAGGAGTTCAATTGTTCGATGCTGTTAGCACACTCTCCCTCGATGAGTATTTGGACTCCCTGGAGGTGTCACATAATAATAATACCTTGAGCAGGATTTCTGAATTGTCTAATCCTCAATACTCATTTTCTTTGAGTGCATAGGTATAATTTCATGTTTCCCATCCGTATTTCAATGTGGATGTACATTGGATTTATTATTCTGGAATGCTCCCTTTGACTTTGCGAAAATCTTGATTTTTTTGGGGGGTAATTGTTTTTTATCTTTTATTATTATTTGCAGCAGTTTTAACATTTTGGATGAATGCATCCAATATTAAATTTGTATTTTGTTTTTTCTTATATGTTTAATATTAACTGTGAACTCTTTTTTTTTTCCTCTTTGCAGTTAATATCTCAGTATCATTTTTTGTAATTTTATTTTAAATTTATCTGTTAATACTGTGATCTGAACAACATTTATTCTTCTTTTTTTTTTTTTACTGTTAGGCCTAGTTGCTTATGGTGTTGCAGTTTTCAAAATGATCGTGCCATCTGTTATTTCATTCTTTCTATATGATTTTTCCATTCTTACCACTTTTGGATTCAGTCATTTATTGGCTGTATTTTATGGTTTTTCTCTTATTTGTGAGTTTGCTCTTTTGTTTAATCTTATTGCAGAATGTTTTAGTTTTCCTTAGTTTTCATCTCATGGTTTCAATAATTTGTCTAATTTTTGTTGTTGTGCGAGTTAATACTGGTCCTTTGTAAGTACTTAAAGTATTTACAAAGTAAGTACTTTGTAAATTCTTATTTTTGTTTCTTTACTTCTGTTCTTAGTGTTCCAGATAAGGCTGAGACATCCAGATATTCTACTAGCTTTTATTTCTTGTTCTTGTACATTTGTTTATGAAGAATATAATATAACTTTTGGAGTAATAGAAGAATATCTTGAAGATATTTATATTTGTTATCTTTATTCTTCTTTTCATTTATCCAATCCAATATTTATTAGTTTTATACTTTCATTTAATTCATCTGAGTACAATAAAAATTGTTTTAATTCTTTGGATTAGTTATTACAGTATTAGTGTTTTGATTTACTTTGTCTCGCTGCTTACTTTATTTTATATAGTTTTATATTCTTCATACATTAAGATATTTAATTTGTCTTGTAGATACCTATGAAAGTTGGTTTCTTAACTTTCACTAAGCTTTTCGTGTTGTCTTTCTACCATGGTATTCATCATTGATTAGCTTTTTTAATGTATACTAATTGTTTTTTTCTCTTTGTTTCCAGTTTTTTTTCTAAACACCTTTTCTGGTATAGTCATCTTATACTCTCTTCCTGGAGTAATTCGATTCTGGAATTTTGTTTCTCTCTCTCATTCTTTCACATCTTTGCTAGTTTTATTTTTCTAGGTATTAGCTTATGGACACTTTCTATATCTGCTGATTTAGAACTGCTGAGAACTTTTACATCAGTAATTTCTGCTGTTATGATTTTTCTTAATTTTAATCAATAGCAGGTTTTCACCAACTTATCTCCTATGTACATAGTACTAATATTTTTAATGTGGTTACCACCCACAAAAGTTATTAGTAAACCTATAGCACATTTGTATCATTGGATTTTTTTATATCAATTTTATGTTTTTTTTTTTCTTAATTTTTTATTTTATTTTAACATACTCTAAAAAAATATCCGGTGTACAGCAACTCAATTGCTGTAAATAAAGCTGCTCTAACCATTCTCACAGCTGAAGATAACATTAAAAATTCTTGATGCAATCTTGAAGTTCAGCTGATTGGTAATTATTTTCTCTCTCACAAACTCACTCCATCTTTTCTACTGGTACATTGTGGGTTTTCTACTGAGCTGCAGCTGTGCCACATCCATTTGCTGATCAACAAACACTACTACACTTTTCTCATTCCATACACGTCTGTTTCCTGGAATATCCTGCCTTATGAGGTTCCCAAGTACTGTAACCTCCACTTGTCCAACTTATCAAAATAGATTTTCTTTCTGAACTTTCAATAACACGGGCGCACACACAACTACATCAGCTGTAGGTTCTGAAAGTACTGTGTGGGGTTAATGTTTAAAAAGTTGCTTGTGTGTGGTCTCTAGGATTCATTTATTCTATTGGAATAGCATAAATGCCATCAACATATTTTAATGATCTGAAATATTGTGCATACTTTTGCAACATGTGTAAGAATAAAGTCCATTTCTGATCTCCCACATAATATCCAAAGTGCAACTTGTGCACTTTTCTAATAAGAGAAATAAATACTTCACAGATTTTAATATCATTTTGCCACACACACACACACACACACACACACACAGATATTCATATATTGAAACATCCTGCAACTCTAGCTTTAGGCTGTGATCAAAATAATCATAAATTAGTCTTTACACAATTTGGTTATACCAAAATATGCCTCAACCAAGTCTCTTTAAATGCACATAGTAGGGTAATCACAACATAAACAATGATCTCATTGGATGGTAATAAGGATCATCCTCTCGCTCTCTCTAATGATGTAATCTTGTGCACTTGTATGTGGCTCTTCCTTTTGTATATATATATATGAGAAAGAGAGCAGGTGAAAGAATGGAACCCTGGGATACTCCTGCATTGGTGGGGAAATCTGAGGCGAGCAAACTTCCACCATGAGAAGTACCAAGCAGCTAGTGAGAAAGTTAGCAATTGGTTGCAGAATGTGGAAAGCAGACCATAAGATGGCTGTTTGCTAAGTAGGCCCCTCTGCCAAACCCGATCATATGCCTTTGAATGACTTAGCAACCAGTTGAATTTTTCCATAGCTTTAGTCCAGAGGCAAGCAGAGAAAACTTGATCAGCTGTACATTGCTAGTTGTGGAATTAGTACTGCTGGTCACTGATTAGTTGGTAGGTCTCAAGGTGGTTGTTGACCTTTTCCATAATCTTAGGGAGAACATAAATGAAAGCAATTGGATGGTAGTTTTTGGTTGATTTTTATCACCTTCCTTTGGGATGGACTAGATGTGGACCTGTTTCCATGCTGTTGGATAGATTGAAGAGGTGATACAGGATAGGTGTTAGTTTTGGGGCACAAGTTTCTAACACAGTAGATAGGATGTGGCTGTTTAGGTTGCCAGTTGGGTTCTTGTCTCCATCCAGTCATGAATTGGCAAAATAAGTGGCTGCAAGATATGACACTAGCTGATTGGAAAACCTACAGATTAGTTAATAGCTGGTTTGGTCCTATGCGTTAGCCAGCGCATAGCTTGCAGAACTGTTTTACTGTTGTACCCATGAATGGGGGAGGGTCCAGGCTGCTTACAGTGTGATTGGCATGTCATTGAGAGTATCGCTCTCACTGCATATGGGAGGAGGGGGGGGGTGACAGAAACTGCAACTCTTGTTCTAGTGACCAAACATGGCTGCAGCCACTTCAGTGGTGGTATTTCACCACTGAAGTAGCACCAGGAAGGATATGCTTTTTTGTGGTGGCATTGCTCACCAAAAGAGCCCAGTTTGTGGAAAGAGGTTCTCTTGCAGGAAGGTGAGGATGACTTAACTCTGCAAGGCTATATATATTGCTCATCAACAGCCCTTAATCTAACTCTTAGTGCTAAAATGACAGTAGGTTTACATTCTTTTGTGGATGGGATTCACATAAGCAATTGCATAACTTAAATTGCTTGCTTTTGCCTAAAGGCAACTTTCAGTGTATTCTGTATCTGTTGCTTCAGTTTGAAAAGTGTCCTGCTGTTATTTAATTTGGTTGTATTTCATCTAAACTTCCTAATTCTCTTTTCGCATCTAACAGTATTTTAACAAATTTATGACTTGATCTGCAGTTAGCATCTGTGCACCTCATATTTTACATATCAAAGGCATTACAGTTTTGATGTGAAATTCACATTCATGGCAAGTTGTAGTCTATTTTTGAGTGTCTCTTTTATGACTGTCTTATTATTGTACATGTCTATTATTGTGTTCATATATATTCAGGATTAATGTGATGTAACTTTTCATGTGTGAGCCATACTCTAAATAAATAAATGTCAAGGCTGGCTATGTTAAACATTTGATTTGTATATGTACGCTGTCTGGAAATTTCCATATACAGTTTGATTTTCTTTGTATTCAAATAAGTATTTGCAACTATCGGGTAAGCATTGATTACAGTGCTTCTCGTACCTCTCCTCAAACTTGTTCATTCATAGAACTCTCATGACTGCCTCTGTGACACTTTCCACGCAATCACCACTGTCCATACAAAAAGATATCATTGTCATGCCCTTACATAGCCTATATTAGTTACTCCTTGCTATCTTCTGTCTAGTCATATGTTGAAATTTTTTTTTTTAAATCCATTTAATTTATATATCCTCTCATTTTTCACCTATCAGTTAAACTTTGTAGCCCACAGAAACCTTCAGTCTTATCTGAAAGGGAGCACTATAAACTATTTGCCATTTTGGTCAGTTGTCTCAAATTCTGTTTATCACTTCTACATGCCTAGGAATCAGGCAACTGAATCTGCAGAGTAGATATGGTTCAAAGCCCAAAGAAGAGGAATAAAACAGCAAAGAATATGTGGTACTTTGTACCACGTATTCTTTGCTGTTTTATCCACTTCTGCAGTATATCTCTGAACTCAACTCCTTGTCTGCTATCACCCTTAAATTCCTACTACCTGATAATAGTATCAATACCTTATACTATATTCCATATGCTCTTGTCATATTACTACATATTCTTCTTATTATTGTTACATTATATCAAGCACAATCCAGTATTCACACTATCATATTCCACTTTGAACTCCGTCACAACACTAACAGATCCTGGCAACCTATTCCACTCATTCTCCAAGCAGAAAAGTCTAGTCCTCACACCCTTGACCAATTTCCAAACGACCCTCTAGTTCTCCCGCCACCACCAGACCTGTTCTGTCATTTATCACCCTTGTAAAAAAAAAACCTTTTCAGTAATTCGTATCTCTCAATTATATCATTCCCCCTTTCCTGCCTCTCAACAAATTTCTTTAACCCACATTCAGAATAGTGTTCTCCAGTGAGATTATGACAACCACTGAACTTCATACTGCCAAACCAGAGTCCCTTCTTATTTTACATGAGAAAGATCTCATTTCACTTCTCCTTGCTTATGATAATATTCTGAATATTATGATAATATTCAGTCAATATCAGATTTCTCTTCTTGGATGACTTACACCTTTAGACTCTCCTGTCACCAACATATTTTACTCTCCCTACAGTTTTACATTTTTTCCTCCTTTTCTTTTTCTCCCTGTATTCTTTGCTGTACCTTTCCTGCCTTCCAGACCATCACTGGGTTGCAATGCCCTTCTGCTCTGTTTGCTGTGCAACCTGTGGTCATCCAGAACAAAGGATCCCAGTAGTTTTGTACTACTTTGGAAAGGTGGGCATTCCTGGATGGCCAGAATCAGTCATTCAGTTGGTTTGTTTGCAAAGGTCAATAATGTTGCAGATAGTCCCCAAGTGCAGTCACTGTTTGCTGGTGAGTGGGTGTTCATGTGTGGCTTCATTGTGGGTGGGGGGAGTACTAGCACCAAGCAAAATATCCTTTAAGAGTGAAATTTTCTCCTCAGATTTTTCAGGGGCACTCACATGGTCCCAGTCAAGTATTGATACCATAGATGCATCACTTGATTACAAAGCAAAAAACATAACGCATGACAACAGTATAAATGTGCCAGTTTTGTTTTTCATCATCCATGCAACATACAGAAAGCCGATATGGGAAAAATGTCACCTTTCTTCATTTGAAAGGTTTTTCAAAGGGTTTGTAAGGACTAATAGGATCTTCCAAAACAGTTTTTAAAAAAAGTATGATCTGGTGATATCCTTGTGGAAATATGTCAGTACAAAGAAAAATTACTCAGTGGAACATCAATGAGTGCAATTCCAATTACAGTAATATCTAATAAATTGCTAGACTGTTATACAGGAGTGGAGCAGGATACCTGCTTTTACAGATGTTGGAAATTTCACAAACTGCTTGTTGTGGCTCTACCACCTGTGCCAAATGCGATAGTAAAGAACATGATGATAAACCTTGCTCTGCAAAGAAAGCGAAATGTGTTTGCTCTCTATACTACAATATTTCACTTTATCAACTACAGAAGTCTCACTCTGTCTGTTTATCTGCAATTGTTTAATGCACACAGAGCAGCTCAGTCTGATTTCTTGCCCATCTATACTGATGATTCAAGATCTCAGACCTTGGTTGGTTGTGCTTTTGTGTTTCCTGACTACTATATCCCACCAGATTCTAATTAATTGCAGTAATTATATAGCAAGAGTTGCACATTCAGGTCGTGCTTGTGCATAAGAAAGAAAAATGCCACCTAAAGTGTGCAATTTATTCATTGAGTTCTTAACAGACCATCAATCCAGTGTTTTGAGGTTTTACAACTGTTGTACAAAATGAAGACTCTTAATTTCAATGTTTGGTTGTGCTGGGTTCCCAGTCGCATTGGATTTAAAGGAAATGAGATTGCAAATGCAGCTGCTAGATCATGTCATACTTTGAAAGTTTTTTACCTTGGGTATATACTATGTTAAAGATACCAAGCAATTTTATAAGCTAGGTTTTAATCCTTTTTCCCAAGTAAGCAAACAGACAAGCAAGTGAAGTTTGCACCTGAACATAGTTCATATATACCCAAGGTAAAAAACTTTCTACATCTTACTCTCATCCTGAGATTTTTATTTAATAAGGTCAAAGTACCTTGTGGCAACTTGTTTAGGTAAAATTTATAAGCTCTGCATTACTTCAACCTTGGCATTTTTTGAGTCTGGCTCCCACTGACAAGACCTCAAAGGTCGAAACCAGTCTGGGTAGTGGCCCTTGCCTTTAATGCATGGCATCATACATCTCTGCAAGGGGATGTGCTTTGCATTAGGGGAAAATACTGACGAAAGTGATTGGGGCTTATTTCACCTTTACCATGAGTTGCCTCAGACTTGAACTATGTTCAGGTGCAAACTTGACTGACTTGTCTGTTTGCTTAGTTGGGAAAAGGATTAAAACCTAGTTTATAAAATTGCTTGGTATCTTTAACATGTCGTACTTTTTCTGTGTACTGTTTGACAGTCTCATATACAGACTTCAGACAGCTTGAAGGAAAGGTGAGGGCTGATGACCCACCTATGTGTGAAAAATGCAACATGCATCTCGCCATTTCTCATGTTCTGGTGGAGTGCCAACAGATCACACGTAATTGGAGGAATGAAATTTTTAACTAATGCAGCTGAGCCATATACACTCGGGGAGATGTTATCATACTCAGACAAATTGCATGATATGCTTAGCTTTCTGCAAAGAATTAATTTATTTTAAACACTTTTTTTTTTTTTTGATTGTGAATTTATTTTTATGAGATACTGAATTGCTTAATTTATAATTTTTTCAAATTTGCTTTTTGTACATTGCATATTAGGTACTGATTTATCACTTTATTACCATTTATTATTACCTTTTGTACTGCTGTAACCTTTGCTGTCCTTGCTCCAGTAAATCATAAATCAGTCAATCAATCTTCATTATATTTTGTATTTTCATGAGTACTGTTTCACTGAACTAGCCATTTTCTTAATTTTAATCATTTAAAAACATCAGCATCAGCTGGTTATCACCCATTCCCAATAGTTTTAACTTATCAAACTAACTTCTCATCCTCTTTCATTTTATCTGCAATTGTCTTTTGTAACAGACTTCCTCATACCATTTTTTGCTAAGGACTATGGTCTCCATCTGTTCAAGAAATGAATCAATAGATTATTTCTTCCTGATTGCTTACTCACATGCATTGTAGGTTTTATCATCTGCTATATATGTAGTTCAGCATATATATATAAATCAGATGTGACTAATTTTAGTATTTCTGAATTATATGAAATTTCATACAATATATTTGTTTTAAATTTTTCACTTCTTCCACATAGCATATAAAATAGTGGCTTTTGCGTATTGGCTTTAAAAAATAACACAAAACTATCTTTAAGAATATATATATATATATATATATATATATATATATATAATATGATTATAGTGTTTAGGCAGGCCTCTGGATTCCACAGAGATGTGTTCTTGGAAAAAATAATACAATTCTGGGAATGGGTTTTTTATGGTTTAGGTAATAATCAGTAACACGTTTTCAACCAGCTAGGAAAGTATTAATAACTTTAATTTAATGTCAGAATTTATTTGTCAGACAAGAAAATGGTTCTTGCAGCATGAGATGAGGAATATGGTCGATGAATTAATTCATGTCAATTATTTGAACCAGTCAAGTTTTTGACTGGTTATTGAAGGTGTGAAGTGCCTATTGTCATGTTTCATCTCCTGATTAAGATCTCTGTTATTTTACCCTCCCCTTGTTCACACATGCAGTGTAATTGGCCTTTGAGCATGTTCAACACACTAATTAACTATAGAGAGCCAACACTTCCTCCATTCGACGTCAGAATGGTTTCCACTGGTACCAGCTGCTAGTAGTACATGGGATACAACATGCTATTAATGCTTCAGGAGGTTTCCTGACTAGCTTGCAAAACTGGAATAGTGTTACAGCAAAAATGCCAGTATCCTGGATATCACAGCAATGAGGCCAGATGAAATTTCACATGTTTTGAGAGGTACCAAGGAACTGATTCTCATTGATCTGGTTGTTCTCTGAGAGTCTTGCAGCTGTGAGTACCTAAGGAATGGAAGGAACATAAAATAGTACTGTTGAATGAAAGGGAATATTCCACCAGTTTATATGGGGGTTTTCATCCTGAAAGCAGGCAAATCAGCCCAGTGAACACACAGGCTACAGTCATAGGATATGGTACTTAATCCCTCATTAGGATGGCTCAACCAGTCTTAAGGGACAGTTGAGGATGGAGGGGAACCCCACACGAATAAATAAATTGAAACATAGACCAACATGCATTTCTTCACTGGCAGTTTAGATTTTTGAGATGAGAAGTTCATATACAGAATTGGGAAGAGAAGAATTGGTCATTCGTGGAAGGGAAAATGGATTTCTTAACAGATAGTCTTCCTTATTCTGATCAGATTTTATAATGAAGTAATAAGAGTGGGACACTGTATATGTATTCACTGTGATTTTCTAGATTTAGTTGCTCAGGTTGTTACATGGTAAGTTGATATTTAAGTCACAATTAATGGTTTAAATATCAGGCTAGTGAATTGGATTGATGGTCTGTCTGACAAATGGCTGAGAAATGTGTACAAAGAAGTATTGTCAAAGAGAAAGGATATTACTGCTATTCTTTGTCAGTTGTATAAGTGAATCACAGGAAGCATTCAGTTTGAAGATAATTTGAGGTAGGATTTAGAATATCTAACATGTTTGAGTCTGGTTGCCTATTTATTGCAGCAGTATTAAACTTTAGGATCCAAATATGAAAAGCTGTGTATTCTTTTGGTGACACAATATAGTGAAGACAATCCAGATGGATAGCTGCACTGGTAAGAACATTAAGAAGTTGAAATAATGATGTAGTCTGATCAGAATCTTATTACATCTGTAATGCTTTATTCAGGCCTGGATTTGAAGGAGATAAAGAGTCTTTAAAGAGATGTATAACGGCTCATAACAAAAACAATATCAGGATGGAACTCTAGAGATGGAGAATATATACTGAGTGGCCACTTTCTATAACATTTAATAAAGACGGGGATCTCCTTTTGCCTTAATAATTATCATGCAATAGTGACTAGCTGCCTGTATCACGATATTCGTTCTGTACACGACGAATTCTCGCTATCAATCGCTTTAAAACTTCGAGATAAAACTCGCCATTGACCGTGTGGCCAAGTGGAACGAATTCTTTGTGGATAATACCTTGTAATCGTAGAAACAAATCAAATTCTTTACTTTTGACTTCTCCAAGCGACTTTTTTTCGGATGCCCCTCTGCTGGTGGTATCCACTCAGCACTCTGTCGCTTTGTTTCGGGCTCATACTCAAAAGGTTTCGTCACCAGTAACGATCATTTGAAGGAAGTTTGAGTCCTTACTAGCGGTTTAGTTGAGGTACTTGCAGTGTTCAATTCGATACATTTTTTGGTCGTCGGTCAACTTGTGGAACAAATCGCGAATTCAATTTACGAAGGCGCAAACTCTCGGTCAAAATTTTGTGCACAGTTGATTTTGGCATCCCTAATTCATCTTCAATCTCACGGACGATTTCGAGTTTGATGAAATCACGCCCTTTTTGGATGTTAACTTCGCTCAGTCCAGTTTTTGGACGGCCCGGCTTTTCGTCTTCCTCGAGCTTCTCTCGACCACTTTGAAATCGCTTAAACCACTCGTGAACTTGAGTGCGGTATAAGCATTCATCACCGTATGCTTTTTGAAGCGTTTCGGTAAAACTTTTACCAAGTTTAACACCAAAGTCAATCGCAGCTCTCTGTTTGAATCTCATTTTCCGACCGTTCGTCAAATGAGACTGTCACTCTTGGCACTATAACTCGGCTTCTAATGAAACAAATGTCACAAACAATTGATACAACACTAATGAAGGTTGCCGCTTTCGATAACAAAAAGATACAACAGGTCGCGCCACTAGTTTCTTCTATTTTCGAAAAGTTCGGTTTCTTTTTGGACAGGGGGTGTATATCATGATATGTCTCCCTCCACTCTGTTAGCTCTTTCCATACTTGCGAATACTTTTACCAGTCTACTTGGCTAGCTTTCTCCAAATCCACTTGGAGAAGGCTGACCAAGTAGATTGGAAAAAATAAGTATAGTAATTCTCTTTGATTTAAGGATTACTTCTCTTGCCCTAGTTATTATTCCCCCCCCTCTAAATCCAGACTGGTCTTCACGTAGGTTCTCTATTTCATTTCTTATTCTGTTTTGTATTTTCAGAAAAAAAAAATTGAGCATGTGACAACACCATGAGGCTGCCATGGTTTATCTGTGAATTGCGACAAAATAGGCAAAACAAAATCATACGTTTGTGTGTGCATGTAATTTTCCAACAAAGCCTGTCATCCTTTAGTACATTAGCACCGTGGGTGGCTAAGGCTTTATTAATTTATTTTTACATAATTCGGTAACCCTGCTCTAGAGACCAAACATGGAACTTTTTCACACTACATCAGATCTCCAGTAAGCAGCGCGGTCGTCTCAAACCCGGCAATGGAATTCATCCCACTTACGGACATTCATAAGCATCCATATCCACAACTGGATTCGAACTCGGCTACGTGGCTGGCCGAGATATGGCAACAAGTGAACTGAACTTAAACAATCCTCAAATAATGGACTTTTTCGTTTTTGGTATGCATGGTTGGTTGGACCAAGCAATTTTATAAACTTGGTTTTAATCCATTTTCCCAAGTAAAGTAAACAAGCAGGTAAGTGTAGTTTGCGCCTTAAGTATTTCAGGTCTGAGGCAACTCGTGGTAAACGTTTATAAAATAGAAAAGTTTATAAAATTGCTTTGTATTTTATAAACGTTTACCACGAGTTGCCTCAGACCTGAAAATACTTCGGGCGCAAACTGCACTAATCTGCTTGTTTACTTACTTGGGAAAATGGATTAAAACCAAGTTTATAAAATTGCTTGGTATCTTTAACATATATTTTAATTAAAATGGTTCGAATGAAACGACTCGACACATTTTATAATAGTATACCAAATTTTATCAATCCAGGGTAGAATTACAATAGAGAAAAGGAATTCAGCAGTCGGTATTCTTGAATGTAGAATTGGTGTAACAAATTATTTCACTGAAGGTGACCATACAAGATGTAAATACTGCAACAGTGAGCTTTTAAAATTGTGCCGAGTATAATTTTCGTTTTGTTCACGAGTACTATCAATGTCGATTCACTCCTGTAGAGTAGTGATTACTTTTCTAATATATAATTTTAAAAAACAAAGTGCTGTAAAAGTTATTCGTCTTATAAAACTGACCCGTTTTGACTTTGAGCTCTTGATATGTAATTCTGTTTGCTTAATACCACTGCAAATGAGTATATTGAAATAGTTCGACAAATTAATAGAGAGAATAAATACAAAATTTCATTAAATTCCACTCACTCTATACGGAATTATATAATTTCGAATTATTTTGCTTATTAAAATGTGGCGATTGAAACCACATGGACATCTTAAATCCTAAATCGTATTAAATTCTTACCATCCTGTGAAGTTGAAGTGTAAAATTTCATTTCGACACGTCAACTCTTTTTGTTCACCTAAATGGTACGAGTGAACAAAAATTGTAATTGCTCAACAATTGTTTGTAAGGATTCCATTTATTGAATTAAATCCATCCATAATCCGGAAATAACTTGGATGGAATCACCTAAAACTGCTTCAGTTTCACTTCTTATAATGAAGGCTGTTGGTTTACGAGAATATTTCGAAATACTTTGTTTTTTGACAGTGACCACTTCCTTATTTATTCATGTTTTAATAATATTGTAAATTATCATGATGAAAATTTTCTTAATGTTGATGTATAAAGAAATAATTATGAAACTTTTTTAAATGTTTTTGGTATTTGTGTGGTATTTTAGTATTAATGTTTTGTGATTCTAGGGCATTTTTGTTTAACTTATAATATATCCACAGTAGAGGAACGGTTATATCAGATTTTATAACTAGTTTTTAAAAGGAACAGAATTATATTATGACAGATGAAAATAAATTGTGGAA
Source organism: Typopeltis vanoorti (assembly GCF_054136105.1). Taxonomy (NCBI): domain Eukaryota; kingdom Metazoa; phylum Arthropoda; class Arachnida; order Uropygi; family Thelyphonidae; genus Typopeltis; species Typopeltis vanoorti. Next base: position 115,466,435 of record NC_143556.1, on the reverse strand, counting down.
GAATTATTGAGGGGTGGGTGGGATTATGACAGTCACATGAATGTATATAGAATAGGCTGCGGCAGTGTATAACGGAAAGAGAAATTGAAAAGTGAGAGGAGATCAGTGAGGCAATCTAACGGAAATCCTAATAAGCTTTTCCTCCACTGATCAACAAGAATAATAATGAATATTGGAATTGGGAACGAATGGCTGAATAGAAATGTTCGTATAGCGATACCTACTGTGCCGTGAAGTATTGATTGATTATTTCGTTCGGACAGCGATTTAAAAACACCATCACGAACCACAATTTAAACATCATGGACCTAGGTATGTTTTTTCTTTCTTTTTTTAATCCTCTGACTGGCCTTTGTTATACTTAGCGGTCGTGTGGTTATACAAAAGTTAAAAAGGATGTACAGATAATGTACGCATTAAAAAAAAACAAGGAGGTGAACATAGTAGTTCAGTTTATTTTAGATTTTAAAAAGAATAGGATTAGAACAGATCAAAAGAAATTGTTGAGGAATTATTGGGGGGGGGGGTGGATTAGTGACAGTCATATGAATGTATAAAGGACAGACTACAGCAGTGTGTAGTCGTATTATAAAAAAAATATATTTTGTAATGTCAGTTTTCTGTGTATTAAATTTAATTGAAAGATTTACGTGAAGTGACAATGGTATATGCGTGATGGATACTCTTCATTTATATATATATATATATATATATATATATATATATATATATATATAGTTACATTTTTCTGAAATAGCTGACAACTTTAATCCACGTATAGTACATTGCGTTCTCTTTAATTCGTTTTGCCTGAAAGCTTTTCCTCCTTGTATTGTTTAATTCAGTAGGAATGAAGCGTTATGAAAGCACAAGATAAGTTAGTCTATAAACTATCCTATCTATCCCTCTTTAAAAATGAAACTTTTTTTCCCCGATGATACAGACATATTGAAGCACTTGCGAGAATATAAATAGTTTTTCTACTTTTTGGGGTCTTATCCGTTTCAATCACTTCTGCTAATTTTTCATATCACTATCATTATGGGGTATGGCATCCGCAGATAAAGATATCTAAGAAGGAAGACTTAAGTTGGAAGGAAATCGAATGCAAGTGGAGCCGTTATGACGCCTCTCAGTTTGCTCGTATAACCGACAGAACCCAGAGCGACACTGCAACAAACTATGGTAACTCAACCTCCATGCTTTATTATGACCGCATTTCCTGATCAGTGGCGCCAACACAGGACGACCCAGACAAGCTTTCCAAGAGCCCGTTCCACCCACTATCCTTCCTTCCCTCCTGCTCTTGAGTCTCACGTCTTTGAAGCTTGAATCACTAGCCTTCCTCCTTCAAACGCATTTTTTAAAGTATTTCAATATATGATTGCTTTTGATTTTTTTTATATATATGAATTACCTATTTGATGATAAACAACACCATAGATAGTGCACTACAATTATCCTCGGTAACGATGGAATGGATAGGGATTATAGAAAAAGTTTTCTATTTATATATTTAATGTGATTTAATTTAAATATTTAAACCTCCAGTCAACAGGCTGTGTGTTTCGAATTCACCGTGGCTGTGAATTTGTGTGCATCTCTTTCACGAGAATAGAATTCGTGGAATTCATTTAGATGGTAAATGAATTCCATTGCCTGGTATGCATACGACCAACTTCCCACTATTGGAGGGGTCTAAAGTGGCTGAAAAAGTTTCTCTAGAGCAGCCTTTCGATTATTTAACCCAACCACCAGAATATTAGATGAGTTCTGTTGGATCACCTAAATCGTACATTTTAAGAGTTTCATTCACTTTAGCCTAAAGAAAATTTCCCTCACTTAATAAATATTACTGCTTACAGCTTGAACGGATAGTCCAAAACAGATATAGGATCTCTTGGATTTTCTCCTCCCCTCGAATACTGAATTCTCTACCATCCCTTATTTCTGACATCTTTGTCTGAATTTTCACTTCTTTGTTTCATAACACTTGTTTTATGTTTAAAATACTTCGTGTTTAACATTATTTTTTCCACGCAGTTATGCGCTGTTGCCAAAAAATATATGGGAAACACTAAAAAAGCGCAATCGCGAAGATATAACGGCATGCAGAATAAGACTGACCAGAGAACACAACAGATGTATTGGCATCATAGCCTTAGTTATCCTAAACAGAAAATCCTAGAAGTGTACCCGAAGATCAAGACGTTCTTTAATTTGTGTGTGTGGGGTGTGGGGGGGATGCTACTCACATCGGCATTTCTCGTTGCTGGCTTTTTTCTACCTGCAGGAACTAGGTACTCATTCATTGCTTCCATCTTAGAACACTAAGTCCCTATGTATCACTTCTGATGTTTCAATACTTTTGACAATGCATTGTAATGAAGGAACTGCTTCTTACCTGATTGCACTCAGAATATTGGTTCAAAATCTTTGGAAAGGAATTTAGACATTCGTGAATCTTCTTCCTTCCCGTTCATTGACTCGGTTGCTAATAATAATTAATTAAAAATTAGAATTGCTTATCAGATGTCAAGAGCCTGTGTAGCTCAGTGGATGTGGCGTTTGCATACCACGGCGCTTGGCCGCACGAAGGAAGACTTGGTTTCGAGTCTAGTCGGCGACTAGAGGAAATTTTTCTAAGCCTTTTTTCGACCGGTTCCCGAGTTAGTCGATCTCTGGCACGGGCAAGCGGGTTTTTCGTCCCGTAAATTCAAAAAAATCGACCGTAGAACCCACATTATTTCAGACATTAAATATATTATGTTAGGGATAGGGACCACGAGATGGCGGCACATTTGGGCCGTCTCTCTTCACTGTGTACCGCTTAATTAGTGATAGCCTTGGGCCATCTATCTCTGATTGGTACCAGTGGAGATTGAACTGCCCACTCAGTCTCCAAAAGTTAGATAGGGTTAAATGGCCTCGCCTACTCCCGTATACGGGAATAAAAAGGCGTTAGCTGATTTTTTTTTTTTAATCAGATGTCTTTAAAATAGTATTTTTCATTAAAACATTTCTAATTATTCGAAAATATTTAAATTATTTTAAAATGCCTTGGTTAGCCTAGTGAATATCGTCTCCACTGTCCAACCATCTGCTGTAAGTTTGATTCCCATTGTAAGTATATGTGATGTTTTTAGATCATCCTACGTACTGGATGTGTGAAAATGTTTCGTGTTAGATGTAACCAAACCTCAACCCGCCCACTGGTTTTATCGCATTTCGAACTTTGAGTGGTTCAGATGGTAAATGATATGGATTTTCCCCTCCTTGAAGAAAACAGATATTCGCTAAGATTCTTGAATCACTGGTTACAAAGCGTTAATACGTAGTTCATTATAATACGGGGTGGCCCATAAGTCACGAAGGAGTTTAAACATTTTTATTTATTATTTTTTGGTTGTTGTAATGAAATACAGAACCTGGAGATTTTTTATTAGTTATGTAAAACCCCATCACGTAAATTATCATTAAGAGACCTCCAGAGAGTCAACTCATGAAGGGAGGCCATGCTATTCGCACCAGCTGTTATACTTATTCTCGAATTCATTCACGCTACTTGCACACACACACATCCAACGGCAATCCATTCCAGTCACTCACTACTCTATGAGAGAAAAATCTAGCCCTAACCCCCTTCAACATGCATTCTCAACTTCCATGGATGACCTCGCCTCCTTTCCCCACCCTCCATAAAATGAAAAATTCCATCTACTGAAATTCTGTATAACCCTTTCAGAAGTTTGTAACCTACAAATTCTCAATCTGTATTCCACAATCCTAATATAATTTTGGCACACTCCTTTGCACTCTTTCCAGTGTATCAGAATCACCACGGAAACCAGTAGACGAGACCTGCGCTTCACGAAGAGGGGGGGGGGGGGCTTTCTATTTCTTGTTGTAGCGCCCTATTGTATTATTTAGCTCTTGTTCACATACACCTTCAGATACTCCCATTGGGAAGTCGAGAGCTGTCAGATCTAGAGAACTTAATGGCCAATTAATTACAGATCTATGCGAAATTATAGTAGATAATCGCAAAATGTTTAGAATATGATATAGAACTTCATAATTTATATATTGATTTCCAGCAAGCATTTGATAAATTAAATAGACGAGAAATGATACATTGCTCGAAAACACTGAAATACCCGAAAAATTAATTAAAATTACATTAGAAGAATCCAACGCAGTAGTTAAAATACAAGGAAAATTAACGAACCCCTTTGAAATAAACTGTGGGGTAAGACAAGGAGATGTACTTTAAGCTAGTTTATTTAAATTGTACTTGAAGCAATAATAAAAAAAAGTTAAATATCAGAGGATTTATTAATAATAAATCAAAACAAATATGTGCATATGCAAACGATATATCAATAAGTCACAGGAGAAAATATTTAGAAGGGAAATTTGAAGAACCTGATAGAAACGCTAAAGAAGTTGGGTTACAAATTAACGAACAGAATACTAAATATATTCCATGTGGAAAGACGATAATTAAAAATATTACAAAGTACAATATAGGTGAATACAGTTTTGAAGTTGTAGATAGTTTTAAATATTTTTGTTCATTAACAAAATTAATAGGTAGAATAATGGCTGGAAATAAGTTATTATATTTATAAAAAGTTAATGACTAATAAGATTCTTAATCGTAATTCTAAATTAAAACTTTATAAAACAATTATAAAACCTGTAACAACATATTGGATGTGAAACATGGCCATTAACACAAAAAGATATAGACTGATAATCTTTGGAAGGAAAATATATGGACCAATAAAAGAAGAAAATATAATATAGAGAATTAGAACAAATAATGAACTTGAACAACTAATTAGTGGTAAAGATATTGTATGATATATAAAGACACAAAGAATAATGGGGCATAGCGAGAATTAAAAAGATAGAGGAGTTAAAAAAATATTTGAATGGAAACCATTAGGACAAAGGAAGAAAGGTAGACCAAGAAAAAGATGGATTGATGATGTACAAAAATATCTTACAACTTGAAAAGTTAAGAATTGGAAGAATATTGCACAGAAAAGAGAAGAATGGCTAAAAATTGTTTGCAAGCTAAAACTCACAAAGAATTGTAAAACTAGAAGAAGAAGAATCGCAAAAGTGCATGATTTTGGTTCGTTGTTGAGTTGTAAACTTTTCCTATTAATTTTCCAAATGTTCCTTAGAATACCTGAAAAAAAGTGAAATGAGAGAATTAATAATCAGTTATTTTCTCTAACGCTAACCACTCAGTCAGCCAGCCAGCCTGGTTGGCCGAGTGGTTAGCGTATCCGCTCTTCAGGCAAAAGGCTGCAGGTTCGAATCCCGCCCTGGGCATGGATATTTGTGTTTGTCTGTGGAAATACCAGTGGTGGCGGTAGATGCGGTCAGGTGGTGGAGACATAGCTGTAGAGCAGGTGCCCTCCCTCGATGAGTTTATGAACTCCCTGGAGGTGTCAAATAATAATTTCCATTTTAATTATTGAACCTCTTCGTGGTTCATGGACCATCCTGTATAATAAAGCACATATTGTTCGGTTATCCTATGCAGTAGGAGAATTTTGAAGTAAAATATGTCCGCTAAATAATAAAATCCTTATTCTTTAACAGTCTTGATTAGATCTTCACAAACCTGTCTCAATTTTTTTTTTTTCGTCCCGATTTTTTGCTCTTATTGATGAAATGCTGCCTTGTTAAATGTACCATCCAAAGTGCTCTTGTTTCGTTGTACAAAACGAGAGCATGCGTGTTTAAACTACCTTAATCAATATTTTGTTTTCTCGGTTCTTTCGGTTATACTGATTTTAATTCAGTTACGGAATTATTTTTAATTTCCATCTGTTACTAACTAGTTACGGTCGATTTATTCGGGGGAATGCTTCGGGTAAGAGGGACTTCATTAATTGATATAATTTCATTAATCTGAGCTGATTGATTTTGATATTTTAACGCTTCATGAAACTGAAATCGTTATTTAACAATATCATTTGTCATGATCCTTCGTTCTCCAAGCAGCCAGGCTCAGTTCTTGTAGGAGGAAAACCATCAACTTCCATAAAACTAATAAAGCTCATTCCCAGGAAATTAGACCATTAATGTGGACGAGCAACGATTAGATAGCGCCGGATATGGACTTGTATGGTGCCATGTCTCAGCATCTTGATGCCAATCTGTTGTGTGCAATAGGGTATAACTTTATTGAAGAAGTTCCCGCTTTCATTTGACCATTTTGAAATGGCCTTCACCCCAACGGCGTTCTCTCTCACTGATTGAGAATAGAGGCCAACGTTGATAGTGCGCCGTTCTGTAACCAGCCGAAAATAAAAATGTAACCTGCTTTCGTAAATCCAAAATGCATTCAATCAAGTGGATCTACATAAATAATCAAGAGGTCTTGATTATTTATGTAGATCCACTTTTTATCGCAGATGATAGTTTAATTAAAGTTTGGCTGTCGATTCGTGCAAAACATTTCTACAGCCTCCATTGCACGCACCAAGCTGATGAAAGATGATGTCGTACCCTTTGAGTACCAACTCCGGCCGACATTCGATAAGTGCATATGGCCAAATTCGTATTTTCAGCTGAAAGTAAGTTTTATGGTCTCATATTGAGGTAGAAGGTTTGCCATCCCGGAAACTCTTTTTTCATTCTGCAAAAACTGACCAGAAAGAACACACACGATTAACAAACAATACACTGGTTTAGTTGCATCGGCCGTAATTAATTCCAGACAGCCATAGCTGAATCGGTTTCAATTATTGCGATTGAGAGTAGCCCGTTCAACTCTGTTCTTTCGGTTGCAGTATCCCCAAAGTAAGTGACTAGTAAGAAGGGGGGGGGGGGGTAATCCAATTAAGCTGTTTGTGTTACTCATAAAGAATTAACAAACAACAAGAAAAAAAAATCTTTAGTCATAATATTAACTTATAAATACTTGTTTCTGCCTCCTTTAATAACATAACCGTAAGTAATACTTGAAAAATGTTATTTACGATCATGATAACTGAATGTCATTTCGTGTCAACCCTCCTTTCCTTGACATTGTCTTTTGTGTTTTTTTTTTTTTTTTTTATCCCCATATATCCCGAAGAATTATTTTTATTTTACATCGTTTAACATAATTGTGAAATCAGCGTGTTTTTTTTTTTTTAATTATTTTGATTTGACAATGTTTTGCCTTTCATTTGTTTCATCCACAGAAAGCTAAAAGCTCAGCAGTTTGAACAATTCAATAATGAGTAGTTTGGACTTGATTGAAAGCCGCCAGAAGGTATAAAATGGCTGTAACTACCGGCCAATAAAAGTTCACCTGTTTTATCTAAATTAGCTGTGAACATTGATCAGTTTTGAATGTTTAGTGTACTACATGTTAGACATTAATTTTGCGAAATGTCATTTTAAATAATTTTCATGTACAGAAGTAGTTTTGGTTCGCCTAAGATGACTTGTGGGTTCATAGTCTTCTCATCCATTGTGGTTGGCTTCAAAGTGATATCCGCGTTCGTCTGATGGAGTAGATGAGTAGGACTACTGGTTAATGCATACATAAATGATATCGTATCAAGCATTTTTGGCGTTTGAGAACACAGTGATTTTTTTATACCCTCATATAATAATAGTTGTTTTTTTTTTCAATCCCACATTTGCATTTTCAAATCCTCTCGAAATTGTTTGCAAATACTTCAGATGGCGTACAGTTGTAAACTCCTCAGAGATTATTATTAATACGTAACACCTCCAGGGAGTCCAAAGACTCATCGAGGGAGGGTATCTACTTTACGAGTTTCCATCTCCGCCACTTCACCAACTGCAGCTACCTTCATCTACACCAACGCCATCTACCACTGACTACCAGCACTAGCGTTTTCACAGACAATCACAAACATCGTCTGATGTTTGTGATTGTCTGAAATGCGTTGTAAACGTTGTAAATCCTGCCATGCCCACGGCAGGATTCGAACCCGCGGCCTTTTGGCTGGAGAGCGGATACACTAATCACTCGGCCAACCAGGCCAGCATTATAACCTCTAATTTCTAAAAGGTCAGGTTAGTTTACCGTGACAGGCCACTGAGCCCAAGAAAAGATAGGATGTTATGAAATTACATTATGACGCAAATTCCAAAATTTGGGGTTGGGGGGGGGGGTTAGAATGGTTAAAAATATATATAGGCCTCTTTACAAAATATATCTGTAGTCCCTTGTGTTAGGCATTCTTGAAGTTCCCCAAAAAAGGGAGAGGGGGAGGCTTCGAAAAAAAAAAAAGACTTCTGTTAAATTTTACGTGGAATACTTTATTACAAACCAAAAATCCTATTCAGCGATCATTTGTAATGTTAAAATGAGGTTTTATGAACAAATTGTTTTCAGTTTTCGCTACTGTTGTGTTCGTAGTTTTAATTTTCAGTGCTCCGAATTGTTAGTGGCGAAATAAATTTAGTCAGGCTTATTAAAAGTAAAGTAAATAAATCCTCTGCCTTTTGTCCTCATAGGGAATACAGTTAACTATTTGAAAAAAAAAAAAAAAAAAACGTTTTTTGCTAATTTTTTTCTGTTGGGTTGACTGATTCGAACTATCAAGTTTTACGGTATTGCATTTGTAATTCTCTCGGAGTATGTTATTTTAATTTTTGATTTTTTTCGTACTCATGATGTATAATCCTACTATGATTTTAAGACTGAATAATAAGCGTAGGGGAGGGTAGAGCTTAAAACCCTTCGTTTTTGCGTTGTAAAAATGTTCGGTGAAAGGATATTAAATATTTCATTGATAATTATAGAGACGGATACAAACGAGTTTGCTTTTAAGGCGCCCTCTTACTAAGGAGCCATATATGACTCCTTGGTAATATATTTTGATATAATATTTACTATCCTCACACTAAATAGGTTGAAAAGTAAAGTATTATGAAGGCAGTTTGTATTATGGAAATTCCAATAACAGAAGCCTTTAATTGCAGCTGAGCATTCTACTAAATATTACATACTAACATAAATTTCACGTAACCACGCAGTCCTGTATAATCGTTTTTCTCGGCCAGTGTGCATTTTCTTTGAAGTAGAAATTCATACTTCGACGTATGATTGGGATTTTAAGATTAGTAACCGAGGTTGGGTTGTGGCTATCTAAATCACTGAAGCCGTTTGTGGTCATACATTATATCTCTTACTGACTGTATATTATACTGAATTGATGAAGAGCCTGGCAGTTATTCTTGCTTCCTTCTGGTTTTCTCTCTAGGAAATCCACCTCGGGTGTTAAGTAAACCGTAATTTATCCTTCGCTCAAAACGTAGAAAAATATATGTTTTTTAGAAAACAGCTGTTTTAGATATTATTTATTAGTGCGTTGACGCTGGCCTCAGAACTATGGATGATGGGCAATTTTTTTAATATTTCATTTAGATAAAAGCGCATATCGTTCGTTTTGCTTATCTAAAATTATGTGTATGCTCTTAAACTCGTGGAGTATTGCACATTTTTCGATGGAGTAATTCTTTTAATGGTATATCTTCTGAAGGAAATTGCAACCCCGACTGAACTTTGTGTATGTGTGGTGTCACTTACTCACAAAGGGCTTCATTGTTTGGGTTTAACCAGGCTATCGCTTATCTTTCGACGTTGAGGTAAACATACCGTAGCGGCCCACGTTCCCATCAATAGAAGTTTTCAAAACTGTTAGTCAAGGTCTTTGGATCCGCGAGACAAACAAGACATTTAGCTAGTGTAAACGAAAGATTATACCAGGGGAAAAGTAACTGAGAAAACAGACTTTCAAGTGTGTGAGGTCAGTGATAAATTTGCTGGCTTTTTACGAGTACGTGTAACGTTAAAATGTGTGCATAATCTTATTCAGACGCTTTGAAAACTAAAACACTTCATTTAGACTGAAATAAAGGATAATAGTAGTAAAATGCATTTCGTTTAAAAACAGCACTTTATTATGCGTCCAGGCATTAAGTGCGATATTTTTTGTCACATCTTATATGCGTCCGAGTATTAAGTAGGAAATTCAGATAATTCGGTAATTAAATGCAATTTATGTAAGTTATAATGAATCTTGCTAATGATAACGATATTTATGAGGCTCACAACCATAAGAAAGTCAGTGGGACAGCGCTAGAAAGTACTTCATTATGAAATATAAGCATTTATGTACTATATTTCACTGTAAAGTTGCATGTAAATTCTTTAATTGCGAGTATAATATATGGTGTTTGTATGAAATGATAGGTTGTCTCGTATTCCAATACCCTGATACAGTGCCAACCATTTAATTTTGCATCAATTCCTTAGTGATTCAAATATGGCTGCATTAATCATTATGTGACCAAATTTTACATTATTTCTCTGAATTAACTTCTTTATATGACTCCTAGAAAGGTGCATTGATAGGGAATTAGTTCTTTTAAGTTTGAAAACAACTAATGACCTACCAAGGACTAAAAAGAGCTAACATTAGTTGTTTACAATTTTGTTTCTACAAATCAAATTGAGTGCTGTGTACTAGCTGGTTAAAAATCCAGTGAAAAAATTAATTCAATAAAATATTTTCTTCTGGTGTTTATAACTAAAGCATTTAGAAGAAACTTGGTAACATTTTCGCTGCTAACTCAAATATTTTGAAACTTGCTTTTGCATTAAAAAAAAAAAATCTCTGCTGAAATAGCTTTCTCTTTTGCATGTATGCGCTGACATCTGTTATAGATAACATTCAGTGCACAGTAGAACAAAAACGGGAAAACAGATGCTTGCTTGCATATTTTCAGCTAATTTGAAAAATTTTAAAACTATCATGCATCAAGAACAATTCTCCCTTTGGATTTAGAGGGAGACACTTTCCATCTTTGGTTCGTTCCACACACACACATTAAAAAAAAAAAAAAAACACTGGATTTAGGGATGGAAAGACTTATGGCAAATGTTGCGTTGTCCTTTGTGTATACTTCTGTTTCAAATTATATGTAATCTCGAAAGGATGTGGGTGATACAGAATGTTCAGTATTATATAAAAATATTGAGGAAGATTTTTAATTTAATTGTATATATAATTTCATCTTTAGCTGAAAAACAAATACTACCGTATTTGCCGGCGTATAAGATGCACCCCCCCCTTTTTTTGTACACATTTTTTTTATGAAAAAAAAAAGATTTTTTAGATCCTCATCCTGGTTCCGCCAAGTTCTTATAATTTTGTCAGTTAGGGGTGGGCCCCAAATGCTCTCTGTAGCTCTGTTTCCATGTTCATTAGCATACGCAATCACACGTAGCTTGTATGCAATATTGTAGCGATGCCGGCATTTTTCAACTATAATTTGCCAAAAAATTTTAGAGAAAAAGAAATTTATCATCGTTCACAACAATTGGAAAGTTTAAACGAACAGGAACACAGCTGTGATTGATCGTCAATGTCAGCGCATGCGCATCCACTTAACTCTACGTAACTGGAATGCTCTCACACACCGGAAGAAAGAAATCGCATAACTCGGAACAGAGAAAATTTCCAGAAATGAAAGTAATAAAAAGCTGAGTATCGGCGTATAAGACGCACCCTGTTTTACAAACCTATTTTCAAAGAAAAAAAAAAGTGCGTCTTATACGCCGGCAAATACGGTAGTTCTTGCCAATCACTTTTATAATTTAAATTATAAAAGGAAATTGTGAAAATAAGTCAACATGGAGAGTTTGGTGCTTCTATTTATTATCAGTGAAAAGGTTAAATTTGAAACCTGCAGATTGTAATTGTTTGTAGTCTAATGTAATTTTTAAGAAATGCATATGAAAGGATGTTCCAAAGGATATGACTAGTGGAGATCAGTGCGAAAACAATGCTTAATTGATTATTAATGAATTGGTAGCTGATTGCTGCATGTGTATTAACAGATGTGAAGTAATTTCTGATAATTTCAATGAACAGTAACCAAGAAAATATCTATAGAAAATGCATGGAGCAGAAATTTAGCTCTTGGAAAGTGAGTAAAGCAAATTAATCAACATAATTGCTTGCTTTCCTTCATGGTTATGCAGTGATCAGAATTCATCGTAAATTGTTTCCACAATTTATGATGAAATTTTGTTTTAATTTAGTTTCGTTTTGATTTAACTGTGAAGAGGTAGTGACTAGCCAACTGTATATCTACAGTTTGGCTAGTCACTAAAAACGTTAATAAAGGAGAACATTACTGATACCGTTTCTAATGAAGACCAACCATAGAAATATCTACAGAAAACAGAAGTTGAATATGTCGGAATGCCAAAACTTTCCCTAGGACTATAAAGATGCCAAGAAATTATATTCTTGGTTTATCCAAATTTAAACAAACAGTCTTCTCAGGAATTGCCATTATGGAGAATTCATGTCATCTTGCTTAGCATGGAATTGACCAAAAAGAAATCAGAACAATACTATTTTCATTCACAAAAGCTAAATTTTAGGCATGATTGCTTACTCGAGTTTTGAACTCTATTGTTGCTGAAATTTGACATAAAAATTTGATTATTATTATTTTCTGATTTTCTCAAAAATTTAAGAAAATCAGATCCTGAGTGGCTCTAATTGTTTGGGGAGAAGGGTTATGAACGGTCTACCTTCATAGGATTATATATCACTGCTGCACAACTTGATTGTCTTTGAGGGCAAAACCCAACTTGGACCACCTGACCAAGGGCCAGATCACTTCAGACCTTGAATCTTAGACTAGTCCACTGCAGCTAAACTTAAGTAAATTTGTTAGTAGGTCTACAGTAAATACTAATTAATATGCATATTTAAATTTTTTAGAGAGTTAAAATTATAAAATTATAATCAAAATTATTTACAAACAGATATAGCTGCAAAATTTCTCAATAAAAACCACTTAAACATAAACACAAAGTTTACTAATAATTCCACTGAGAATATCACACTTATTTCAGTGACTGAATGTCATTGTGACATTCAGAATGTCACAATGTGACACATTGCATTTCTTTGTTGCCACTATTTTATCAAAGTTTGGTGTGATGTTTGAAGTGGTCATTCTTAATATGGCCTCTAAATTGATATCACTTAAAGATGAACGCTGTTTGGTTTTGTTCAAGTTCATGACCGACAATGTTTGTTCATTCACAAGTATATGTGCTCCCAAACATACAAAATACCTGGTAGGCAGTATCCAATAAACTTTTAAATTTATCCTGATCCAGAATAGAATAAAACTCTTGTAAAGTACTCTCCCTATGCTTGACATGATAATTTTCAGAACACTGGAGATCAATAACTTCCATCTGGAGTTCGACAGATTTCCTGCTTCGATAAAAAATGGATCCTTAATCACTTTTCTGTGGACTTTGTCTTCATTACTCAATGGCATTCTTTTCTGAAACTCCTCACTTAGAAGTGATATGTGCTTCTTATATTTTCCACCCACCATTGAGTGATATTCTGATGGAATATTCTGTTGACAAGTTAAGAGTGACATATCCCCCTTAGCAAGTTGATTTTCAAACAAACTTAATTTCATTTTGATTGCCTTTATAAGAGACATTAACTGAAAAACAAAATTTATTTTTTCCTTGAAGCTGTAAGTTAAGGTCATTCAAGTGACCCAAAAGTCGCACAAGAAAACTAAATCTTGATTCCATTCTTCATCCATTATTTCTGGGAAATTTTCCATATCTTCTTGAGATTCCAAAAATTCAACTAGTTCATTTTTTAGAGCAACAAAGCATGACAAAATTTACTGTGGCTCAACCAACGTACATCAGTGTGGTATGGTAGATCCCCGTACTCGACATCATTTTCTTCTAGAAATGCCTGAAACATTGCGTTTCAAACCCCGAGCTCAAATATAGTTGACCAGAGTAAATACTACTTTAATCACATGATCAAACTGCAAAATCTTTGAACATAACACCTGCTGATGAATTAGGCAGTGAAATTTTGTCAGTGGTTTACCTGCATACTGTTTAATAAACGTTACAGCACCAACATTTTTTTCGACACATAGATGGGGCACCATCAGTGCAAACTGCTACTAAATTCTTGAAATTTAAGGATAGTTTTTCGGTCACATACATCTTTACATTTTCTGCGATCTCCTTTCCTGTTGTTCTTCCTTTCATTGAACACAAACCAGCAAGCTCCTCTGTCACCTCAAAATTCTTATTAACGCCTCTTACATATATTAAAAGCTGTGCAGTATCTTTCACGTCAGTACTTTCATCCATAGCAAGTGAATAATAGACAAATTCACTAGCCAATTTTTGCAGTTTATCTTTAAGATCCTCGGCAATATGCCGAGCCACCCTGCTCTGAACAGTCATGGGACAAACTGATATTTTCAAAATTATTTTTTTTATCAGGACACATTTGGAAATGGCATTGCAATCATCAGACACCTTTTTTATCAACTCTCCCTCAGTAAATGATTTGTCAGCACAAACTATTTCTTGTGATATTTTTAAGCTTACCTTTGTGGCAACTTCATTTGCAGATGTCACTTTTTTAAAGACTTGTTTCTCACTGCTAAGGACTTTCAATAACTTTGCTGCTTTTATTTGCTTTTCACTTGCATCAAATTTGCCAAGGTTAGGATGTTTCAATTCAAAATGATTTCTCAGATTGTACTCTTTCGGTACAGCGATAGATTCCCGGCAAACAATGCACACTAGTTTGTCCTTAAACAACATAAAAAAAAAATTTGTTTGTCCACTCAGGGTTAAATGCTCGATGTTCCGGATCTATTTTGCGCTTTTTACTTAAGCTCATTGTGTCGAGGTTGACAATATTAATTACAAAAAACTAATGATGAAACACTTACAATAATGCAGGTTATGATAACAATTATGTAATGTATTGCTCCAGCTACAACCAACTATTACACTGCCAAAGCCAGTCAAGGCACGGCCAACTTTGTGTAATACGATTCGCTCTCATTTGTGGACATCAAGTCGTTATCACGGAGATATAACTTTGAATTTCCCTGCAGCGTAATTAAAGCTAACAAAACCTCAAAGCGATTATAATAATTTATTAAATACGACAGTGGAAATAACTCCAAATGCAATTTATCGTCAAGTTGAAAGAAACATGATTGTGACATTAATCGCATGAATGTAAACATGCAGAGTCTTAGTAAAAATTTAATTCAACACTAGAAAAAAATAGTCTAATTTCATATTCTCCAGTATGATTAAATAATTTCAATCAGGCAGATGGGCCAAAATAAATAGCATTGTGGGTCGTATGTTGTTGTGCAGGCCTGTTATATATGGTTGGTTTATGATATGAAGGGGGGGGGAGAGCAATCCTGGTTTATTAGATATTTGGTATAGGAAATGGTTTATGTAGTGTTTGTTTGTACATGTGATAGCTATAGTATATTAAGTACCATAGATAAAGCTTAAATAAACCAGTTCTGGTGCCTGCACATAGTTTTTTTTTTTTAAATAATAATCCCACTCTGAAATACTGAAATTTATAGTTTATCATTACTCTATAAATCTACAAATTTGGTTGCAAAACAGATGTTCTCCACTTGATGAACTAAACCAACAATCAGTGAGGCTTCGTAGATCGGTATTTATAGTTCTACAGGTTGTTAAATACTGAAATATAATTTTTTGTAACCACATTGAAAATGAATTTTAATAAATAACAAATAATAAATTAAAAAAAATTTCGTTGTGAAGAATTTAGAATTTCATTCTAAATCTGGCAAAGTAGACATTCAGAATTTCATGGATTTAACTACATGCAAATATTGGTTGCACTGTATGCTAGGGATAAGGATTAAACAAGAGCATAATTTCTTGGCTTCTTTAATTTAATGTATGCTAGGGAATAAAACCATAAATACTAGGGAACATCGTATAGAAGTATACAAATGCTCAATAATTAAAAAAAAAAGTATATAATTGCAGTTATTTAACACAGTGTAGCCTGGAAGTTTGGCCAACTATCTAGTTGCTTCATTAGAGAATTGTAGCCTTAGTGACAAAATCAGATGTAAAATGCATTTTGTACACAGAAATATGCTAAAAGAGATGTTAATAAGATTAACATCAGTTAATCTTATGTTAATGATCTTTATAAAAAAAGAGGTTAATAAGAGATCTAAATTATGGAAAGTTTATGTTGTAAATGTACACCTGAAAGGTTTTAACATATCAATGCCATGTTTGGACAGAGGAGAAAGATGGGATCTAACATGCTACTTGAACAACTGGAAGTTGTAGTCTCTGGCAAAGGTAATGGAGAAAGGGTTGCAAAGAACAGTAGGTAGAATGAAAGCGGGATAGGAGCAGAATTATCTAGTAGGTGCAAAGCTCATTAAATTGAAGTTAACTTTTCACTTACTTCCAGTCTTGGAAGGAGGTGACAGGATGATGCTCAGTTCAGCAGAACGTTTGTCTATAAAAAAATACCTTTAGGATAGACATTACAGAGAAAATCATCAGTTAGATTGTCCTTTTGAAGAAAGAATCTCCATTTTTTATGGAGATTTATATAGTTTCACTATATACAGGGTGACTATAAAATAACTTTCCCTCTTTGGAAGCATCTGTAGTTAAAACCAATAAACGGAATAAGGCCAAATTTTATATTGAGACTTTTGAAGGCTTGGGGCAGATGATTTCTGCGAATAAAAGATTTAATACCAAAAGTCGCTGATAGGAGAAATTTTGGTGCTGGTGGTGCCGAAAACAAGCGGATAATTACATTAAAGGCAGAATGAATGGAATAATAACATTTCAACGGTGTAACCGACAGCCTCGTTACTTCCAGCTGGATATGTGGCACGTTACAGTGATGATAATAATAATTAAACTAAAACAATTTTCCGTAAGATTTTCCAGACTGTATCATAAGCCATGTCGACTTTGCGAGCTATGGTATAAGCGCTTGGACCAGTACTGGTCCCTGTGTCGTTGAACACCGCAGTGTCTGTTACTGTCTCTTCTTGTACAGCTTTCCATTCTCTGCCAGGTCTAACTCCTAATAACTTCTTAATCATAGCTCTCAGTGCTACAGCTGACATAGGACCTGTACGCAGGTTATGAAGCCTTCTAAATTCCTGAAGGGCCGCTATGGCATTGCACTGTTTAAGGTAAAACAACTTAACAAGTAAAGCATGCTGAAGCAAGGTAGGATGCATATTGAGCACAATTCGTTAGTCATTCAAATAACTGCCTGAACGTTCCCAATCCCTTTTTTAAATGGAATAGGTAGTGCTGCTGTCACGTACGCACAGTAAAATTTGCATAATCCTTTTTACCTGCATTTGCTGCAAATATTTGACTGCTTTCGGCCCAGCCAGCGCCAAAATTTCCCCTGCCGGCGACTTTTGGTACTAAATCTTTTTTCTGCGGAATTCATCTCCCCATGCCTTTGAATGTCTCAATATAAAATGTGGTCTCATTCTGTGTATTACTTTTGGCTACAGATACCTCCAAAGAGGGAAAGTTAATTTATGGCCACCTGTATAATGCATTTTTGCTGGTGAGAAGTAGCATCTTGAACAGAAAAGTACTCCAAGATCTAGGAGGCTGAAGAGGCAAGAATGAAATGGTTGTGTCATTATAAATTAGTCTAAGAGGAGAAATCTGTGCTTGAAAATTTGATATTATCAGAAGTCAGAGGAACAGAGTGAGATCTTATGAGAGATAAGGCAGGTCTGTTCTGTTTAGCATTGAAGTTCACTTGGCTGTTCTCACTGGAAGAGCTATGTGAACTTCATTAGATGATTTGAAGGTTGAATCATTTGAATACTGCAAGGTATGTCAAAGAGTGTACTATCATCAACAAAAGTATGAATAGAATTTGGAGTGTGTGTGAAAGCAGTCAAATATTTGCAATCATTTGAGGTCATTTTTATTTTCAGTGGAAGAGTGGAAAGTACAGAACCCTGGGATACTTGCATTGATGGAAAAATTTGAAGAGAGGAGGTTCATGATCCAATTGTAAAAGGATAGAATGTAGACCATAAGATAGTGGTTTGCTAAGCAAGCTTCTGTCATACCTCACCAAATGTCTTAGAAATCAAGAGCAGCCATGTGAGTTTTGTCTCCAGACTTTTCCATGGCTTGTGTGCAAAGTTGGAAGTTGCAGGTGGAAAAATTTGAGTTGAATGATGCATGAATAAGCTGAAATGTAAGTTTCTTTTAGGAAATATAGATATTTTGCAGATTGGAGATGGAAAGCAAGATAATGGAGGTTGGAACTAAGACCACATGTGAAGTGAATCTGAAAGATCAGAGGTTTGCTTTTATCTGTATGTAATGCATTTATTTCTCTTTGCTTGACTTCATGTTGTTTGTTGTTGTTGGAAAATTTCAACCAATCCCCTTTTCAGATTGTCTTGGCAACAAAAGCATTCACTAGCTGACCTGAAAGCTGTCTAAATTTAACCTATGTTTAGGTTTGGTGTAGTATACTCATTGTGGCGACCTGAACATCAGTTCCCTTGGTGTTTTAGACTTCTGAGGTTTAGACCAAGACACTACCCGCATATGATTTATCTTGGCTTTCCTGAGAATATCTTCAGATGCCTTTTAGGTGAGTTTTCATAGCTCAGTCAGTATTAGCCATGCCCTTGGGAAGAACTGGAGTTTGAATTCTCTCTTAATATGCAAAGAACCTTTATAAGGGCTTTTCAACTAAAGGTGAGTTAGCTGGTTTTATGCAAAGATGGCAGTTTTCCTTCAGAAAATTGAGCTTTACATCCTGCAAAATATGCACAATTAATGCAGATAATGCATTGATGCCATAGTGTTGTTGCTTCAGCCATAATTAAAAAAACAACTTCCTTTTTAGGCTACCTTTTGTGAATGTCTTTACATGGCCGATGAATATCTAACTGCTGTTATACTAACACATTTTGAAATTTGCTACATCAATCTACTTGAAATTGGCTCCCATTCAAGAAGTTTTTCATGTTTGGTGCTGATATAGATATTATAGGAGGGTACTGATCTCTAGTGCCTGAATAAATCGCTATGATTTGGTCTTCTTGGTTTGTGATGCCAATTACATTAATGTGGTCTTTAATTGCTCTTCTAGCACTGTTCTGTCATTGCTTTTTAATAAGTTGAAGCTGGCTATTCACTCTGGTTTTTTTTTTTGACAAAATAGGACAGTGTTCCATATACAGTAGACGCTGCTTATTGTGATCACTTTGGTATCCTCACTTTTCGATAACATTAAGCAAAGGATATAAAAAATTGCATCATTTATTTAAATTTATTGTTATAAACAATGTTTTAATAAGCAACAACATAAAATTTATTTTAAAAACTCATCTAGTGTTGTCTGTCATGTGTTTGAATATAGTAGTTCATGAGTAAATTGCTTCTTTTGACATACCGTCTGGGGTTTTATCAAAATTTTCATTTGTAAGATATTAGAATTCTTCAGAAGGAGTTTCAGAGTTTCTTTTAAAAAATCTACTTTTTATGAAGCAGTTTTCAATAGTCTTCTCTGAGACTTGCTTCCATGACATTCAGTGGCGTGTTTAGGTATACGCCCGGGCCTAGAGCAGCAAATTTTGAGGGGCGGCGAAAATTTCCAGACTCTCATTTTTGCAATTATAACATGTTCTATATGCAGTATCTACTCACAAGTAGAGAAATATTTTTCTTTTCCTCATTGTAAGTTTAGTCGGCAATCATATTGGCATGTAATCAGATTCTGCATAACTATACAGACCGAAACACGTGCACTGAAAGCTACTGTATTGTTGTCAGTAACTTGACACAAAGGCAATAGGAATTAGTGAATTTCATCCCTTTCTTGCTGAGCTCATTGCAAAAAGTGGGGAAAAAAGGAAAAGGTTTCGTTTCCTATATTTCCTTTGACATGTATGAGGAATTTATTAAAATAATGGGCGAGAAAGTATCAGAATTTATTGTGGAATAACTTAAAATAGCTAACTACTATTCCATAAGTGTTGAGTCACACCAGACTTGTCTCATGTTGATCAGCTGTCCTTCGTTGTATGATATATGAAAGAACATGGAACTCCTGTGGAGCGTTTCTTGCATTTCATTCTTAATGTAAGTCACATATCTGAAGTTACAAGAGGCGGTTTTGACTTCACTAAACGGTTTGCTATATAAATGGAATTGATATAGCAAATTGCAGAGGTCAGGCATAAAATAATGCTATTAACATGTCAGGCAAGTACACAGGACTGCAAGCAAGAATTCTTAAAATAAATCCATTGGCAGAATTCACACCGTGCGGTGGACATTCTCTGTCTCTAATTGATACTTGCGCTGCCGAATCCTGTCGTACTCTTCCGCATTTTTTGATGTCCTTCAGAAACTAAGTATTTTTCACATCTTCAATGGCAGAGTGTTCTAAGCAAGCACCTGGAAACTTCTGCAAAAGTAATCAAACGTCCTTCACCTACTCGTTGGTCAGCTCGTGATGATGCCTGTCAGAGTCTTCATGAGGAATGGAAGGAAATAATTTCCACTTTGTCCGAAATTGAAAATGACACCACCCAGAAAAAAGTTAAGAGATATGAAGCAAGTGGGATTCAACGGCAGCTTCAGTCAATGGAGGTTGGGATCATAACCTGCCTATGGGCAGGTCATGAGGGGTGGCACTTTCTGCAGGCCTAGAGGCGAGAAATATCTAAATACGCCACTGATGACATTGCTACCAAATGCAATGCATCAGATCAGTCTCTTATATCAAGTTCAGCTATAACTCTTGCACAAACTTACCTGCGATAATAAGCTTTAAAAGCTCATATGATGTCTTGGTCACATGTTGAATTAACAGTGTAATGTTCTAAGGCAAGAAGATTACTTTGATGTTCTTTAACGATAAATTGTTTGTGTGTGCAGTTATTTACTAATAAGACAATTTTTTGCTTTAATTTAAGATCTCGCGTAACTAACCAATTGTTGAAAATGGCATTAGTCATCCAAGTATTTGCACAACAGGCAAACTTTTGATACCTTTAAAACACAGAGGATTTTTATTTTTTCCAGTCATTAGGAGCTTCTCACCTTTCATATAAGCACAACAAAGAAGATTTAAATCCTTTAGCACTAATTTTTAAACAAATAAGTATGCTCGTGCATTGCATGAAAATAGTCCTGTTTTGTCTGCATTGTAAATATCCTGAGGAATTCAGCAATAATTTTTGGCCACTCGGTCTGAATCCATGCATGAGCTGAATTTAAAATAAAAAATTAAAAAAAATTTTATCTTTACCATGAATACACTTGTACACAATATTCTCTTGCTTTTTCCACTGTTAAACTATCTGTTAGTTGCAGTGAAATTTTCTTTTCCCTTTGTTTTTCACATCAAAGGCCCATTAATCAAAGCATTATTTTCATGAACATTACTAAACCAAATTTTTAATTCTCATTCAACTTGAGTATTCTTACCAGATTGGGCTTTATTCTGATCCATGTTGTCATTAATAAAACTTGAAATTTCAATGTTTGATCTGTTTTTTAAGATCTTACACAAGAGTGGTTGTGAAATTTTTGAATGTACAGCTGCACTAAGCTGACTCATTTGGGGCAATTTATCATAGCACTCCAAAATCCTTTGCTTTTTTTTTTTTGAAAAGATAAATCTTTACATTTTTTTACTTGCTTCTGTCATAATGCTATGGGTTTTAATGAGCACTTAGTCAAATGCATTTACTGAAAGAGATCACGAAAATAAACTCAAAAAATCACAATTCGACTGTATTTATACTAACTTGCATTTGCCTGGAAGATTTAAGACTTATGGAAGAATAAGATTAACACAAAAAGTTAGATTTCAACAAATGTTCTTTGTCAGATTTTCTCTTGATCCTTAGTTCTTAATTCTGAAGTGCAAAAGGCTAAACATTTTGAGGATTTTGATAACAACAACCAGAACTTTGATTATACAGACGGATTATTTTTAATTCATTTTAAATGGTTTGTTTTGGAACCGACTGATTTTATAACAATTGCCGATTGATAATATTATCCATGATCACAATAAGCAGATTTTACTGTATAACTAGGCAATACCTTAGCTAGCACAAAAGTGCTAGCTAAGGTATTGTCTAGTTATATAGTAGAATCTGTATAACTTAACCATCATTGTGTGTATGTTGTTTTAACCATAATGATTTATTCAACTTTATCCCAAATTGCCAGTCCATCCTTGTTCATTCAGTATTTGAGTGGAGACCTGTAAATAGGAAATTGAAGATTGGATGAAAGATTCCAGTCAGTTATCCATCTTAACCCTCTTAATTGATCTTTTAAGTAATGCACTGTGATTATACATATGTCATGTTAAGGGAGAATTACTTGCCTTTAATTATATTTTAGTATGGGGATTCCACTGATCTGATGCGAAAATTGCTCCATTAATATTACTGTAGCAAAAATTTGGTTATATAGTGCAAGTCTCCATATTCCACTTCTACACTAAAAATGTGTATTTTTATCTTTCACTGAAATATAATTATAATTGGCAATGAAGTGCTTCAGGTTATTTTTCTAGAAATTAACAATTAATGTATAAAAAGCTTTGTTACTCTACAGATTTACTTTTAATTTGCTATTTATAAAGCATCTCCATATATATAATTTTACTTTCTGTGTTATATTAAAGTATTTAAAATCATTTTTAATTATAGTAAATGGTTTGAACTGCTATTGTGCTGGACATTGTCCCCATAATCAATTTAATGGAACTTGTGTGGCTAGGCCAGGTAGCCAGTGTTTCAGTGCAGTACAAGGTGTGATTAATGAAGATGGCCAAGTAGAAATTGAAAGAACATATGGTTGCCTTCCACCAGATGAGAGCGGATTGTTGCAGGTAAGAAGTTTTCATTTTTGTAGTGCATGCTAATTGATACTTTTATGCAAAGTATCAGTTGGTTCTTCATTCTAAGGTTTGGTATTAAAAGCATATAAAATTTATTAATTTTAAGGCATCCTCGTGGTTATGCATAGTAATGCATAATCACTGAGCATGATGCAGCATTTTTCCTTCAGTTGGAAAGACCTGAATTGAAATTATGTTTAGGATATGAGGAATTGAGAATTAAGGCATTTCAGCTGAAGTTAGTAAGTTCTGATCTCATTCAGAATTAGTGAAATTTCTCATCCCAGAATACAAACATGTACAACCAGCTGATAACACAGTTAGCAGTCCTAAGTATTAATAACAAACTATAAAAATGGAAGAAACTCGCTTTGAAACTTATTTGTAGAATTTTTGCCGTCATAGGCATCTTCAGTACAGAATGACAGAACAGTAATCAAACAATAACAGACAAGCCTAAAAAGCACCACCTAAGTAGCAAATGTAAGATAATTAAAACTTAATAGCTGTTAAAGTTAGGACATTAATGTTTCACATGTTTCCTTGTAAAAATGTTCTATGAGGAAATTACTTTTAAGGGCTCTTGTTGTTTTGTTCCACTGAACATTATGTTTAGTGCAGATGGCATGCTGAGCAAGTCCAGACTGTTTGGACTCATGATATTTAATATAAGACTTATGTTCTGGGCAAATAAAAGCAGATCTTCAGTTTGTCCAAAATAAGATAAGCTGCAAGGGCAGGGAATCTAGTAGGTGCCTGGAAGACCTAGTGGCTGATGCTTATTCTTGGGAGAATCGAGAAAGGTGGAGATTTTTCTGATGTGGCAAAAGGCAACAAAAATGTTCAGTGGTTTTAAAATTTTTGTTATGCATTCAGCAATGCCTTGCACGTAAGGGAAATGAGTTATTTCTTTTGCATTAGGAGAGGAATAGATTCCATAACTGTTTTAATTATTTTTTTGATGAAGGAATCATTAAAACCATTTAATAAGAATGTGGATTTAATATGTTGTAATTCTTTCTGTAAATGTTTGTCAGAAGAACATAAAGAATGAGCATTATGTAATAAGGTTTTAATAGTTCCATCCTTTAGACTGCGTTGTGGTGAGATTCAGCATGGATATAATGGCCTGTATGAGTCTTCCTAAAAACTGAAAATTGTTAGCTTCCATCTGGCTGATGAAGAATTAATAGATCTGAAAAGGCTATATGGTTATCTGTTTCTTCGTGAATTGGATACTAGGATGAAGTGCTTTTAATTTGGTAAGAAACTGCTGTAGCTCAGAGGAAAATTCATTCAAGATAACTTGCCAAAATTACTATAGATCATAAACAGATTTGGTTAAATTTGGCCTGCTCAGTGTAAAGTTAGTATTTTGTAAAAAAAATAAATACACTAACTACTTTTATTCCCTAAAGAGGGTAGGTGAGGACAGACATCTGCTGTCATCTTGTAGTTCCTAACCCATTATAGTATGTTCTCACCTTACTCCCTCTGGGAACTAAATGTTGTTAGACGTATTTACTTATTTTGTGTTCTTCTGCAATGTTTTGTTCCTAATTTTGTTAATGCAAATGGTCCAATTTATTTTTATGCAACACCAGAATAAAATTGTGAGTATACGTACAAATGGATAAACTAATAAGATCTGATGTTTAAACACTGAAAAGGTAGATTTAAGCAGAATTCTTTGCTTCATTTAAAGCATTGGAATGAGGATAAGCTGGTTCTTCACTGCTTCTAAAATGCAGTCTTGCCTTTCCTCTTGCAAAACGGATCTCAGCTGATCTAAACTTGCCATCCTCAGAAATATACTAATCAGAATCAGATCTCTCTCCCTGGACCAATATTTACCTCTGGCCTCTCCTGTCATAAACACATTGCATCACAACTTCAGCTTCAGCAACCTCTTTAACTAGGTATTCTCTTCTAATCAAGATGCTACTTTTCACCCATTCAGCTACTGGCATTCCACTGTTTCTCCTCCTCTTATCTCTATCCTCTGGAACAGCCTTTGCCATGAATTTTTCCCAATAATTACTATAACCTCTAACTCTTCAAGAAAAAATGTAATAAAATTATTTCTTGGCATCTCCCTGTATCCAGTACATGGCAGTGACATGCTATAAGTTGTTTTTTTACCTCATGTATGGTGTGTGTGTGTGTTTTCTTGGAAATAAGCTTCAACCACCCTAAACTGATCCAAACTACTCAAAATCAGGGGAAAATTTATTCATGAGAACAATAGTACAAATATTCAGTTACATTGATGAACTTCTTTGCAGTTTGATGGGCTCGTGTATTGGTTCTGGCACAAGGCTAGGTGTCTTATAGATGGCCATGTGTCTAAAGCGGCAGCAAATGGTCATCCCAAGTGATACAGAAGAAGGGAAAAAAGATCATGAACTGCATTGCATTTAACATCATGATCAGAAGAAATGAACAAGTTAAGAAAGGATGTCAGGATTTTCGTTCCATACTAGAGAAACATAATGTTATCTGGGATTGAGACAGAAGTATTGTACCTTGCACACAGCATTTACATAAGATCAGATTAACTTGTTTAACAGTGGTAAAAAAAAAAACACTGACCAGGCATGAAATCTGGAATACATATCCATACCTGAAGTAGAAAAAGCCTGAAATCTGGAAAGGCAGCTTGAGTAGATGATATTTGACCAGAAATGCTAGATTATGAAGGTATAAAAGTCTTGCAGTGGCTAGATCACATAATTCAGAAGGCCTGGACAGAAGGATGAATTCCAGATGATTGGAGTATAGCTCTCATCGTACCCATTAATAAAAAGAAAAATAAAACTGAATGTGAGAATTAGAGGTATTTCTCTAACTCTAATTCTTTCTCTGAATGTTCCTATTAAGATATATGCAAGTATACTTGAGACACGGTTGTGAAGGATTGTGGAAGGCAAGCTTGGTGAAGAACAAGGCTGGCAGGATCAAATTTTCACTTTATGACAGATAGTTGAGAAATCATGGGAATATAACAAAGATCTGTGTCTAAGTTTTGTGGATCTAGAAAAGGCATATGACAAGGTGCCAAGAGAGTAGCTATTCAAAACGCTACAGTTGTATGGTGTTAGTGTGGCATTATAATCGAGCAATACTTAGTCTTTGAGTTGAAAGTCAGCAGTTAGAATTGAAAGAAGTACAAGAAGGTGGTTTAATGTTAAATCTGGTGTCAGACAAGGATATATATTATCCCCTCTGTTATTCATTATCTATATGGATCACACTATGAAGGAAAGTGGTATTAAACCTTATATCAAAATTGGAGATGTTAATCTCAGCTCTTTACCTTATACGGATGATGTTATACTTCTAAAAAAAAAAATCAGCTACAAGTCTGCAAGATTCCCTGGCTAAATTGAATGACTGTTGTAATAGGTATGGTATGAAGGTCAGCAATAACAAGACAAGGACAATGAAAATAGTCAGAAGCATTGAAAATATGAACTGCATTGTGAATGGAGAACCTATAGAACAAGTAAAACATTTCAGCTTGTTAGGCACGATTTTTAATGAAGATGATAAATTAAATATGGAAATAGACAACAGAATCAAGAAAGCTGGTATGGTAGGAATTCAACTACATAAATTTATATGGAATAAGAGAGAAATTAAGGAAAGATTACAAAGTTTTATAGACCATCAGATCCCAGAAGAATAATCAGCATTCAGGAAAGGTTGAGGAACTAAAGATCATATGTCTAACATCGGACAAATAATCGAAAAAGCAAGGGAATTCAACTTAAGCATTTATCTCTGCTTTATAGATTACTCCAAGGCCTTTGACTGTAATAGGTGGGATATTTTATTGAATATCATGCAAGAATCAGGAATACAAAATCATCTAGAACCCTCATAAGGAACTTATATCAATTAAATCAAGCAACAGTAAGAATTAAACTCAGTGTCCCTTCATTCCAATTAAAAAAAAATCAAGACAAGGATGCATACTTTCACCATTACTATTCAACCTTTATAGCAAAACTATAATGAAAAGATCTCTAGAAAAGTGGAATGGATGTGTTAAATTAGGTGACCTAACAATCACTAACCAATAATATGCAGATGACACAGTGATAATAGCAACAAACGAACAGGAATTAATATCCATCCTAAATCAATTAAAATGGGAAAGCTTAAGCCATGGTTTACAAATAAAGATAAAACCAAAATAATGATTTTAAACAATGCAGAAGAGATAGATATGGAAGGAATTGAAATTGTCTACAATTTCAACTACCTTGGAGTGATAATAACAAAAAAAAAATGGATGTAAAAAAGTGATAAGAAGAATACCACGTGCCAAGAAAGCGATGACTGATTTAACTAAGATCTGGAAAGACTGGCACATCTCCAAAAAGATCAAAATGAAGCTTGTGGAAACCTTGGTTTTTTTTTTTTTTTTGGATCTTTCTCTGTGCTTCTGAGTCTTGGACGTAACAAAAGATCACAGAAGAAGAATTGACGAGTTCGGGTGCTGGAGAAGATTGTTAAGAGTGTCTCAGACAGAAAAACGAACAAACAAAAGTATCCTAGGTGAACTGAATACCCCACACAAGACTGATAAACATAATTGACAGAGAATAGTGCAATATTTTGGACACATAGGTAGAAGGGAACGCAACTGCCTGGAAAAAATAATCATCCAGGGCATGTGTGAAAAGAAAAAGAGGAACCCCCCCCCCCCTCCCCCAAAAAAAAAAAACAGGTAGATTGACCAAATATCAAGAAGCACATGGGAAAAAGAAATGGCGAAGCGTCATCAGTAATGTCACGAGTCCTCAGACATGAGGAGATCCAATAGAGTAGAGAGAAATTGGTGAAAACACTAAATTAGCTGTATACAAGACAGTGTTCAAACTAATTTTAACTTATGGATCTGAGAGCTGGGTTAGGAATAAAACACTTGACCAAAGACTAGAGACTGCAAATATGAGAGTCCTGAGAAAGATTAGAGGCATGAACAGATGGCATCAATTTTCTGCCAGGTTGGCAGGAAAAAGATCCAGAGGAAGACCAAGGTATAGGTGGATTGATATAGTAAAAAGTGCTTTAGAATACAGAAATATAAGATCTGATAATGTTGGAATCTTGACGGGTAGCAGATTGATTTGGAAGAAAATTGTAGCTAGGAAGTTAGTAATAGTGTAAGTTTTTCATGTAGTACTATCATATCCTGTACTTGTCAGGAATTTGATGACAATTTGGTGGATGTAGTTAAAGAAAGAGTAGAATGCCAAAATTATGTTTGTGAATCAATATGGAAAAAGGTAACCAGCAGACCATGTACTCGATACCCATCATGCAGTAAGATAGGTGGATTAAATTCATTATCCTAGAAACAATACTTCAGAGTGAAAAGATATACTAATGATATGCATATTCTCTACATGATATTTCTAACTTAAATAAATTTATCTGTTAAAAAACCTATCAGAATTTTGAAGGTTGTCATCCTCCGCCAAAAACAAACCAAGCTCCCTTAACTGTGCACCCAGAGAGCATAGTCTGAGTGTAGAATGCTTGCATGAAATTTCACATTTGTATTCAGTTATACATTGTGTCCCTTTATCACTTGTAATTAACCTTAAATTCCTCAATAACTGCAGGTTGAGTATCATTAATAAAATATTTGCTTTCTTACTTCTATTTTTTTGAATAATTTTAATGATATCCCCTCTGCAACATTCATTTTTAAAAGCCTCCCATGTGGTTTTCTTGGATATATGGCGAGATTCATTAACCGAGTTCTCGAAATGAAGGTCTTCAATTTTCAGCTTGTCAGTACATGCACAGGATGTGATAACCATCTTACCAGTATCTATGCTAAAAATATGGCAGTGTAAAGACTCTTGTCCATCAGGTTTATTCTGTTTGCTCCACTGTTACGTTAAGACGTGGAATATGTGGACAAGTATTCATTTTAAAAATTTATAGGATTTACAACCGTGTTAAAAAAACTTTTTTATTATCCTGATGTTTCGATCATCACATCAAGATCATCAGCTGGAGCATACATCAATATACAAGACAAGCTGAGTTACATTATTAACTGTAAGCTAAAGAAACAATGATTTGATCACATGTTATTCTACTGGCATGACCTCTAGTGAAAAAAAAAATTTACATCAAGCTAAATTCTATTTACGATGACAGGAATAAACATTCTTTCAGATGCTTTTCTTTCAGAAACAATGATGTCCTATTTTTAGTATTACAATTCTTATTTTTGCTTTTAAGATACTGGATTTTCTATAGTCCTGTTTATAGTTGTTCTTAGTGAGGAATGTTCCGTGGGTCGAATATATACCTTCCATATGTTTGGGATTTTTAGACCATCATTATTGTTCAGATTGGGGTGGTTGATAATAATCTCACATGCTTCCTTAAATTTCCGTTCATACCATGTTTTACATCTGTCTACATCGCACTAAAACATGGTATGAACGGAAATTTAAGGAAGCATGTGAGATTATTATCAACCACCCCAATCTGAACAATAATGATGGTCGAAAAATTCCAAACATATGGAAGGTATATATTCGACCCATGGAACGTTCCTCACTAAGAACAACTATAAACAGGACTGTAGAAAAATCCAGTATCTTAAAAGCAAAAATAATAATTGTAATAATAAAAATAAGACATCATTGTTTCTGAAAGAATATTTATTCCTGTCATTGTAAATAGAATTTAGCTTGATGTAATTTTTTTTTCCACTAGAGGTCATGCCAGTAGCATAACATGTGATCAAATCATTGTTTCTTTAGCTTACAGTTAATAATGTAACTCAGCTTGTCTTGTATATTGATGTATGCTCCAGATGATCTTGATGTGAAGATTGAAACATCGGGATAATAAAAAAGTTTTTTTAACACGGTTGTAAATTTCGTAAATTTTTAAAATGAATGCTGATCACCGTGTAACTCTAAAAGAAAGGATGTGGAAAAGTAGATTTTATCTAATAATTACTTTCATCAAGAAGGCTATAACAAATCTAAACTTTTCCATCTTCACAAGAAGAGGTCTCTGTGGTTAGAACTACTCTTGGCTTTCAAGTCGCATTCCATTATATCTGAAAGCTTGCTTTCGTTTTGAGGGTTCTGTGAAGACCAGGTTCATTTAAGTTATATTAGCGGCCTGAAGACATAAGAATGATGTACTACTTGGATGCCATATCAATGATTAGTCTTTGAAACTTTTATCTAGATCTCTGTCTAAACTACTGATAATCTGTTTCTGAAGCATGGTATCATATATTTAAAGAAACTTTCAGCATTGCTATCAAACACCAAAGGAGGTCAGAATAATATTATTATATTACATGTATAGGTGGTGTGACCCTGTTTACAAAATGTCCAATGAAAAATAATTAAAGATCATGTACAGAAGAAAGATATCATTAGGAATGAAATAGACAGTCTTCCTATTTTCAAACAGATAGGAAACAATGAGTGGCCAGAGTATTGCTTTACTAGTCATCTAGCAGCAGAAACCTGATATGTGAGATAGACTCAGTTCCATACAAAGGTGATGCCATTAAATATTTTATAATGATATAAAAAAAAAACTTAAAGCACCATGCGCTCACGAGGTTATGTAAAACTTTTTCTGCTCAGAGCAGTAGCAGGTCCATGCAGCTATTTAAAAAAAAAAAAAAAAAAAAAAAAATCGGAGGGAATGTTGCCTCTAAAGTGTGGAAATATAAAATGGCATACTGATCTGATGATAGTTTATTGTAAGTTTCCAACTGTTCTTACCTGCACCCAATACGTACAGGCAGATGTTTGAAGAGAACTGTCATAAACATTCCTGTAATTCAAAAATGTGATGGAGATATGACTGAATTAAAGCTACACACTTAGATGATGGTCACATTACTGTAAACACACATACACAACAAGTCTGATTTTGTTTTGAGTATTAAAAAAAAAAAAAAAAAAAAAAACATTCAAAAAGAAGAAATTATGGCTAGTTTTGATGTTGTTTGCCTCCTCACGAATGTGCCTACAGAAGATGTAGGCACATTCGTGAAGAGGCAGATGACATCAAAAACACAAAAAAAAAATCGTTTTGAGTGTTAAAAAAAAAGTAATGTTTTTATTAATCCATTGTGTTAATTCTGGCTATTTCCAGTTTAAAGACATCATTTAAAACAAAACTTCAGTGTTGAATATCTGGTTTAGCCGCAGGTAATCCTTTATCACTCATACCGGTGAATTTATATTTGGAATCTTTTGAAGAAAAAGCTATCTCTTCATTTCCATTGATACCAAGATTGTAGAAATGATATATCGATGACATCTTCCTAATCTGGAGTCATGGACCTGAACATTTCTATATTTCTGTTTAATATTTTTGGTTAATTTCTCTCTTATTCTATATAAATTCTTCTGCTGGTTCCACGCATGCTTTATTATTATTATTATTATTGTGGATTTGCAAATTTGTTTTCACTATAGTGTGTGTGTGTGTGTGTGTGCGCGCACACACACATGCACAGTATATTTCCATTGTATTCCCAAAATAGCTAAAGCATTTTACTTGTTCTCTGCATTCTCCATTGAGAATGTAGTAGATAGTTCTCAAAGTCCCTGCCTATTTTCATAGTTACATCTTTTGCTTATTTTCATGCTACATTCGTTATGGCAGTTATTCAGTTTGCGTAGCATTCTGGCACTTTGTAATTGTCTTATTTAGGAGTAACATCTGTAAAGTTAAATCAGTGTTGAATATTTCAGATTTTGATATCAGACTATAATATGATCTGTTATAGATGAATAACAATGGAGATAGCATTATACATCCTTGTCTTACACTTGATTTTATATTAACCCAGGGTTAGTAAGGTGGGGTGTCACAGACCCCCAAAGATTTTAAATTGACTATAACTTTTTAACAAAGCATGGCAGAGTCATACCTCAGCATAGCTTCCCCTCCCTTAACCCGTTACTCGACGCTATAAACAACAGGCTGTTGCACTCGAGCAAGTTTAGTGTGGGACCCCATCTTACCACTTTTGTTACATTTTTCCCACCTTACTAACACCAAGTTAAACCATCTTCCAGTACCACCTTCAATTTTAACATCTGACGTGCGTTTTAAATATAGGCTATACATGTTCCATATGATGTCTTCTTTACACCATGTAATTATAGTGTTTTGAACAACTTCTCGAGATCCTTTACTCTTAAATAGAGATCCTTTGTCTTACTATTTGTCTTAAAATAAAATCTGATCCTGACAAACTCCTGTTTAGACTCAGAGCATGTTCTTCCCCAAATATGCTTGTGTAAATCTCACCTGGAACATTCATTCACAATCTCCTTAATTCTTACATTGTTTTATTTCCCTTTTCATAGACAGGTACAATGATGGCTGTATCTGTCATCTAGAATTAGATCTTTTGAACAGGCCTGAAACATGAAATGTGGAGAAGCAGCTGAAGTAAGTAATATTTGAATATTTCTAGTGAAATATCACCTACTCCAGTTGACTTTCCATATTTCAGGTTTCATATATTCTGAATATTTGGTATTTGGTATAACTCCTTTAATAGTACTCTTCTCTATTTCTAAGCTTTTTAAGTATCGTTCAGAATGTTTTGTTACCATCATAAGCATAGTTTCTATCTTTTTTTTACCTATTTTCCAGTAACTTTTGTTTACTTAATTTTGCACATAGCTTAACTGTCTTTTTTCTTTTTTTTTACTGTTAGGACAACTGCTGGTTTTATTTGCCAAGAACATATTGTCTCTTCTTTTCCTATGAATTTCAACTAGCTTCTTGAATCCATTATAAAATTCTGATTTTTCTATCTTTGCAGACAACTTCACCACATACCTCCTTGAATAAAGCAATCAATATTTTCTTCTTATTCTGCCATTCCATGGTTTGGTTCTTTTCAAACTCTCTCTCTCTCTCTCTCTCTCTCTCTCTCTCTCTCTCTCTCTCCAGTAATTATATATTTTAGACTAAGGCTCACATGTGAAAGCTGCTAGATTGATTCATGTTCAAAACTTTCAGACATGTTTTTCAGTATAATATTAATTTTTATCCAACTTAAAACTATATGATCACCTCTTTCAATTTCCCTGTATACTCTTGTGTCCTGAAAAAGTGAGAACAGATCACTATTAAAAATGTGTCGGTACAACATTTTTATTTCTTGTGCATTTATGCACTTTGTTGGAACACAATGTTTATTATGACTAGACCATGTCCTGAACATAAACCCAGCCACAAAAGATTTTTGTAAAGTTAGAGAATGTTCATACTGTTTTTCTTTTATAATATTTAATAATTTTTTGTTAAACATAAAGAGCAAAATTATTTTTTTTTGGTAATAAAGCACCCCTTTCTTATTTATCTAACTAGGTGAATGGGATGCTCCATTTGTAAATATTTCTATGATTTTCAAAATTTAAAATATTGATTTTTTTAAAATCTATTTTTTGCATTTTTATTTATTTTTTACATTGTCTGGAAATCCTTTCTAGAGACTAAACCTGAAAAGTTTTCACTCTACTAATATATACACCTGAAAGGATGTGAAGCACACATCCTTTCAGGTGTGTACTTGTCCATTACTTTTTCTGTGTACTTCTGCTTCTATATACAAATAGACTAGTTGTGAAGATACTTCATGTGCAAGCTTTATTTGCTTATGCTTGGATAAATTTTGGATTAAAGAAGAATGTAATTAATTTCTTGGAATCTTTGATTTCAATTATAACCAACTGGAAAAAACTTTCAACAAGTAGCTCTAATAAAGAGTTTTAATAATGTTACACCTTTTCACTATTTATATATGGGGGAAATACACTGCGCTTGGAAAGAAGACAATGGAACCCACTCTGGGGGTGTGGGGGGGATCCATTGACTTATTTTGCATGACTTGTTGCATGGCATGCAACAGGTCACATGTTTATAGCCGGTATAAATTGAAGGAATATGATGCTCCCAAGTCTGTGCAGCTGTCTGGGTGAAATAGCTGCAAGAAGGGAACTGACAGATTTTGAAAGAAGCATTGTGATAGGATGCCATGTTGCAGGCCTAGCTGTTTGGCAAATTGTTGACAAATTAGGCCATCTCAGGTCAACAATCGGTGATACCATACTGAGATGGAAGCACAATTGCTACCTGCAATGCACAATTCACCACACTCGCTGAACTTGACTAGTGCTACTAAAGATAATACAGTGTGCCCATTAAGTATTGGGACAACAATTATTATATCAAAATAAAACTATATTTGGATTTGTCAATTACACAGAATCAAGATAATCTCACTCCATCGCCACGTAATGTTTACATCTATTGTACAGGTGTTCGAAGGCATGGTGGAGCTCCTGAATGGGAGCCTCCTTCAATCTCTTGGTCACGGCATGTTAGATCTCCTTAATGTCGCTGAAGCACTCCCCTTTTCAAGGTACACTTCATCTTTGGGAAGAGGAAAATGTCTGCAGGAGCCAAATCTGATGAATAGAGGAGATGTTTTATCACACGGATCGACTTTGAAGCCAGAAACTGCTTCACAGGCAGTGCAACAGAAGCCAATTGTTGTTGTGGAAAAATTCTTTCCTGATAATCACATGTGGGCATAGACAATTCATCACCATCATCAAATTCCTGCAATGTACTCTCAAGGGGGTGTACAGGATATGATAGTGTTACATGAAAAATTTACATATTTACCTATCTACAATTTTTCTTCAAATCAGTCTGTTACCTGTCAAGACACCAACATTATCAGATCTTATATTTCTATCGTCTAAGACACTTTGTACTGTATCAATCCACCTATATCTTGGTCTTCCTCTGGGTCGTTTTGCTGCCAACCTGGCAGAGAACACTTGTTTTGCTAATCTTTCTTCGCCCATTCTGTTTAAGTGACCATACCACCTGAGATTAGCTCTGCTAACACATTCCTGGATGCTGACAATGTCAAGTTCTTTCCTAATATCCTAGTTTTTAATATAATATTGCCATTGATGCGATCTGTTCACACCTATAATCTTTCTCAGGATTCTCATATCTGCAGTCTCTAGTCTTTGGTCAAGTGTTTTACTTCTGACCCAGCTCTCAGATCCATAAGTTAAAACTGGTTTGAACACAGTCTTGTATACAGCTAATTTAGTGTTCCGACTAATTTCTCTCTTATTCCATATGAATTTATTCAATTGACTTCCCACCATACCAGCCTTTGCTGATTCTGTTGTCTATTTCTATATTTAATTTACCATCTTCACTAAAAATCGTGCCTAAGTAGCTGAAATGTTTTACTTGTTCCACAGGTTCTCCATTCACAACACAGTTGACATTTTCAATGATTCTGCCTATTTTCTTTGAGTTTGTCTTTTTATTGTTGACCTTCATACCATATCTATTACAACAGTTATTCAATTTGGTCAGAGAATCTTGCAGACTTGTAGCAGATTTATTTAGAAGTATAACATCATCCACATAAACATTAGCTTACATTAACATCTCCAATTTTGATATCATGTTTAATACCACTTTCCTTCATAATGTGATTCATATAAATAATGAATAACAGAGGGGATAATTTACATCCTTGTCTCACACCACATTTAACCATCTTCCTGTACTTCAGTTCTAACTGCTGACTTACAACTCAAATAAAGACTAAGTATCTCTGATATAATTTGATATAATTCTCCATTGACACCATATAACTGTAGCATATTGAATAGCTTCTCTTTTGGCACCTTGTTATATTCTCATGCTTTCTCGACTATTTGTCGTAAAGTAAAGATATGATCCGGACTGCCTCTGTTTGGCCTGAATCCAGCTTGTTCTTCACCCAGCTTTTCTTCCACAATTCTTCTAAACCGTTTCTTAAGTATACTTGCATAGATCTTGCTAGGAACACTCAGTAGGGAAATTCTTCTGTAATTCTCGCATTCAGTTTTATTTCACTTTTTATATATGGGTACTGTGAGAGCTCTACTCCAATCATTGGGAATTTGTCCCTCTTTCCTGGCTTTCTGAACTATACAGTGCAGCCACTGTATGACTTTTATACCACCATACTTCAGCATTTCTGGTCGAATATCATCTACTCCTGCTGCCTTTCCACATTTCAAGCCTTTGATGGCTTTTTCTACTTCAAGTATAGATATGTACTCCTGACTGCATGCCTGGTCAGTGTTTTTTACCCCTGGGCTGTCATCACTGCTTGTTTCATTTAGCAGTTTTTCAAAGCAATTACTCCATACTTCAAGGATATATTTTTCTCCCGTTTTCATGTCACCTTTATCATCTCTACCTCCTTTTACAGCACTCTTTCCTCAATTCCTAAGCTTCTTCAACAACCTCCAGAATATTTTGCCACCTTCTTGATATTTATTTTCTATATTCTTGCCAAAGTCCTCCCATGACTTTTGTTTAGCTAGTTTTACACAGTGTTTAGCATTCTTGCATTTGTCTCTGTATTCTCTAAGAGCACAAGCTGACTTATTTGCTAGGAACTTTTGATATGCTTTCTGCTTTTCCTTCACTGCCTCTTTAACTTCCTGTGTCCACCATGGAGTTCTAATTTTTCTGTCCTTGCAGACAACTTCACCACATGCCTCTCTAGCTGAATCAATCAGGGCTTTCTTCAAGGCTTGCCACTGAATCTCCAATGTTTGATTCCTGTTCTCAAACTCTTTCATTTTTTCTTCAATCATGTTTGTGTATTTTAGTCTACAGTTCACATCTGAGAGCTGCTCAACTTTTATTCACTTTAAAACTTTCTTACATGTCATTCTTTTAAATATAAAATTCAGTTTTATCCTGCTCAAGACTAAATAGTGATCACTTCCAATTTCAAATCCTCTGTACACTGGTGTCCTGTACCAGGGAAAAAACATCACTATCAACAATAACATAGTCAATGAGACTCTTCTTATTCCTTGCCTCTTCTCTCCATGCGAATTTGTGCACATTTTTATGTTGGAACATGGTGTTAGTAATAACCAGTCCATGTCCTGAGCAGAATTCCAACAGGTATTTGCCATTATTATTAGCTTTGCTCTTTTCTCCAAATTTTCCCAAAATATTTTTGTATGTCTGACAATCATTTCCTACTCTTCTATTTAGATCCCAACAAGGACCAACTTTTCCTTTTTCATTGTGTCAGTTGCTTTTCTAAAGCATCAAAAAATTCCTCCACTTCTACCTTAGTAGAACCTTCTGTGGGACCATAGGCACAAATAAGTCTCATCGTCCAGTTCTCCATTCTCATATTTGCCCACATCGCTCTACTTGAGACTGCCTGCCATTCAAGAAGATCAGCCTTGTATTTTGTGTTGAATTCTATGACTACTTCTTCTTTTCCTTGATTTGTCATTTCCTGAATATAACATTTTGTATTTATTGCCCAGAAAGATCTCATCAGTTTTTGTCTTTTTTGTTTCAGTCACCCCTATTATGTCGATCTGGTACTTATCTAATTCCTCAGCTAGCTCTATTTCTTTGCCATTCAGTCTTCTTATGTTGATAGTACCAATCTTTAACTCTGGTGATGTTGAGTTGGGGTGTGTTTTCAGATTTGTTCCAGTAGCTGACTTTTCACCGTTCGCCCTGGTCTCCTGGCGAAAACAACGGGTCCTTGTTTAACTGGGTGACGCCCCAGCCCACATGAAATTTTGTGATGTTTTACCATTTTTTATTTTGATTTAACCAATAAGAATACAATTTGGTCGGCTAAATCCCAAATTGCCAGCCCATCCTCGTTCGTTCAGTATCCAAGTAGATACCCAACAGGGTGTACCACGAGAAGGTGAGGAGTGGACATTTGGTCAGAAGCCTTGGTCGGTTCTCTGCATTCCTTTAAAGGCTATGTGGAAGTCTCCTCTCAATTATACAGCTTTGACCCTTAAGTACCCCTAAGGCATTTCATTACTTCTAAATAATACTGATTGTTCTCTCTTGTGCCCTCAGGAACAAATTCACAGTCAATAATTCCAGCAGCATCAGGGAAAAAATGATGCCCATTGTCTTGACACGTGAATTTTGCAACCAGACTTTCTTCTGCTGGGGTGAATATGTTCCATGCCATTCCATACTCTGGCATCTCATTTTTGGATCAAACCGAAAACACCAACTTTCATCACCAGGGACATTCTTTGATCAACTGCATAGATAAAATTTGATACCATTTTGAACAAATCTTCATCTTGTTCAGATCTCTAAGATTAATCTGGCAGTTTCCTTACCGAAGCTGTACAGCAAGTAGGCCTAGTGTTTATTTGCGCAACAATTTCTCTAGCTTTCACTACATTTTTATTTGTCCATGCAGAAACTGGCTGTTCACAGCATGGTTCATCCTCCAGTGACTCCATCCCATCCCCTCTTTAAACATTGAAAACAAGCGGAACAAATACCTGTGCACAGCCCACATCATCACTGTAAACTTTTATTTAGGTCTTGGTACACTCTGTTAAAAACTGTTACAAGAGTTGTAACAGTTTTTCCTAATTTACAGTAAAATTTTACTCTCCCTTTTTTTTTTTCATGACGCAACTTCTGACATTCCACTCATACACTCGTACTTAAATGGTTGTCACACAAACTGCTACATCACCCAACTCAAAAGTTGCGATTACCACACACTTTAGTAGTCATAACTATAAACATGTTTGTTACTTTTATTCAAAGTGCTATCCTGTAAATCTCATTACTGAACGGGCACACCCTGTGTTGTGGATGTAGTCAACATTTACTCTGACTTAGTTTGTCTGATTTCAGTAATGTATAACTCATCTATTATACATTTGTCTTGTATGTTTTTATTTCCCCCCCCCCCCCACACACACACACACAAACCCAACTTACACATTATTATACAAGGATATGATCATTTGAGAATGCTAGCTTACTTGCTTTTTATTTTAATTCTTAACATAGAGCATGATTTAACCTTTTGAGCTTAAAGCAGTATGTGTGTGTACACTTCAAAATGAGACAGCAAAGTTGAGTCCATACAGAAATAAACCAAAAATTACTTTTATTTATAGTTCACATTTATTATAGAAAGATTTTATGAATGATAAATGGTTATTTTCACGTGTGGTTCACCCACGAAAGGTTATCATAAACTCGTAATACATCTTGTAATGTGGGTGAGCTGAGGATTTTTTCCCCCCATTTATCAGTTTTATATATATTTGTAATTTTTTAAAAATTTTTATTAGTCTGAAAACCCTGCTATAGAGACCAAACATGGAACTTTTTCAAGCTACTTCAGGCCTCCAATAAGTGAGGAAGTGGTCTCACACCAGGCAATGAAATTCATATCCAGTGATGGGATTCGAATTTGCAACCTGTTGGTTGGAGGGTCGGTACGCTAACCACTCGACCAGCCATGCCAACTTAATTGACAAGTTTTTTATTAAAATTAATTTTAAAAAATTATTTATATATACATAAAATTTTTCATACAATGCATGCAAGTCAGTATGTTAGCCTTGTTGTCCACTATAGATCTGAAGAATGAATCTAGAACAGATAATGAGGATTTAGTGTATTTATGTTTTGTAAAACAACATTACCCATAGTACTTATTAGAAATGTCTGTATAAGGAGTTAATTTATTGAAGTTCTTTGCTATAATCCATCTTAGTGTCCTTTTTAATTTTCTGTGACTATCTAGCATACATTCAATTTATTTCTTACATCTGCTGAAATTGAAGATATATTAGTGTTAATGATGAAGTTTAAAATTTTTAAAGATAGAAAAATTGTGATTTATAGTGTAAAGGTCACCTGGTGCCTCATGAGACTCCAACATCCATTGCCTGTTGTGATGATTCTGATTTATGTAACAAGTTCCTGAAGCCAATGTACTCAGTTACCCCAACCCCTCCAAATCCAGGTATGTATCTATTAATATTTTGTATTCTCTGTTTATATTTGGAAGTTTTATAAGAGTTCAGATGTTTTGAGACCTCACAAAGTACACATCAGGAAGTGACAGTATCTCCTTAGAGTTGTGTAAATATGAAGGTCAAACCTACAAAGATTAACATTGCTATTTAAGAAAATTCTTTTATATGAATCAAAATAACTAGCTAACTTTAAAAAAAATAATTCCAGTTTATAAGACAGGCTGTAGACAAGAGTGTCAGATTAATCGATCTATAACCCTATATGGTTGTGTGTGTAAAATTTTTATTAGAATTTTTGAACATCAAAGAACCATAATATATGGGCAGCCCACTGGAGAAGAATTAGGAGGTGAGACAATATATCTTCTGTTAGCTAGATCGTCTTCTTCTTTTACTGTGCCTTATCCCATGTTAAACGGGGTCGGTGCACCGATCTTTAACATTCCTCTTCCAAGTTCTCCGCTCCAGGGCGTTCTTCGGACTCCATCCTTTCTCCCTAAGATCCTCTGTCACCTTATCCCTCCACCTGAGCTTGGGCCTGCCTCTTTTCCTCCTTCCCTCCAACTCCATATACTCCACTCGTTTACCAACATACTCCTCATCCTTCTTCTCTACATGTCCAAACCACCTCAGCCTACTTTCTTGTATCTTCTTGCCAATTGGTTCCACCTTAACCGTCCCTCTGATGTAGTCATTCCTTATCTTGTCCTTTGTCACACCACTCATCCATCTCAACATCCGCATCTCCGCTACCTCCATCTTCCTCTCCTGTGTCTTTGTTATAGGCCACGTCTCCGTGCCATGGAGCATTGCCAGCCTCACCACCATCTTATACAGCTTTCCTTTCCTCTTACAACTCACTCTCTTGTCGCACAGGACCCCGCTCATCTTCCTCCAATTCATCCAACCGCATGTTATTCGGTGCTGTATTTCCTCATCCAGGTCACCATTCCTCTTGACAACCGACCCAAGGTACTTGAATTTCTTCCCTGAAATTAGTCTTTCACCCTGGAGTCGTATGACCATATCCTCTTCACTCCCCGTTGACATATATTCAGTCTTCACCCAGTTAATTCTCATGCCGCTCTCCTCCAATGCCTTTCTCCACTCTTCCAGGGTATTTTCAAGCTTCTCTTGGGATGATTCGCATAGAACAATGTCGTCGGCAAACAGCATGCTCCATGGTGCCTCCTTCTTGACATCCTCCACTAGTACATCCATGACCAGGTCAAAGAGGTAGGGGCTCAGAGCTGACCCTTCGTGTAGCCCTACGACAACGGAGAACCCTTCTGTCTTGCCGACACTAGACCTGACCTGACCTGACCTGACTTGAGTGCTGTTTTGTTGATTTTGAGCTAATATTCAATGGATCCTAGAGAAAATTATTACTTCAAATCCGATATAGATTAGGGAACACTGATAGAGATATGGTAAATGTTATAAAATATTGAAAATAAAGATAAGATGTTTGAAGTAATTACTCTGAATGATTGTTAAAAATGAAACCAGTGACAGGTGGTAGAAAATATACAAGAGGAATGCAATCAGGAGCATACATAAACTAGATCAAGACATCAAAAACTTGAAATGTGGAAAGGTAACTGGAGTATGTGATATTCTACCAGAAATGCTCAAATATGGAGGCTTAAATGTTTTATGTGACTACAGTATGTAATCAAAAGGTTGAATTCCAGAGAATTGGAGTAGAGCTCTGATGGAATCCATCTATAAAAAGAGAAATAAAACTGAATGTGAGAATTATAGAGGAATTTGCTTATTGTGTATTCCAGATAAGATTTATTCAAGCATGCCAAAAGCGAGAGATGTTTAAAAAAAAAAAAAAAAAAAAAGTATTTCATCTCTGAAGTAATACAAATCACGTCTCCCCAACCATTGAATATTGC
Source organism: Typopeltis vanoorti (assembly GCF_054136105.1). Classification (NCBI taxonomy): domain Eukaryota; kingdom Metazoa; phylum Arthropoda; class Arachnida; order Uropygi; family Thelyphonidae; genus Typopeltis; species Typopeltis vanoorti. Next base: position 115,424,780 of record NC_143556.1, on the reverse strand, counting down.
TCTCACATTTGGGATGGTGTCCCTAAAAAAAAAAAAAAAAAAAAAAAAAAAAAATTGACCCATCTTTTACCAACTTCCTCCACTCTACTCTTTTTTTTTCTACTTAAATTCTTTGAAACACAGGCAACTGCAACCCAGCATCCCATCACGTTTCAACTCGCAGAAAATGTTTTTCCTTTCTCCTTCATCCCAGCTACTGCTATATAATGGTATATAGGTTGATCAGTACAGGCTTTCAAATCAAATATAAACAAACTTAACCTTTCTCATCTTCTGATGAGATCACACTACCAATACACATTACTAACATACTGTAGGTTGATCAACCACTCTCTCATGTAGGAACTCAACATAAAATCATCTAAACAAACTGTTATACTCTTTTTTATGTTGACCCATACACAAGAGGTTGGTTGATCAACTTATAGTATATTAGTACCATATATGGATAGTGGGTTGGGAAAGGAGGAACTTGTTTATGTTTGATTTAAAAGCCTGCATGTTGTATTCCTTGGGAAACATATCAGAGGGGAAGAATGTTCCATAATACAGCAGTAGCAGGTATGAGGAGGAGGAAAGAAACTCGTTCTATGGGTTTCAAGGTGCACTGTGAAGGGATGTTGAGCAGCAGCTGCACATGTTCCAAAAGGCTTAGAACTAAGTGGGGAAATTATTAATGCTATTTCAGATGAACACTTGCCATGGAAATATTTATAGAATACAGAAACCAGACGTCTGTGCAAAAGTAGGAGTGAATTGGTAAGAGTTGGGTCATTAATCAATCTAATTGCTCTCCTTTGTATTGAGTCGAGCGTTTTGAAGGAACTTTTAGGGGCCCCCACTCCAAATGTTGAGAACAGTATTCAGTAGCTGGGCAGATTTGTGATTTATATAAGGTTAATAGCTGTTCAGAGGTGAAGTAATGTCTTGAACGAAAGAGAAATCCTAGTTTTTTAGAAGCTGAGGATGCAATATTATGATGTTTATGCTAGAAGAGGCTTGATGTCCGGGTAATTTCAAGAAGTGAAATCTCATTTTGTCTGGAAATTTGAGTGTTATCAAAAATAATATGGGGAGAAAATAGTTAATAATTTGAATTAATTAATTGAGAAGAATTGAGAATAAGAAGATAGAACTGGTTTTTTTTTATTAGCATTGAAATTGACAAGGTTATCTGAAACCCATTGGAGGAAGGCTTGGAGATAAGAATTAAGACAGTTCTGATGATGTTCTGTGGTTGAAGTGAGTTTTGTAGAGTAAGGTTTATCAAATGAAAGATAGTGCAATGTGCTGTCATTTCCAAAACTGTATTGGGTTAGAGTCTGTAGTAGGTCATTGATACATAGAAGGAAGAGAGTTGGTCAGATAACAGAACCTTGTGGAACCAGAGCATTAGTTGAATGGTGAGAAGATAAGAAACCATCCACTGTTATGTATAGTGTGCATCCAGACAGAAAGCTGGCAATCCAACTGCAGAGGTCCTGAGACAGACCAAATGATAGAAGTTTGCTTAGTAAGTCTCTGTGCCAGACCCAGTCAAAACCTTTGGATATATCAAATGCAACCACTTGACATTCACCAGACTTCTCCATGGCATTTGTCCAGAGATGGGCGATATATGCAAGTAGATCTCCTGTTGATCGGAAGCGACAGAATCCTACTACTGATTGTTTATTAGCTGGGTGCCTTTGAGTTAGTGTAGGAACTGGGAGTTGATGGTTTTCTCCATTACTTTAGACAGAACTGAGGTGAGTGAGTGAGATAGGGTTGTAGTTAGACAGCAGTGATTTGCCGCCTTTCTTGAGAATAGGCCAATTTCCAGGCTTTGGGATATCCCAGTGGAGTAAAAGAAGTACATACATACAGGTAACATAGGATTGGAGTCTGTTTTGGTATGATTCTAATTTGGACAATATTTTTCTGATCTCTTTTTGGCAAAAAGATATAGGGAGCATTGTATGTTGGGCATCTGGAATGGTTGGGGCATTTATCATTCCAAATGCCCAACATACAATGCTCCCTATATATTTTTGCCTATATCTTTTTGAAAGTCCCATACAAGAGTGGCTTACACAGCCACTCTTGTATGGGAGTGGCTGTGTAAGCATTGTTGCATGGGGGCTGGGGAGACGAACACTAGATTGTGGTCAGAATTACCTAGGAGGTTCCACTACATTCACTGTGTATTTGCAAGGGTCATTGGCGAGGAAGAGATCTAGGGTGTTTGCGGAGTGGTTCAGGTTATCTGGTATTCTGGTTGGCATGTGAACAATTTGTGTAAGGTCATTATTGATGGCAAATGTTTCAGCAGCTCTGCCTGCAAGATCTGTACAACTGGAGGAGGAAAGGCAGTTGGTGTTATGGACATTAAAATCTCCTACAAAGATGATTTTGCTTTTGGGAAAGTGGTACTGGAGAAAATCAATTTTTAAGGAGAGAAAATTAAAGAGCTCAGAGTGGTGGCATTAGGGGAGTGATAGAAACCGCAGATGAATTTGACTGTTGGGAAGGGATATTTTCAACCATAGAAAGTCAAAGTTGGGTGATTCTAGGTTGTGTGCTCTTTGTCAAGATATGTTATATTATCTGAAAAAAAATGGAATGAACATGCTATATTCACATGTTGAAATATCAATATGTAAGCTGGAGCTATGACTAAAACTTAGTTAAAAGATGAATGTCGTAATTTCAAAATTTTGGAATTGACATTGAGATTAAATTATTTAATGACAGAAGAATTTTTCAGTCTTTTCAAGACTGCTTGCCTAGATACAGTTGAAGATTATAATGCACATAACAACATATGCTGATAAAAGTAGGAAGAGAGCTGAATTTTTAACCATTAAAATTAAAAGAAAATAGTACTGAAATTATTATTGAAGAAAATTTGTTTAACACAGTTATGAAGATATTAAGGATAGTTTCCAAAATTGGAAAACTGGGAATTATTTCTGGTTAGGTTTTCATTGAACAAGGCAAGCTTTACATCTTTCTTTAATCTTTCAAAAAAAAAAATGCATTGATGTAGCACTTTTCACTAAACCATTGGTGTCTGGTTGAAATGACATGACTTACAAGAGTCATGCCATTTCTACCAGAGAATGGATGCCTAACTTTTGAGAAATTATGCTGTATTAAATCTTGTGATTTGTGCAGATTTATGTTTAAGAAGAGTGTGTGGAATACATTTAGTTCAGTGTTTCTGATAATCTCATTCCACTTCTCTGGTAGGAGTCCGGTCACCAAATCTCTTTTCCTCCTGATCTTTCATCAGAACATCAGAAAGGTACTTAATAGACTTTGCACTAATAAATCTACTGGTCCAGGTGGCATCCCTCCATATTTTCTGTCTTGACATCTTCCAAACAGCATGGAAGCAAGCTTTTATCGAGATTATTCCCAAAGAGGGAGATAAAGCCATTGACCCCACCTCTGTACTCTTAGAAGTATTTGTCATCACTTCTGGGGGTACTCGGTGGAGAGAATCATCAGCGACTGGCTTCTAACTGGAGCACCATCAGTGAATTATGGAATAATTCACTGATGGGGCTCCATTCACTGATTATGGAATAATTCATGGATTGCTTCCTCTTGTCACATTTCTTTATTGCTACTAGTTCTGTACTCTCAGTAATGCTCTGCCTCCTGTGCATTAGTAACCTTCTCTGACTTCAAATCCTATCTATAATTTTGTTGATGTTAGTACTGTTGCTCCAGAAGCCTTGAATTAGTCAAATTATATCTTCCAAAACCAATGTCTTAAACACTATCTTCTCACCATTCTCGAGTTGGGCAAAAATTATCTAGTGAATTTCCATGCTATCAAAACATAGTCCTTATTACTAGGGAAAAAGATCATACTGCACTCTTTTACTTTCATAATGTTCTTATTTCTATTTAAGATCAGTTTCTTTTCTTTTGCTGACTTTTACATATAGCTTTTCCTGACATAAACATATCACATCTATAACCTTCTTGGTCTCCAAAAACTTGGTGTTCTTTTTCATTCAAAATACTACTTTCTTCTTATCTCCTAACACTTTGTACATCCCCAAATCCAATGAAAGATGTATTCTCACGTGTGGTTTAATCCCCCCCCCCCCCCCCCCCCCCCCCGAGTTCTTGTTTGCTTGTGTGTATACAGAAAAAGGCAATTCACTTAATAGGTGATCTCTCTCTCTCTTTCTTACAGATTCTCCAGTCACTTTTTCTAATAAATACTTTCATGCATGTTGCTTCACTGAATAGGCCACTACCATTCCTCTGCTTTCCTCTCATTATGTAAGAACATGAGATGCCAATAGTTAACATCTATACAGTTCAGTTTTCGCTCATATTAAACAACCTCTCAACTTCTTCCTTCATCCTGTCTGTTCTTTCGAGAAGCCTTCCCTATACTGTTTTTCCCAGTGAATACAACCCCCCACCCTTCTCAGCTTTTCAAGAAACTTGTTAATGAAAGATGTGTCTTTAACACCACTTAAACACACACACAGCACTGTTATATTATAGGTTTTGTGACCTATAATATAACAGTATGTGAGGAGGACACAATTAAAACAGAGCAAGTTGAAAAGAAAAACATGTGTTTGGTAAGAATGAAAGCAATGTGAGCTGCAGACTTGTATATTATATGGAGACGTGAAAAAGTTTGAAAAGGAGAACCCATAGATTGACAATATCTGATTACTCTCAGATCGTGTGTAGAGAAAAGCCATGCGGTTACTTTGTGAAGGACACTGCTGAAGCTACATATCAAATCTTTGTATAGGTAACATATCTAAGAATCTCTCTTCTGAAATACTAACATGGCAATAGACCCAAATAAATATAGTCTTGCTATGGTTGAAAAAAAAACTTCCTTCAAATCCTGAAATGTTAAAAAAAATTCTTCCACCTTCACCAAAATTTATGGTCTAAACACCAACTTAAATTATGTTCATCATCACCTACAGACATCCAGACCTTGTCTCCTGTTTTTAACCAAACACCAGATGATACCTTATTTTGAATCTTGAATATTTGCTATTTATGAGTATTGGCCTAAAGCAAACTGTTGATCTTCAAACCAGAATTCCTAACAGTTCTCTCAGCTCACCCAGCTCTGGATATTTAATTAACCAGATCACTTTCTGATATACTGTTGTTTCCTCTTCTTGAGTCTGATTCAGATCAGTCTCTTGCAAGCTTCATCTCTAATGAAATCCCCTCCCCTCACCCACTTGCTACTTCATGTCCTCTGGCATTACATTAGCACAATGTGTGAAGATCTCAAAGATTTTTACTATTCTTGTCTGTGGTCTCACTGTTGTTTTCTTTCTCCAAATCTAGATGCTTGTTATCATACTCCAATTCAGGGCCTTTATTCCCGATACTGTTCCAAATTCCCACCCAATATCCAAGTCAAGATTTTCTAAGAAGTGCAGAGCCAGTCCACAGAAAGAGAGGGGGGGCAACATATAAGTGGCTTGAGACAAAAACCAACTTTGTCTCTGTGGTTAAAATTAAATCTAGCTTTGAAAGAACTAAATGTTGAAAATTCCCATGTTGGCAGTGATAGTCATGTTTTCTTCCATGCAAAAGCTGTTTTTGTCTATCTTTGCTACCATCTCTGTTTCACTAAGGTGACAGACAGTAGCATTCACCTAAAGTTAATGCTGACTTCCTGACATCATTCTTTTCATCCATCTCTAGCATAGATGACCAAGGTAAATCACATTCTTCTTTATATGGTATATTGCATCACAAGTCTCCTGTGGCTTTTCATCAGTGACATCAGCAGAATTTTGAACATCCTGGATACCAAAAATACACCTGCTTTTATCATCCTGGATGATAAAAGCAGGTGTTCTAGTCCTGTGAACACCTGCTTTTATCATCTTCTTCTGCAGCTTATTCCACGTAAGTGGATTTGCTGTTTCTAATGAATCTCCTCCACATCCTCCTGACTTGGGCTGGGTCCACATCCAAGTTCTTCATCCTCGGGTCCTACTCCATCAGCTGCCCCATCTCTTCTTTGGCTGCGCTGCTTTCTTTCCCCTTCACATCCATCAGCATGACCTTTCTTCTCACATACTTGTTCTCTCTCTCTCCGTCACGTGACCAAACTATCTCAACCTTGTCTCCTGTTTCTTCGCTCCTAAGTTCATGACTTACGCTGTTCCCCTTACATAGTCATTTCTCAGACGATCCTTTCTGGTCACACCACACATCCACCTAAGCATTCTCATCTCTGCTACCTCCATCTTGCTGATGTTATTTTTCCTCAGGGCCACAGTTTCCATAGCATACATCATAGCTGGTCTCACCACTGTCCTGTAGATTTTTCCCTTTAGATTGGCTCGCACCCTCTTATCACATAGCACTATAGCCATCTCTCTCTCCAGTTCCTGCATCCCACTTCCTTCTCACCCTCTCCATCCTCTTTCACTGTTGAACCTAAGTACCTAAAGTCACTAACCTTCCTGATAGCATTTCTTTCCATCTCCAGATCCATCTCTTGGCTACCATGCACTTTGCAACACATGTACTCTTACTTCTGCTCAGCCTTATACCTCTCTTTTCCAGTACTCTCCTCCATCTTTCCAGTTTACCTGCCACTTCTTCGCTTGATTCTGCACACAGTACGATGTCATCTGCATACAAGATTGCCCAAGGTGCCTCTTCTCTCACCTTTTCTGTTACCATCTCCATCACAATATTAAACAGGAACAGACTTAATGCTGACCCTTGGTGCAAGCCAATTGTCATTTGAAAACTTTGTCTCTCCCAAGCAAGTCCGAATTCTTGTCTTCACATTTCTGTACATCTCCTGCACCAAGCTGACATATTTCTCTGGTACCTTCTTCTCCCTCAGATACTTTCAGACTTCTTGCCTTGGCACTCTATCGTACACTTTCACCAGATCAATTAACATGAGATATAGCTCCCGTTGTTTCTCTCAAACTTTTCCATCATCTGCCTTAACCAGAAGATAGCATCCGTCATTAGTCGACCAAGCATGAAGCCAAACTTCTCCTTTGAAATCTCTACCTCCTCTCTGTCTTCCACCAAGAACCCTTTCTAGGATTTTCATTGTGTGGGACATTAACTTTATTCCTCTGTAATACTTAGTCTTGTGCATCCCCTTTACCCTTGTAAATAGGGACAAGAGTACTTTGCCTCCACTCCTCAGACATTCTTTCCTGTTGGCAAACTTTTATGAACAGATCCCACAGCAGGTCAATGTCTTCTTTTCCCAAGGATCCAAGTAGAGGTATGTCTTCCATACCTCCACTTGGATCCTGTTGGGCCCACCGATTTTCCATTCTTCATCCTCTTTACAGCCTCCTCAACTTCCACTCTACTGATGTTCTGCACCATTCACTTATAAGGCTGTCCATCTTCTCTGTGAGTCCTCGCATTTTCCTTGTTCAGAAGCCTTTCAAAGTATATTCTCCATCTGTTCCTTACATCCACATCCCTCTTTAAACTCTTTCTTCGGAGTCTTTGATCTGCCTCATATGTAAGATGTCCTCTGATGCCTTATTTCTACATTTTGCCAATCAATAAATTTTTCTGTCCTTCCTTTGTTTCTAATTGATCATAAAGATCTTGATACGCCATTGCCTTCACCTGCACAATTCTCTTGGTTTTTCGCTTTCTCTCTCTATCCTCCCTCACTTTATCTCATCCCACTTCTTCTTTGCCTCCTTAACCTTCACTACTTCTTGCATAATATTATTCCACCATCACCGAGCACCTCAATTGCACATTGAGAATTGCTTTTGAATTGTGTCTCCACCAGTCTTGTACACTTCCTAGTCCATCTGAAATCCTCTCTAACACTCTCTCCTTTAAAGTCCGTGCACAGCAGCCAGTGTTGCTACTCCACTTGATCTGTTGGGATTACCTTACAATTTGTTACTTCCTTAAGATGTTTTCTTCAATCAAGATGTAGTCAATATGTGAACTGTTGTTATCACTTCTAAATGTTATCAAATGTTCTTCCCTCTTGCAGAAAAAAAAATTCAGAATTGCCAGATCAAACACCCCAACTTGTGGGGTGTTTGCTCTTATCCGATACCTAGTTTCATATGCATGATCCTGTTGTTCCTCCTACCCACTTCCAGTACTTTGCCCTTCATTCTGCCACACACCACAATTCCGACACCATTTCTTTCCTCTTTATTCGCTCCAGAGTAAAACAATTTATATCTGTCTCCCAGTTCCTTTACCTTTTCTCCCCTTCCACCTTGTCTCCTGCACACACATAGAATGTCTAACTTCCTCTTCCTCATCATGTCTGCCACCTCCCTTTCCCTTCCAGTCATGCTTCCAGCATTCAACATTCCCACTTGCAACATTCTCTTTGCCTGCTGGGCTCACTTCTTTAACCACGTCTGTCCCTGATGTAGTAGTCATCCACTTCTAGTAGCTGTAGAGCAATGTAGCTGTGCTTGCCTAAGAAGTATGCCCTAGCCCTTATATCACTATCTTGACTCATTAGTTAGAGATGGCAGTGAAGTTTTATGACCAGGTGCCCTTCCTGATGTCAATCCTCACATTTTATCATCTCTACACTATATTATACCCAACATTGAAAGCAAGGCCATGTACAGCTGTTCATGGGGGGGGGGAGTGAATGTCTGCCATCTACCGTTAAATTATCAATTAGCGGCAGTTGTGCCTTCTGGTCCCTTGCAAAAGCTGTTGGGTGCAATTTCAGTCCATCTTTTCTCCTCCTCCTGCCTTGCATCACTGCCATCTAAAGACTGAAAAGGTTATCAGTCGTCGACATCTGAAGAACCATCACTTAATCTGTGATTACCAATATGGATTGTACCGATCTAAATTCACTGCATATCTCCTATATCACCCACCTCTGGACACGTGCCACCGAAAGGTTTGGAGAAATCTGTGCTGTTGCACTAAACATTTCCAAAGCATCTAATAGGGTTTGGCATCAAAGGATTCCTAACATATTTGCCATCTTATGGTCAGTCTTCTTCCCTTTTGTAATTGGATCACTAGTTTTCTCTTAGTTATTCATTGTGTTTAATGAAGTCTGAGGAGCCCTGAGACTCCTCAGGACTTCAGTTTACCCACCCTCTTCCTCATATACATAAACAGCCTTCTCTCACTCACCTCAAACCTCATCTACCCTTTTGTTGAGAGCACTGCAGAAGATATAATACTTCCGTAGTGCTCTCATTCCGCAGTGGTATATAAGAAAAAAAAAAAGGCTTAACACATGTAAGAAAAATTTATTTATTAACAACTCGTATTTTGCTCACTGTAACATGAGCATCATTCATGGAGAACAAAAGAATTGGTTACAGCATTTAAAATATGAACTGAAGAATGAGTCAAAACAGCATGAGTATACTTTCACACAGTCACACATTGAGTGAACAGAAGAAATCACTAATATTAAAGTTCCAAGAAACATGGTATAGTTATATTAATTCAAAATTATCGTATAGAGGTAACCCTCGTATAACGCGGATGTTAGGTTCCATAGAAATGCCACGTTATATAAATCACGTGATGCAAGACTTAGATCACATAGAAAAAGTAGGATTATGTTCCGAAATCATTTTTTTTAAGATTATATAAACAATGACATATCCAACAAAAAAAATCTTTTTATTTAATTCAGGTAATTCATGTAAATTAGTAAAACATATAAACTATGAAACAAATGCATAGTATAAGATTATAAAAAATTACAAATTGTATACTTAAATATAAAGAGCTAATAAGCTTCATTTCGGCAATGAAAACATTACTTAAATTAAGGGGATATTAAATCCCACATAGTTTTAAAACCGAATAAGAAACTCAAAGATTGGAATCAGAGAGTTTCTTGCCGAATATAGTAAACTGTAAAGTATCGGCGACACTAGCGTTAGCAAATGCAAGTGATCCTAGTACGTAGTACAATACTGGGGCAGCTCGTTGCAAAGGTGGAGGAGTTCAGATCGCTATTCTTAGGTATTTTCCATAATGTAAAAACACATTTCCTAGGAAATGTATGCTGTTATTACATTATGGAGGAGGTCACTACCCAGACCGGTTTCAGCCTTTTTTGAGGCTTCATCAGTGAGTAGCTAGACCTAATACCAAAGTGTATAGCAAAAAGAACTTATAAACTCTGCAAACGAGTTTATTATAAGTTCTTTTCGCTATACACTTTGGTATTAGGTCTAGCTACTCACTGATGAAGCCTCAAAAAAGGCTGAAACCGTTCTGGGTAGTGACCTCCCTCCATAATGTAATAACAGCATACATTTCCTAGGAAATGTGTTTTTACATTATGGAAAATACCTAAGAATAGCAATCTGAACTCCTCCACCTTTGCAACGAGCTGCCCCGGTATTGTACTACGTACTAGGATCACTTGCATTTGCTAACGCTAGTGTCGCCGATACTTTATAGTTTACTATATTCGGCAAGAAACTCTCTGATTCCAATCTTTGAGTTTCTTATTCGGTTTTAAAACTATGTGGGATTTAATATCCCCTTAATTTAAGTAATTACAAATTGTATGTAAACATCATTGCACATAATAAACGTTTTAGTCAAAATAAAATGCATATTTTAATCGTCATCACTTGTCTTCAAAAATAGCATTTCGTAGATGTTCTTTATTTACCAGTGGCCTGACGTCGTCATCACTTGAAATCTCTTGGACATCATTTGTATAATTCTCATTGCATGCTTCGGCTGGTTTAGTTATCAAGAAGTCATTAATAAGACCTTGCTTACCACTTTGCTGCAATTTTTTTATTAAGTTCATAATACGGAGCTTAACAAGTATCCAATTGTCTTATGAATTTTCCGGAGCACTCCATTGAGAGATCATTATCCATAAAATAACTTTCTTGCCAAGTCCAATCCTTCTGCTAATTTCTTTAATGGATTCATCAAGTCAAAGTCTTCGGCAGAACTTTCCACGCTATTTGGTTCGACGTCATCTATTAATTGTACTAGTTTTTCATTTAAATCTGTTTCCTCATCAATTAATTCACTAATTTCGTTTTCAACCATATCGCAAAAGCCCTCTAAGTGGCCATTACTATAAAAATTGACTTTTTTACATAAAAAAGCATTACATATTATGTATATAACTCACCAGAAAATAAAGTGTTCAGCTTGAGATTAACACACTTATGATTTTTAATGTGCTTTCCCAGCAAAAAACGGAGACAATTTTCAACCATAAACACTTTATAAGGTAAACAATTCATGTACATGCCTGCTAAAGGGTATTTGCCCTAATATAAATTCGCTAACTTATAACTACCTGCGTGATACGGGCAGACACAAATTTAACGAAGATAAAATTTGATTTTTAAGTCGCGAATTGAAAAATACTGTATATGAAAAGATAAAGGGTTACTACAGTTTGTAGACCATCTTATATCGAAACCGTGTTGTATAAGTACCGCGTTATACGAGGGTTACCTGTATTTTAAAAAAAAAATGAACCTATCATAGCAATTACTTTCCAAAACTTGGAGACAGTTATACAGATTGTTCAGTTACAATTAGGTCTATGGTGCAAAGTTTCAAGGAGCAGACAATCAAATTTAAATCTACTATAGTTTTAATATTAATACTATTAATTTATATTATAGTAATATTATTATCTGATACCTCCAGGGAGTCGAGGACTCATTGAGGAAGGCTATAAATCACCCAAACCAGCTATCATACCTTCCTTTAAAATTCATTTATACTAGATGCACTTACTAAAAGCAAACTGTTCCACTCACTCACTGCTCTTTGGGGGGAAAACCTCGCTCTTACCCCTTTCTTGACTGTGAACGAACTTAACTTCCGTGGATGCCCCCCCCCCCCCCCTGCATTCTCTCTCCACCTTCCATATAATGAAAAATTTCATCATTTGAAATGTTATAACACCCATTCAAAATTTTATAGACCTCTATCATATCACCCTGCTTTCTCCTGTTAACCAGAGTTCTGCAATCCACATACTTGCAATCTCTCCCCATAATCTAAATCCCACAATCCAGATATAATCTTTGTAACTCTTCCTTGCACCCTTTCCACAGGTTCTTTATCCCCTTGGAACCCAGGAGACCAAATCTGCATACAATCTGTCTTAAGCTTTTTCACGAACCATTGCGGTTCTTGTGAACTTCACAACCACGACAGTCTCAAGGAATAAGGTAGTTAGTCCTATGCCTCCCAGTGTGTCCTATATCTGTAGCCATGTGTGTGTGTTCACAGGACCGGTTTGCCCGTTTTTGAGGGGTGAAAAAACCCTCCACCTCTGTATGAGACCAGTTAACTTACCTTTAGTCGAAATAGACCAGATAAAGGTTCCACAGTCGTGGACAGGAATCGAACCCAGGTCTTTCTGACCAAAGAGCTTCATCTATACCAACTGAGCTACAGAGGCTCCAGGTGTGGTCTTATCAGAGCCTTATCAATTATCCTCTGAGTTGTATTTGAAACTTTTGCTATGTGACCTTTGAACCACCAATATGCCAAGATCCCTTGCCGCTTCAGTTTATTGTAGCATAACCCCCACTAATATAATATGTTGGAACTCTAATCATGCCAAAGTGCATAACTTTACACTTACTAACATTAAACTGATAGCCATTTTTGTTTGCCCAAATTTCCAGCCTATTCAAATAATTTTGTAAATGCTGAATATCAGTAACATCCCTGATTACCCTGACTATCTTTGCTTTATCAGCAAACAACTGCATGTCTCCTGTTAGACCCTTCCTAATGTTATTAATGTATAGAGTGAACAACAGTGGCCCAAGGACTGAACCCTGAGTTACACCACTAGTCACCTTAAATCTGGCAGATTCATACCTACTGAATACCATTTTTGATTTCTCTCTGTCAACCATCCCCTGATCCAAGTCAAGAGTTTATATTCCAATCTCATATTCTCCAGTTTATGCAAAGGCCTTTCATGTGGTATCCTATCAAATACCTTTAGAAAAATCCAACATTATCCATGTAACCATCTGGGCCATAACATTTGTTATAAAATATGAGCAGTTGCTAAAACGTGACTTTCTTTAGTAAACCAATGCTGTTCCTTGCAGAGTATAGCATGTTTTTGTACCCATTTCTGTATGCAAGTTCTTACCAACTTCTCTAAAATCTTCACTACCACACCAGAGATACTTATAGGTCAGTAGTTAGACACATCAGTTTTTACCCCACCCTTGTACAGTCGGACTATCATACATTCCTTCCATTCCTGTGGTATCATTCCTGAGCTGAGACGCAAGTTATACAAACATGTGAAATGCCCAGCCAATTTGGCTAACATTTGTTTAGCAAACAAGCTGATTATTCCATCTGTCCCTATAGACAAATTCTTATCCAGGTTATGCAACAGCTCTTCAACCTCACTTTCATGAATCTCTAACTCTTCATCCAATGTAGCAGTAGCACTGTGCACCATGTTATATACGCCTGCTTGATATATCTTAGCAAAGTGAGCACTCATTAACTGAACAATCTCATTAGCTTCCAACACTCAAGTACCATCTGCATTTGATAAAGTTATTCTTTTATGTTCATTCTTACTTTTGCTTGCAGCATAATGATAAAATTCTTTTGGATTGCCTTTAGCTTGCATGGCCAATTTCTTTTCATACTCTGATTTAGCTTTCTGCGCAATACTTGTTATTTTTCTGGCCTGAGCCTTATATATTTCATAACTCCTCTCGCTACCACTCGTTCTCATGATATTCTTTCCACGTCGTCTTCTCATGGATCTCTTGCTTAACGAGGTGGCACGTCCATTTCGCTCTCCCAACCTATTTATTCTTCGAACACTAGGTAAATTAGCCATGAGCAAATCCAACATTCTTTGATCTCGAGTTCCTTCTTTCACATGCTGCTTAAGAAAGTTGTCTCGTAACAATTCAATAAATTCCTTTTCTTTCTTATCGTGAAATCTCTCTTCTATCAAATTAATGTTCAGAAAATTAAAGTCATCCATAATGATCATTCGTTTGGTACCCATAAGGCTAAATTGGCGATGCATTTCTTCATCCCCTGCAACCGAGATGCCAGGTCTGTCGCAACATCCCACCATATATTTCATTCTGTTAGCCTTACCAGGTAGACTCAAACTCACCACTACATGGAACATCGTTACCATCATTTTCTTGTGTTTCTACCCTAACTGGACTTAAGTCATCTGATATCATTACTAGTACTTCTCCTCCTCTCCTATCTCTTCTGTTATTAATAAAAATGATATACCCATTACACTCAATGGGTATATCATTTTGGGTATATCCCACTTACCATATCTGATTCTGATAACCCAGTTTCACTAATGCCAACAATCTTAGGCCAAATCGTATTTAATAAAGCAACAAATTCAACTCCTTTGTTTCTAATGCTACTGGCATTTGTGTATAGACAATAAATTACCACCTAGCCTATTCTTATAATTAGATATGCAATCTATTTGGTCTTGTTCTAGAATTTTCTCTTTTCCCTCCCCTGGCATACTTAAAAGGTTCAAAACCAAAGCATATTTTACCACCCATTCACCACATATGTAACCACATTCTAAGACATTCATATCTTCATCACGTTGGCATATCATAGCTGAACTTTCACACACATTTCTCCCATTCCTTCCTTGATCTAGTTTCCCTGAATCTGCATTAGTTCTCATACTGAGAAGTAATTTCTCCAGGCTCCTGATGCCAAATGAATTCAAATGCAGGCCATCCTTATCCAAGTCTTTTCTGCCATCAAACACACTCCACACATCTAAAAACTCGCATCCATTTCTTCTACATAGCCTTTGCATGAAATCATTGGCTATTATCACCCTCCTTTTTAGCTCAGTACTGTCATATCTGGGTAGTAATCCTACAATTTTTACTCTCTCAGATTTCTTTCTCGCTTCTTCCAACAGGCCTTTCATATCTTCTTTCATACTGTATTTGTCACTACTTAAATTAGTACCTACCAGGACTACCATCTCTTTTACTTTTCTTTTTTGGTTTTCAATTACGTTTGTCACATTTTTATTTTCACTACCAGGAAACTAGAAGTGGTGATTCCCTCAGCAGGTGCAAATTTTAAAATTGAGTCACCATACCATATCACCTCTTTTCTTATATTTTAACTGATTTACATTTGTTATTAATGTTATGATTACCAAGTTTAGTACTTTCCTTCCTGTTCTTGTTTTGTTCCTTTTTCTTATCGTGTCTAAGTTTAATCAAACGTTTTTCCAATTCGCTGTTTGATTTTCTAATAATTTCTTTTAATTGAGATATTTCTAATGTCAACTTATCCTCAGATATCTACTGTCATCACTGCAGCAGTACTTTTGTTCATCAGGACAAATGCTCTCTTCAGTAGTAATAACTTGAGCTTTGGACACTGCCTTGTGATGACGAGTTTTTGGCACCATTCTTAAGAGTAGTAAAAACTAATAATATTTCTGCAATTATGTTATAAAAAGTGTAGTACAATCATTACACTAAAAAACTATAATAATATACTGAAAAATACATAATCAAATCTAAGAAAACACTTAATCAATAAAAATCACAGATCTTTCAGGAGCACTCCAACAGCATGTCTTTTCACCATAATTAAAAAAAATTTGAAGATTTTATAGCAATTACTGCCCAAAACTTGAAGATAGGTTTCAGAAATTTACAATTAGGACTATAGTGCAAAGTTTCAAAGAATTGACAATCAAATTTAAATCTACTGTAGTGCAAAATCGGTCTTATCCCAACAAACTCTCTCTCTAGTGTCAAGGCATTAGATGCAACACCTGAACCCTCTGATTCTAGAAATCTTATACACATATGCTTGTTGTTCTGTTCTTGGATTCTGATCTTTGCAGAACAGAGAGTCCTCAAAATAGCAAAGTCAACAGGAACAAGGTATTTCATAACAATAAATTGCCTCTACCAGTGGGGGCAATTTATTCTTAGTAGATATTAAGAAAGCAGATAACTTTCGTGCTGGTTTGAAATTAGTATACAGGTTGATTTGCAGAGAATCCCTGCTATTTGTTCAGAAATTCTCTTATCAGATTGTGATCTGGCTGAAGAATTATAATTATTTTCTGAGTGGTGCTTTCTTTATATCCATTAGATAACAATGTGATTCTTATTTATTTCTTCTGATAGAAGTGAATCCAGAGAGCAAATTGTGGATGCTTTGTGTATAAGACTTTTGATAATACCTGTCTTATGAAGGCTGGCTTCCTGTAAATGGAATGCACAATATTGCCTATAGAGTTATGGATTACTAAGATATTCAGAAAGGCAAGACTGTTGTTAGATTCGTGTTCAATAGAGAACTTGATATGGGTGTGTAACGAGTGTATTCTGTACAAAAAATCAAAGTGATTCCATTTGAGTGAGAGCAGATTGCAAAGACATCAACAAAACATATACAAGGTAGAGGAAAACTGGTGTTCAAAAGATGGCTTTCGAAATGATCCATGAAATTATCAGCCAAAGATGGTGTGATAGGACTCCCACAGCTTTTTTGCTTTGTATTTGCTTCTACAATTTAACAGAATTATCAGGGAAATAATCTTTTAAAAACTGAAGGGTTTCTTGGAGCACTATGCATGTAAATAGAGAAACTCAAATCAAAAGAAACCATAATTTTAGAGTCCAACAAATGAACATCACCTTCAAGTCGAAACTGTTTTTGATATGAGTTGGTTTGGCCAATGAAGTTTCAAAGAAGATTCAAAAGATATTTAGCTAAATGATAAATAAGAGAGAGAACCATTGCCATTAACTATTGGACATGGTGGAGATACGTAGGGGACAAGCATGATGAATTTGCAATCTTTCAACAGTGTTAGCATTTAAAGAATATGTTTGGTCCAATAATTGATTTAATTTATTTGGCTTACAGTAGTATCTCTGCTGGTTATACTGTATGTTGATCTGTCTATAATAAAACATTAAGTTTGCAATTATACTCTAAATATCTGTCAAAATATAGTTGCATTATATTTGTTGACTTTTTTTTTTTTTTTTTGAATACAGTGTCTGTGTTTTGGCAGAGGTAATGAAGAGCATGTAGTTCTGACAATAGAATATTCAGGGAGGTTTAGTTTTATACAAAATGTATACAGTTTGAAACTGAAGTTTGTTAGCTTCCTCTGCATGCATGTATGATACCCTTTTCCTCACCTACCATGAAATCTAAATTATTCATGGTGAACTAAACAGAATACATCGTGTTATATCTAATAATTTTTTTTATGCTCTGTGCATTCCTCTGCTACTTATAGTAACTTCAAGCCCCTAATTTAGAAAAACAAAATCACAAAATAGCATTTCCAATTTCAGACAGGTATGTGCCATATATTATGAAGCCCAAGTTCCTTGTAGATGAAGTATGATGTTTCTGGTGATCTATGAATATACCATTCTTTTTGGGTATCCTAGTTGACCAAGTCTTTCCAGCCAAAGAGCAGCAATGTTGCTTGCACAAATAAACAATGGCTGCACTTTATTTTACTGGAAGAAAGTTGGATCCATTTTAAAATATCCACAAAACCAATATATATTAAAAAGTGCACATTATATCATAATAGCATTGGAATGATTGGTCAGTTAATGAACATAGCTGTGGCATTCAATGAACATAGCTGTGGCATTCAATGAACAGTATGATTGGGGGGGGGGGGGAAACAATACTGAATAACTGCAACAGTATATATGGGTTTATTAACAAAGAAACACATGTTTACATGTGATATGTACATCCACAACTATCAGTGGAATCTTGGTCGATTAAAGCATTAATGATGGTAGATTACATGCTCGAAATGGACACCTTGTCTTTCAAGATAGGTTTCGTAGCATATGCAAAAGTTCTCTGTCATCTTGGAGAACAAGGGTTGGGACATCTGCTGGACATATCATGCAATTTTATCACTTAGTTCTTCAAGGTTTTAAGGTGATTCATGATGGAATACCATTCCTTAAACATACCCCAAACGAAGGCATCAAGTGATATGAATACAGGAATTCTGTGAACCTTGAATGAGCCTCCTGGGGAAGTGTTCCAATAAATGGGCTTTAGAACCAAGTGTGTGATAGGTTGCTCCATCCTGTTGGAATTCCTGTACACAAAATGGAATTTTTTTTTTAGAAAATCCTGGGTGAACAGAACTCTCACATTCTCGATGCAGCATTCACTATTCGAGGTCACGGTTACACCACCCTCTTCAATGAGGTATGGTCCAGTTATGCTATGCCAAGAGGTTTTTCTTGCACAAATTCAGGTCTCGAGAAACCAAGAAACCTGTAGGTTTGTCTGTTTACATGACTGCTTAGATGGAAATGTGCTTCGTCTGAGAACCAGATATTATGGAGGGAGGATAGATCTTCATAGACATTCCAGCATGCATGCACAGTTCCTGCCATGCAGCATAATCCATTGCTATTAAACACTTACCCACCTGAATGACATATGAAAAAGTACCCAGCTCCTTAAGGATTCTCTGTAGTGACTGCCTCAATATCCCAATTTTTACCACTGTTTAGCGTTGACTGTGTTTCGGAGACTGTAGCACATGCCTGTCATTCTCATTTGTGGTTACAGTGTGGTCTGCCTCGAATGTCCTTTGCATTGTGGCAGAACACTCCTGCTATGTCAGAACCTCTTGATGAAGGCAATGGTGGTGCTATTGCTTGAAGTACGCTTACAAAATTGATGAACAAACTGCTCACAAGCATGTCATAGGCTTCGACCAGTTGCTCTACCAACACTGTAAAAATAACGCTCAGTAATAAATGTTTATTTAAATAAATTATAAATTATAGTACCAGAATAAACTCACTTAAAATATTATTTTATTAGTATAATTTTTGCCTAAGTATCAAAGGCATCTTCAGTACATGTAAAAAGTTAATCGAACCTGACAATTCCAAAAGGCGCCACCTAACTAGCTAATGTAAGATAACTAAAAAAATCATTAAATTTCCTAACTTGTATAAAAATATATATATATTATATGAAACTAAATTAAAATAAAATTAGTGCTTTTTAAATCGGCTAATCTTTTCTATCTCTCACAAAGGAGATAGATGTAGACCATCTGATCTGTTTAAGTTAGGAGAGTGAAGTAAAGTTTTGCATGTTTGTTTATAAAGCTTTTCCATGAGCAACCGATTTTTGGGAAAGACTTGTCTTGTTCCAATAAACCCTGTTTAGTGTTGATAGCATTCCTTGCAAGTCCAGGCTGTTCAAGGTATTGAATATAAGACTTTTTCTTCTAGCAAATAAAGGCAGATTTTCCTGTTTGTCCAAAATAAGACAACCCACAAGCGCAAGGAATCTGGTAGACACCTGGATAATTGAGATATGGAAGCTTGTCCTTTGGAGAAGTGAGAAGAAGATTTTTCTGATGGGATGAAAGGCTGTTGTTATTCAAGATAGACATTTTTCTCTCATATTGTTTTCTATTACTAAGAGACTATTAAACTTACAGGCCCTTCACATCAGATCCTACCAGTAGTTAATAATAACTGGTAGGTTATTAATAATATCTGGTAATAAACACATTATTATCAGTAATGTATCTACTTGGAATGAAGATCAAAGGAAAAAACTTACAAACTTCTTTGGTTGTCCACATAGATTGTATGGTCTTCCCAAAGTTCATAAACCAGTATTCCATTAAGACCAGTTATAGACTGTATAGGATGTCCCACTTATAAAATTTCAAAATTCTTATGTAATTTACTCACTTCTTTCACTAGAACTGCTACTTATATAAAATATACTTTGAATTTCAAAAATAAAATTTCAGATGTTTCATTATTTACTAATATTTCTTTATCTGACAGCATTGAATTACTACAACAATTTCCTTCGGACATTGTTCAAATACTCAGGACCTCACGATGACAGAATTAGAAACAGCAATTAGTCAAATTGACCCTGACAAATCATCCTAATTGATCTTATCTTTGGACATATGATTAAAAACATTGGGAAAATAGCCAAAAACTGCCTTCTGAAGATATTTAACACTTCCTGGAATACAAGTAAACTACCAAAAATCTGGAAAACATCAGTCATTATATTGTTACTAAAACCTAACAAAAACCTGACTGTAAAAGCTACAGACCTATAGCTTTGATTAGTACTCTGTAAACTAAAAATAAACACTAGAAAATAAGATCAATTATTTTATCTTTGCTAATCAGTCAGAGATGGCTTTCAAGAAAAACCACCATAAAAAATTGCATATGATACTGGAATAAGAGGAAACACGTTAATTTGGATTTCAGATTTCATGAAAGGAAGAAAAATGAAAGTAAAAGTTAATGGAATTTATTCCACCATGCATCGAACTTGGGCTGCAGTCCCACGGGGTTCTGTTTTAAGCCCACTTCTATTTCTCATCTATAAGAACAATATCCATCCTCATAAATGACAATATTATTTTATTAATAATAAAATAATAATGGCAATATTATAATTGTCATTTATTAGTCAATAAATGACACAAAAATAACATGCTATGCAGATGATAACAATCTGGCACACAAGCAGTAATCCTCAACAATCTGAAAAAGCCTTAAATAATTCAATAAAAGGCTTAGAAAGATGGACAAAGGAACTTAAATTACAGACAAACCCAGAAAAAACAAAACTGAGTATCTTCTCCACTAATAGAAAAAAACGGACACAATTACGACCCCAAATCAAAATATATAATACCAAAATAGAAAAAAAACAGAATCTCCAAAATACTTAGGCCTAACTCTAGATACTGAACTGAGATTTACTACTTATATTATAAATATATCTAATAAAGCTCTTAAAAAGCTTAATATCATCAAAAGGCTTTGTGGAACAAAAGTGGGGTGCAAAACCGAAGATGCTCAAAACTACATATATAGCACTCATACAACCCACTATGGAATATGCCTCATCAATCTGAGCTCCAGCTTCTACTAGCTCAAAAGAAAAACTTAACAGATTACAATTAAGAGCAGCAAAAATTATTATAGGTGCAGTCTCCTCCACGAATAACTTAAAAGCTCGACAAGAGTATGGGCTTCACATACTAGAAGACAGAAGAAAACTTTCCACAGTTAAATTCACTAACAGAATCAGGAGCCAACACTGATGGATCATCTGATGAAACACTCAACCATCGAGGTTCAGGGTTTTTTTTTTTTTTTTTACTCTACCTGGAGGCAAGGAAACGCAAATCAAAACCAGAGCTGGCAAAATAGCTTCAAACTTTACTTGTGAATTAACAGTCATACAAACAGCTCTCAAGTTCTATCTCTCAAATCCAGTACTAAACATTACAGAAGGAATAACCATTTATAGCAAATCAAAATCTGCACTTGGGGCATTAAAAAATGGAAAAACAAAACTCACACAGGAAATTCATGAACTACTAACTTTAAATTTGAAAAATAAGAACTGTACACTGCAATGGATACCAGCCCATGTAAATATTGAAGGCAGTGAAAGAGCAGACACTAGTCAAAGAAGCAAGATACTTGTCTCAAAAATTACACCCACTATCACTAACTGATGCCAACTCTGTTGCCAAAATAAGATTGGTAAAACAAACTATTAAGAAGAATGAAATCACTGAAATTAATGAAAATAGAGAAATAACACAATCATCGCCAGACTAAAGACGGAACATTATAGAGGCATTAAAATCCAGCCAGACAGTACTAAGAGCTATGAAACATGGAAGAAATGTCCAGGAGTTGAACCGGCCCATATCTATTCTTGTCCGGCAATTGCTCCTGCTGCTCTACAGAAAACTGATAATAACTCTAGAGAAAAGCTCTGCGCCATCAAAGTTCAACAAATTGCCAAAGCAGTTCTACAGATCCACAGCCATATCTAGAAGCTCTTCAATGGACTCGACAAGAACATTGTTTCAAATATTTGATTTTGAAACACATTGTGGTTATTTTTCCTTTAAAAACAAGTTATGTCAACAAATTGAAGAAAAGCAATAGGCAATCCTATTTCTCATGCTGTCGCCAACTTCTTTATTGAGCACTTTGAATAACATATTTTCAACATAATTTTACCTAGACCTCATTGGTTCGGATATGTAGGTGACATTTTTGCTATCTGTAATGGCTGTTCTTATAATTACAACAGTTTCTCTCATCATCATCAAATTCTTGCCATGTACCCTCAAGGGGTGTATAGGATATGATAGTACTACATGAAAAAAATTACATCATTACTAACTTCCTATCTATAATTTTCCTCCAGATCAGTCTGTTACTTGTCAAGACTCCAACATTATCAGATCTTATATTTCTATCATCTAAAGCACTTTGTACTGTATCAATCCACCTATATCTTGGTCTTCCTCTGGGTCATTTTGCTGCCAACCTGGCAGAGAACACTTGTTTTGCTAATCTTTCTTCGCCCATTCTGTTTAAGTGACCATACCACCTGAGATTAGCTCTGCTAACGCATTCCTGGATGTTGACAATGTCAAGTTCTTTCCTAATATTCTCGTTTTTAATATGATATTGCCATTGATGCCATCTGTTCACGCCTATAATCTTTCTCAGGACTCTCATATCTGTAGTCTCTAGTCTTTAGTCAAGTGTTTTACTTCTGACCCAGCTCTCAGATCCCTAAGTTAAAACTGGTTTGAATTGTATACACCTAATTTAGTGTTCCGACTAATTTCTCTTATTCCATATGAATTTATTCAGTTGACTTCCCACCATACCAGCTTTGCTGGTTCTGTTGTCTATTTCTATATTTAATTTACCATCTTCAGTAAAAATCGTGCCTAAGTAGCTGAAATGTTTTACTTGTTCCACAGGTTCTCCACACAACACAGTTGACATTTTCAATAATTCTGCCTATTTTCATTGTCTTTGTCTTTTTATTGCTGACCTTCATACCATATCTATTACAACAGTTACTCAATTTAGTCACGGAATCTTGCAGACTTGTAGCAGATTTATTGATAAGTATAACATCATTTGCATAAAGCAAAGAGCTGACATTAACATCTCCAATTTTGATGTCATGTTTAATACCACTTTCCTTCATAATGTACATCCTTGTCTCACACCAGATTTAACATTAAACCATCTTCCTGTACTTCCTTCAATTCTAACTGCTGACTTACAACTCAAAGACTAAGTATTGCTTGATATAATGCCCCATTGACGACATATAACTGTAGCGTATTGAATAGCTTCTCTCTTGGCACCTTGTCATATGCCTTTTCCAAATCGACAAAACTTAAATACAGATCTCTGTTATGTTCCCATGCTTTCTCGACTATTTGTCGTAAAGTGAAGATCTGATCCTGACAGCCTCTATTTGGCCTGAATCCAGCTTGTTCTTCACCAAGCTTTTCTTCCACAATTCTTCTCAACCGTTTCTCAAGTATACTTGCATAGATCTTGCCAGAAACACTCAGTAGGGAAATACCTCTGTAATTCTCACATTCAGTTTTATTTCCCTTTTTATATATGGGTACTATGAGAGCTCTACTCCAATCATCGGGAATTCGTCCCTCTGTCCGGGCTTTCTGAACTATGCAGTGCAGCCACTGTAAGACTCTTACACCACCATACTTCAGCATTTCTGGTCAAATATCATCTACTCCTGCTGCCTTTCCACATTTCAAGCCTTTGATGGCTTTTTCTACTTCAAGTATAGATATGTACTCCTGACTGCATGCCTGGTCAGTGTTTTTTACCCCTGGGCTGTCATCACTGCTTGTTTCATTTAGCAGTTTTTCAAAGCAGTTACTCCATACTTCAAGGATATATTTTTCTCCCTTTTTCATGTCACCTTTATCATCTCTAACTCCTTTTACAGCACTTTTTCCTCCATTCCTAAGCTTCTTCAACAACGTCCAGAATATTTTGCCACCTTCTTGATATTTATTTTCTATATTCTTGCCAAAGTCCTCCCATGACTTTTGTTTAGCTAGTGTTACACGGTGTTTAGCATTCTTGCATTTGTCTCTGTATTCTCTAAGAGTACAAGCTGACTTATTTGACAGGAACTTTTGATATGCTTTCTTCTTTTCCTTCACTCCCTCTTTAACTTCCTGTGTCCACCAGGGAGTTCTGATTTTTTTATCCTTGCAGACAACCTCACCACATGCCTCTCTGGCAGAATCAATCAATGTTTTCTTCAGAGTTTGCCACTGAATCTCCAAGGTTTGATTCCTGTTCTCAAACTCTTTCATTTTTTCTTCAATAATCTTTGTGTATTTTAGTCTACAGTTCACATCTGAGAGCTGCTCAACTTTTATTCGCTTTAAAACTTTCTTACATGTTATTCTTTTCAATATGAAATTGAATTTTATCCTGCTCAAGACTAAATAGTGATCACTTCCAATTTCAAATTCTCTGTACACTCTGGTTTCCTGCACCAGGGAGAAAACATCACTATCAACAATAACATAGTCAATGAGACTTTTCTTATTCCTTGCCTCTTCTCTCCATGCGAATTTGTGCAACATTTTTATGTTGGAACATGGTGTTAGTAATAACCAGTCCATGTCCTGAGCAGAAATCCAACAGATATTTGCCATTATTATTAGCTTTGCTCTTTTCTCCAAATTTTCCCAATATATTTTTGTATGTCTCACAATCATTTCCTACTCTGCTATTCAGATCCCCAACAAGGACCAACTTTTCCTTTTTCATTGTGTCAGTTGCTTTCTCTAAAGCCTCAAAAAAATTCCTCCACTTCTACCTTAGTAGAACCTTCTGTGGGACCATAGGCACAAATAAGTCTCATTGTCCAGTTCTCCATTCTCATATTTGCCCACATTACTCTACTTGAGACTGACTGCCATTCAAGAAGATTAGCCTCGTATTTTGTGTTGAATACTATGGCTACTCCTTCTTTTCCTTGATTGTCATTGCCTGAATATAACATTTTGTATCTGTTGCTCAGAAAGATCTCACCAGTTTTTGTCTTTTTTGTTTCAGTCCCCTATTATGTTGATCTGGTACTTATCTAATTCCTCAGCGAGCTCCATTTCTTTCTTCTTTCAGTCTTCTTATGTTGATAGTACCGATCTTTAACTCTGGTGATGCAACAGTTTCTCCATCTAAATTAAATGCACTTCATCCAAGGATTCAATTCACCCTTTTATATCTTTTCATTTTTCATCAACCAGATGGTAACCTACATTTTTCAATTTTTCGGAAGGACTCACACAGGCCATTATATCCATGCTGAATCTCGTCATCATCTCAGTCAAAACACTGGTTCATCGGGCTCACGCCTTATGTTCTTCAGATGAACTATTACAGAAAGAATTACAACATATTATTCCCACTCTTTTTTTTTTTTTTTTTTTTTTTTTTTTTTTTTTTTTTTTTTTTTTAATCTAATGGTTTTTAGAATTCTTTCATTAAAAGAGCTTTGAACAGTTTAGGTATCTCTGCTTCTTCATATACAGAAGAAAATACTCTTATTGCTATTCCATATGTACAAGGCATTAGTGAATGATTAGCAAAAGTTTTAAAACCACTAAATATTTTTGTTGCCTTTTGCTCCATTAGAAAAATCTCCACCTTTCTCCAAAGGATAAGCTTCCACATCCCAATTATCATGGTGTCTACCAGATTACTTGCTCTTGTGGGTTATTTTATTTCGGACAAACAGAAAGATCTGATTTTATTCAGCTAGAAGAACACTGGTCTTATATTCAGTACCTTGAGACTGACTTGCGGAGCATGCTATCAACACTAGACAGAATTCATTGGAACAAGACAAGTCCTTCATAAAAGTCAGTTTGTTGGAACTGCTTTATAATGAAACATGAAACCTTACTTCACTGTCTTAACTTAAACAGATTTGATGGTCTACATCTTTCCTAACATTATTTAATTGTGTGAGCACTTTGAATAATGTATTTTCAACATCATTTTACCTAGATCTCATTGGTTCGGATATGTAGGTGACATTTTTGCTATCTGTAATGGCTATTCTTATAATTACAACACTTTCTCTCTCTAAATTATTGCTCTTGTGGATTATTTTATTTCGGACAAACAGGAAGATCTGATTTTATTCAGCTAGAAGAACACTGGTCTTATATTCAGTACCTTGAGACTGACTTGCAGAGCATACTATCAACACTAGATTTTATTCCTATCCCATACGTACAAGGCATTAGTGAATGCATAGCAAAAGAAATTTTGCTATGCATAGTGAAGTGATGCAAAGTGACCAAGGTTAATTATATTTCTGCATGTGCTTTGAATAAAAATCAATTTCAGAATCTGTTGAAAATGTCTTAATAAAATGTGTGTGTGATAAGTTATGAAATTTAATTATCTTTTTGAGTTATCTTACATTAGCTACTTAGGTGGTGCCTTTTAGAATTGTCATTTATTGTTTGATTAGCTTTTTACATGTACTGAAGATGCCAGAATAAACTCGCATAAAATAATATTTTACATGAGTTTATTCTGGTATTATAATTTATTTAAATATGCCTACTCACAGTATTTTCTTATTGAAACAATAAAAAATGTCTTTTCTTCCCAAGTCAACACTATTGCTACAGCTAAATGTAATGGCATAGACCAGGGGTGGGGAACACTTGGCACATGTGCCAAACATGTCACTCCAAACACTTTTTTCCAGCACGCAACCCAGGGTCACCTTAAAAATAATTAAATAAATAAATACATATCCAACATCTTAACCTAAAGGAACTTCAAGAAGTGATGCAAAGCGATCAAGGTTAATTATATTTCTGCATGTGCTTTGAATAAAAGTCAATTTCAGAATCTATTGAATGAGGTGGATTCTGTGTACGAAGGACTAATAATGTACAACAATGTTCGTTGGCTTGAGGTTTTGTTCTGAAACAATTTGTTGAATGCCTGGATCAGATAAATCTCTTTTTGACTAATTAACAATGTCTTATAAAGAAATGTATGACATTGTGTGGGTTTGTGAACTGATGTTTTTTGCAGATATTTGTGAACATTTAAATAACTTGAACCGTAAACTACTGGGCACTGGTAAGACTCTTATGTTATGTTTGATGACATAAAGGCATTTGAAATGAAACTAGGAATTTTTAAGAGGGATGTAGACAGTGAGAGATTTAGATATTTTCCAAACCTAAAGAAACACACAAATGATCTCCAAAAGATGACAAAACAGACTGCCAATGTATTCAAAAACTATTTTTAAATACCATTGTTGTGTCAGCAGTTCTCTCTAAGATTTGTTAAGTTCAGAGAATTAGAAGAGACTGTAAAATTCATTACGTTTCAAGAAAATATAAAACTGTATGAATTAAACTTGTGGATGTTTTTGTGGATAAATATGGATGATTTTGAAATGCAGTTGATTGATTTTCAAAGTAGCTCAGTTTGTAGGCAGAAATCTGTTGACCTCAGAGTTGACTTGGAAAATATTGAAAAGGAGCGATTAGAGACATGAGTAACAGAGAGAAGTGCAGAAAATTGGGTACTAAGGACTTGGAATACTATTCCAGAAACTTTTATATATTTTAAAATCCTTACTACAGCATTACTATCCATTTTTACATCTACATATTCTTGTGAATCATTGTTCTCAGTGATGAACTTTGTTAAGTCTTGTAATAGGAGCAGTAGCCTTACAGATGAAAGTAGTAACGCATGCATATCTCTAAAGGTTACAAAATATAAACCTGATATAAATTCACTGTCATCAGTGATGCAGCAGAAGTCTTTGATGCTAAATGAAAATGTCCACTATTCTCTAGTTTTGATTTGATGTTTTCTGCTAAAAAATGGTAAACATTAACTTCTGTTTAACATATTATGTAGGTGAAATAACATTTTATCTAATTTTTATGTATTACTCATAAAGGATTAAGAATTAATAAAAGAATATCTTTAATTATTTTTTTAAATTGTGCTTTAATCAAGTAAAACGATTATGTGTATATGCCCCGCAAGTTGGTTGTACAGCAGAGGAAAAAGATGAGTTCTGGAACGTGTTAGATGAAGAAATGAGGGAATTGGAAGAAAATGAGATGGTGATTGTCGCAGGAGACTTGAACGGGCACATAGAAGATAGAATAGAGACTGTGAAAGGGTGCATGGTGGCCACGGAGTGGAAATGATGAACCAGGAAGGAGAGAGGGTTGTGGACTTTGCAGTAGCGTTTGATCTGGCAATTGTGAACTCGTTTTTCTTCAAGAGGGAAGAACATTTGATAACATTTAGGAGTGGTAACAACAGCTCACAAATTGACTACATTTTGACTAGAAGAAAACATCTTAAGGTTGTGACAAATTGTAAAGTAATTCCAACAGATCAAGTAGCACAACAACACTGACTGCTGTGCACAGACTTTAAAATAAGATCGAAGATAAGAACTTCTGGTTGCCATGGGATAAAGACAATTAAATGGTTTCGCTTAAAAGAGGAGAGTGTGAGGAATCGTTTTAGGGAGAGAGTGTTAGAGAGGATTTCGGATAGACTGGAAAGTGTACAAGATTGGTGGAAACATAATTCAAAAGTAATCCTGAGCTGTGCAATCGAGGTGCTTGGTGAGACATCTGGAAAGATTAGAGAGCAGAAGGAGGGTTGGTGGTGGAATAATGATGTACAAGTGGCAGTGACAGCTAAGAGGAAGGCAAAGCAGAAGTGGGATGAGTCAAGAGTGGAAGAGGACAGAGAGGTGTACAAAGAGAGAAAGCAAGAAGCCAAGGGAGTTGTGGCACAGGCGAAGGCCATGGCATATCAAGATCTGTATGATCAATTAGAAACAAAGGAAGGACAGAGAAAAAACCAACTAGCGAAATGTAGAAATAAAGCAGCTAAGGACATCTTACATGTGAGGCAGATCAAAGATGCTGAAGGAAGAGTATTATGGAGAGATGTGGACATAAGAAACAGATGGAAAATATACTTTGAGGGACTTTTGAATGAGGAAAATGCAAGGACTCGCAGAGGAGATGGGCAGCCTTCTGAGGGGATGGTACAGAACATCAGTAGAATGGAAGTGAAGGAGGCCATGAAGAGGATGAGGAATGGAAAAGTGGTGGGCCCGACAGAATTCCAGTGGAGGCATGGAAGGCACTGGGGGAAGAGGGAATTGACCTGCTGTGTGACCTGTTCATGAAAGTTTGCCAACAGGAAAATATACCCGAGGAATGGAGGGAGAGTACTCTTGTTCCCATCTACAAGGGTAAAGGGGATGCACAAGACTGTAAAAATTACAGAGGAATAAAGTTGATGTCCCACACAATGAAGATCCTAGAAAGGGTTCTTGATGGTAGATTGAGGAAGGAGGTGGAGATTGCAAAGGAACAATTTGGCTTCATGCCTGGTAGATCAACAACAGATGCTATCTTTGGGTTACGACAGATGATGGAAAAATATCGAGAGAAACAAAGGGAGCTACATCTGGTATTTATTGATCCAGAGAAAGCATACAATAGAGTGCCAAGGCAAGAAGTCTGGGGGTGTCTGAAGGAGAAGAAGGTGCCGGAGAAATATGTCAGGTTGGTGCAGAAAATGTACAGAAACGTGAAGACAAGTGTTCGGACCTGTTTGGGACAGACAGAAAGTTTTCAAGTAACAGTTGGCTTGCATCAAGGGTCAGCATTAAGTCCGTTTCTGTTTAATATTGTGATGGTGGTAACAGAGGAGGTGAGAGAAGATGCACCTTGGACAATGTTGTATGCAGATGACATCTTGCTGTGTGTAGATTCAAGAGAAGAAGCAGGAACTAAACTGGAAAGATGGAGAAAAGTACTGGAAGAGAGAGGTATGAGACTGAGCAGAAGACAGAGTATGTGTTGCGCAGTGGGCAGCGGTGGCCAGGAGACAGATCTGGAGCTGGAAGGAAATGTCATCAGGAAGGTGAGAGACTTTAGATACTTAGGTTCAACAGTGGAAGAAGATGGAGGAGCTGAGAAGGAAGTGGGATGCAGGATACAAGCGTGTTGGAGGAACTGGAGAGAGATGGCTGGAGTGTTATGCGATAAGAGGGTGCCGATCAATCTGAAAGGCAAAATTTATAGGACAGTAGTGAGGCCAGCTATGACATATGCTATAGAAACTGTGGCCCTGAGGAAAAATAACATCAGCAGGATGGAAGTAGCAGAGATGAGAATGCTTAGGTGGATGTGCGGTGTGACCAGAAAGGATCGTCTGAGAAATGACTATGTCAGGGGAACAGTGAAAGTTACGAACTTAGGAGCGAAAATACAGGAGGCAAGGTTGAGTTGGTTTGGTCATGTGATAAGGAGGGAGGACGAATATGTGGGAAGAAGGGTCATGCAGATGGATGTGCAAGGAAGGCGGAAGCGTGGGCGGCCAAAGAAGAGATGGAGGGAGCTGGTAGAAGAGGACTTGAAGATGAAGAACTTGGATGTGGTGACAGCCCAAGACAGGAAGGTGTGGAGGAGACTCATTACAAACAGTGACCCCACTTAAGTGGGAGAAGCTGCAGAAGAAGAAGAATCAAGTAAAACGATTATACATATCCACAAGGAGATGTGTTTTGCATTATGGGAGATACTGAGACAGGAGTGATGTTAACTTGCTTCACCTTTGCAACTAGTTTCCCGGTGTTGTACCACCTTACCCCAGTCCTGAAGATACTTTCAGGCGCAAACTTTGTTTGCTCACACTGGGATAAAGGATTAAACTAAATTTATTGTAGTCTAACCAAGTGGAAAATAAACTTTCAACATGAATTCTTGCCTTTCAGTTGATTATATTTTGTATATGCATGATGTTAGCAGGCAGACAGTTGAATTGAGCTTCTGATGTGCAAGCAATTTAAAAGTAACATTGTTTAAATTTTTCATAACAATGCTTCATAGTATAAACTACATTAAAAAAAAAAATATATATATATATATATTGAACTTACTAATAGTTTGCTGGATTCCTAATTGAGTGAAGTGTGCTTACCACAGTTGTAATTTGTGCTCCAAATATGTTATAAATATAAATCCAGCATCTTTTAGCAAGTTATTTTAGTTTATAATATTAACAGTGTGCTGTTGTATTACATACTCAATAGTGTACCATTGAAGCACTATTATGAATAAATTCCAACACCTAAACCTACCTATATATAATGTCCAGATTAATTATAATATAAGCTAAGTTGGGGAAAAAATAATTCAATTTCCATGTAAATTGAACTTCAGCAAGAGGGCGGAAGGTGCTATCATCATCATATAGCTTCCTCAGTGCAGCATCATGTCCTTCTAGTCCTCTTTTTTTTGCAGCTCTTCTTTTTGTTTCGGCAGTCACATGATCCTCTTCACAATTGTATATCATCAAACCATGTCCTATTTTTACCTCGTGATCCTCTTCCATAATCTTTCCTCCTAATTGTTAGTGTCCTCTGTCTATGAAATTTTCAGGGCTCTTCTGTAGCATCATATTTCAAAGGCTGGAAGATGCTATATGTGGTGATTTTTGGTGCCAATAGATACATTCATTATAAAATATTAATACCAGAAACACTTACGTTTAATATTTTTATTGTAAAATTTTTGGCTGTTTCATAGCCATTGTCAATACAGTTATAGGAAAACTCAGAAAACAATACTTTTTTTAATAAATAATATCAGAGGTATTCAAAATTTTTCGGCTATGAAACAGCCAAAATATTTTGCAATAAAAATATTAAACAAGTGTTTCTGGTATTTTATAATAAATTCTTCCACTTATGTCTTGATTTTCAAATGAATTCGAATCATAAGTTTTTTTTTGGAAAGTATTTAGCGATAATTAACTCATTCTCTTTGTATTATATCTATGGGTGTCTGTTTGATTATATGTAAAGGTAGTATGCTTAATTTTGTAATTTTGAATGTTTTATTATTGTTTTGTTGTATGCTATATTGTGAGTCATGGTACTTGTGCTCAAAACAATTGTGGGCAATTTTAATGTGCATGATTTTGTTCACTGCAGTGTATGCAAAATATATGCACTTTGCAGAATGAGAGATTTATGGAAGGAGAATGAAACTGGAGAACATGTTTGCTGTGAGTGTTTTGTGAACAAATGCTTGAAGAGAGTAAGAAAAATGATAGTGGTGAGCTGAAAGACAAAATGCATGATAATGCAATTGTTGAGATTACAAGCAGTATGAGTATGAATGAAGCATTGGAAAATGACCAGATGGTAATGAAAAAGAAACACACATGGAGTTCTCCACAGAACAAAATGTGAAATTGAATAGTTGAAAAAATGCCTGATGATTAGTATGATGCAGAAGTGAAAGAAGCAGACGATGCAAGGGGAGAGAAAGCAGAGTATGAAATAGCAAAAGTGTGAGAATAAGGATCAGGTTTTTTATGCCAAGATTAAGGATGTTAGTAATCCTATAAGGATGCAGAGATTGAAAGTGGAAAAAGTTTATTTTGGCTAGTACAAATGATTTAGTAGGTGACAAGTGTGGTATGAGAGAATATATGAAAGATATATGAATGTACTCTGCCATAGGTGGAGCTTAGGCTCAACCCTGTGTCGGTCCTAAGTCCGGGTAAAAGAGGAAGGTTGAGCAATGAGTTAATCATCCATTCTCATAAACTATTCTTGATTACAGAAATATGTCATCATGCACCTTTATAGACATAAAGAGCAATAAGCATAAGGAGAAATTGGTGAAAGACAGAATTTAGTTCTGGGTGGATGGGAATATGATATGCTATAAGCGACGACAGTTTTGTGAAGGATAGGTCTTGCCTTAGTAATTATCTTATGTTTTGTAATAAATTGGCAATAGTTTACTGCTAGACTTTGCAATAGCATTTGACAGGATTTCACATGAAACTCTGTTGCATAAATATGAATCTGGTTATATGGATTAGAGGGTAGCTGATGGTTATGTATCAAAGATGGAGTTGATTCCAGGAGAAGGAATGTGACCAATGATGTTCCTCTGTTATTTAATTTGTACATAAATGATATAGGAAATAATATGACAGGAAATTTTCAGTTGTTTGCTGATAATGCTAAGCTTGGAAGAGCATTTGTAAATGAAGGTGATTTAGAGATTCTGTGGGAAGACTTAAATCAATTATCAGTATGGACAAAGGTAAAACACTGCCAGTTTAATGTGGGCAAGTGTAAGGTGATACTCTGGGAAGAAGATATCACAAACTGTGTACTTCATGTACACAACTTGTGATCTGAGGGCAGGGACTTGGATAATTGTGAACGTGAAGTTTAGAGAGCATATTGCAAAGGTAGCAAAAGCAGCATTATCAGATTATGTGGTTGTTGAAGAACACACTAGCAAGCAAAGATAAAGAAGTTATTGTTTCCCTATATAAGGCCATATCTGGACTACTGTGCACAAATGTGAACACCCAGATTCCATGCAGATGAAGTTGAGGAGAGCATCCAGAGATGAGTGACAAAGATTGTTGTAGGTCTATGGGATGCTCCCTATGAGAATAGATTGATGGTTTGTGGGCTTCAAAAGCTAGCCGATAGCTGGAAAAAGGAGACATGGTAAAAGCATATAAGTTATTAAAGGGGTTTTATAGGATTGACACTAAAGGCTTTTTTTTTTTTTTTGCTTGTTTCAGTATATGGTAGGAAGGGAGACAACAAAAGGTCACCAGTGGAAATTGTGTAAGGTCATTGTTAGCAATGATTTGGGGACTAGATTTTTTGATTGGAAGGTGGAGAATGGGTGTCAGTAAATCAGTTTAAGGAGAGGTATGATAAGTATTGTGTGAATATTGGATCTCCTGCAGTGAGACTTCTGACTCCATGGAAATACCTGTATAATAATATAAATGATCTAGGTATTGCGATTAAAAACTTTTATTATTATTACTACATTCCTACTGACTTTATATTCTTTTGCCTGTAGTAAAGTTTTTCAAATACATATTTCAGTGCCTGGAGGAGAGTTTATGAGCTACAGTGATGGTGTCCATCAAATAGCACTTTTAGTTTCTGTAACAGTATGTCTCATTGTTCTTACCCTTCTGGTTACATTTGCTTATCTTAGGTGAGTAATTTTAATTATTTTGTAAACTTTTAACAACTTTCTTTGAATTTGTGATATTATTTGAAGACTAAACAATTTAAAAGACAAGCATTAAATATACAAATGTATAAATACACATCTATTGCATCAAATATATATATAAATATATTATATAGATTTGATGTAATGGATTTACTCTGCTCCCTGACATAATAGAAGAAACTTAAATGACTAAAACCAAAGGC
This sequence comes from Typopeltis vanoorti, assembly GCF_054136105.1. Lineage (NCBI taxonomy): Eukaryota > Metazoa > Arthropoda > Arachnida > Uropygi > Thelyphonidae > Typopeltis > Typopeltis vanoorti. Next base: position 115,390,553 of record NC_143556.1, on the reverse strand, counting down.
TATAACAGTATAGGAGGGGAGGGAGGGACTTATCTTGAATACATAACTAGTATCATCTTCATAGAAGACATCATTGGGTGCATAACATGAATAGAGAAGTACTAAGTGTACATTGCAATACAATAGCTATAAATTAAGCTACAAATGGATTGCTGACATTTGAAAGTGTTCTGGATCCCACAGTATTGTTGAGCATGTTTATGTTTTATGATCTTGCCTATGCAAAATCACATTTTGTCTTGACTTGTCTTTGTTCTTTCACTGTGACAGCACTCCTTTAGATGGCTTTTGCAAAAAACAGAAAACTTTTATTTTCTTTGGTGGGTTTTCTGTAAAAGAAAACCCACTTTCACTGAACGTTATATTCTCAAACAATTTGCTCATCATCCTTATCAAAAAACAGAAATCATAAATGTTTAATCCGACGAGCTAGAACTAATTATTCAACTCCTCGTGAATTACAGAAAGAACTTTCAACTATCAAACATCACATGAAATTAAATGGCTTCTCCGAAAAAAGTACACATATGTTCGATTCCTACAATCAAATCCAGATTCAATATGTCGAGTTCCAATTCCATATATTTCCGTGATGTCAGAACCAATTTCAAGAATTCTGAAGAAATATGATTTAACAGCCACTTATATACCTATTAACAAAATCATACATTCAATACAACAAATCCGATAAGTCTGGATTGGCTCAGATAGAGACAAGCCACAACATCCTCTGGTTCAAGACTCTCCTTCTACACAGATGTCGCTATAAATTTGAACAGCTATTCAAAGAGAGTGCTGAGGACTCACTTCAATGCCTTATTTTGAATCAAAATGGCTGTATATCCTTATCAAAAATATGGGAAAGTTTAATCAGGATAACACATTATTTATTTTTTTTTAATTGAGACTTTAATTCCTACATTAGTCTAATGTTATTTATAAATTGAGATTACTATATAAAATTGTGAATTAATACCTATAATTTAATCATCACTCTGAAATTTTTCCTCTCTTTAATGCTTAGCAATGTAACATCACGCGGCTCGTTCTACTTTTGAATGATCAATTGTTGGTATTCCACCTTGTTAAAAACTGTTCCTATGTAGCCACTGAAGATAGTCTGTTATTTTAAGACTGAAATATTTGGCAAATATTAAAATATTCTTAGGAATTAACGTGTCTAATTCCTAAGAATAACCTTTCAAAAACCCTATGAGCACACGATGTCTGAGACCACAGTGTACAGCCAAGAACAAAATATTTTAAGTAGCATAAATCTTCATCATCAAATCCCTGCCATGTACCCTCAAGGGGTGTACAGGATATGATAGTGCTACACTTTACTAACTTCTATCTACAATTTTCTTTCAAATCAGTCTGTTACCTGTCAAGACTCCAACATTATCAGATCTTATATTTCTATCTTCTAAGGCATTTTTTACCATATCAGTCCGCCTATATCTTGGTATTCCTCTGGGTCTTTTTCCTGCCAACCTGACACAGAATATTTGTTTTGCTAATCTTTCCTCACCCATTCTGTTTAAGTAACCATACCACCTAAGATTGGCTCTGCTAATCCATTCCTGGATGCTGACAGTGTCAAGTTGTTTCTTAATATCCTCATTTTTAATATGATATTGCCATTGATGCCATCTGTTCATTCCCTTAATCTTTCTGAGGACACTCATATCTGGAGTCTCTAGTCTTTGACTCAGCTCTCAGATCCATAAGTTAAAATTGGTTTGAACACTGTCTTGTACACAGCTAATTTAGTGTTTTGACTAATTTCTCTCTTATTCCATATGAATTTATTCAATTGACTTCCTACCATACCAGCTTTGTTGATTCTGTTGTCTATTTCCATATTTAATTTACCATCTTCACTAAAAATCGTGCCTAAGTAGCTGAAATGTTTCACTTGTTCTATAGGATCTCCATTCACAGTGCAGTTGATATTTTCAATGGTTCTGCCTATTTTCATTGTCTATGTCTTGTTTTTGCTGACCTTCATACTATATCTATTACAACAGTTACTCAATTTAGTCAGGGAATCTTGCAGGCTTGTAGCTGATTTATTTAGAAGTATAACATCATCAGTATAAAGTAAAGAGCTGAGATTAACATCTCCAATTTTGATATAAGGTTTAATACCACTTTCCTTCATAGTGTGATCCATATAGATAATGAATAACAGAGGGGATAATATACATCCTTGTCTGACACCAGATTTAACGTTAAACCATCTTCCTGTACTTTCTTCAATTCTAACTGCTGTCTCATAACTCAAATCAAGACTAAGTATTGCTTGATATAATGCCCCATTTACGTCATATAACTGTGGCATATTGAATAGCGTCTCCCTTGGCACCTTGTCATATGCTTTTCCAGATCTGCAAAAGTGAAATAGAGATCTTTGTTATATTCCTATTATTTCTCAACTATTTGTTGTAGAGTGAAGATCTGATCTTGATAGCCTCTGTTTGGCCTGAATCCAGCTTGTTCTTCACCAAGCTTTTCTTCCACAATTTTTCTCAACCGTTTCTCAAGTATACTTGCATAGATCTTGCCAGGAACACTCAGTAGGGAAATACCTTTGTAATTCTCACATTCAGTTTTATTTCCCTTTTTATACATCGGTACTATGAGAGCTCTACTCCAATCATCCGGAATTCATCTCTGTGTCCAGGCCTTCTGACATATGCATTGCAGCCACTGTAAGACTTATACATCCATACTTGAGTATTTCTGATCAAATATCATCTGCTCCTGCTGCCTTTCCACATTTCAGGCCTTTGATGTGGGTGTGAACAGGTTCTACCTCAATTGTTAACTTTTGTTTTGCTAGTTTTACACAGTGTTTAGATTTCTTATATTTGTCTCTGTATTCGCTAAGAGCACAAATTATAGCTGACAATCCGACAGGCACTCAGCTAAATCATGAGAAACAATTCAGATTGGAGTTGAAACAGAAGTATTGCCCTAACATGTCTCCTATTTGCTAGATAACAATAAAGTTAATTTGAACAAGTTAGGCTTCCGAATAACTGTCTCTCAGATCTTTGGCAAATTAATCAATTATACTGGTTGAGGTTGGGGGAGTGCTTCATAGTCGATGCTAATTCTGAAAATAGTTTGACACCTATAGAGTCTTCTAGGATGTTCTGTTTGAAACAATTTCAAACAGAAAATTTAAGTATGCTAGATATAAAAAATAGATATAAATAAGGAGTGCTTAAGGGGCAAAGCTGTATAACTGAGTGGAGACCTCCACATAGCCTTTAAAGGAATGCAGAGAACTGATCAGGGCTTCTGACCTAATGTCCAGTCCTCACCTTCTTGTGGTGCACCCTGTTGGGTATCTACCTGGACAGTGAATGGATGAGAATGAGCTAGCAATTTGCGATTTAGCCGACCAAATTGTATTCTTATTGACTTAAACCAAAATACAAAATGATGGTACAACATGACAAAATTTCATGCTGGTGGGGCGTTGGATGAGAATGGGCCCCCGTTGATTTTGCAAGGGAACCAGGGCAAACAGTGAAAAGTCAGCTACTGGAACAATTCTGAAAACACACCCCATCTCAACATCACCAGAGTTAAAGATCGGTACTATCAACATAAGGAGCATGAATGGCAAAGAAATAGAGCTAGCTGAGGAATTAGATAAATACCAGATTGACATATTAGGAGTGACTGAAACAAAAAAAAACAAGAATTGGTGAGTTCTTTCTGAGCAATAAATACAAAATGTTATATTCAGGAAATGACAATCAAGGAAAAGGAGTAGTCATAGTATTCAACACAAATTACGAGGCTAATCTTCTTGAATGGCTGTCAGTCTCAAGTAGAGTAATGTGGGCAAATATGAGAATTGAGAACTGGACAATGAGACTTATTTGTGCCTATGGTCTCACAGAACGTTCTACTAAGGTAGAAGTGGAGGAATTTTTTGATGCTTTTAGAAAAAGCAACTGACACAATGAAAAAGGAAAAGTTGGTCCTTGTTGAGATCTAAATAGAAGAGTAGGAAATGATTGTCAGACATACAAAAATATTTTGGGAAAATTTGGAGAAAAGAGCAAAGCTAATAATAATGGCAAATACCTGTTGGATTTCTGCTCAGGACATGGACTGGCTATTACTAACACCATGTTCCAACATAAAAATGGGCACAAATTCACATGGAGAGAAGAGGCAAGGAACAAGAAAAGTCTCATTGACTATGTTATTGTTGATAGTGATGTTTTCTCCCTGGTGCAGGACACCAGAGTGTATAGAGGATTTGAAATTGGAAGCGATCACTATTTAGTCTTGAGCAGGATAAAATTGAATTTCATATTGAAAAGAATAACATGTAAGAAAGTTTTAAAGCGAATAAAAGTTGAACAGCTCTCAGATGTGAACTGTAGACTAAAATACACAAAGTTTATTGAAGAAAAAATGAAAGAGTTTGAGAACAGGAACCAAACCTTGGAAATTCAGTAGCAAGCCTTGAAGAAAACCCTGATTGATTCAGCCAGAGAGGCATGTGGTAAGGTTGTCTGCAAGGATAGAAAAATCAGAACTCCATGGTGGACACAGGAAGTTAAAGAGGCAGTGAAGGAAAAGAAGAAAGCATATCAAAAGTTCCAGGTGAATAAGTCGGCTTTTGCCCTTAGAGAATACAGAGACAAATGTAAGAATGCAAAACACTGTGCAAAACTAGCTAAGCAAAAGTCATAAGAGGACTTTGGCAAGAACATAGAAAATAAATATCAAGAAAGTTGTAAGATATTCTGGAGGTTGTTGAAGAAGCTTAGAAATAGAGGAAAGAGTGCTGTAAAAGGAGTTAGTGATGATAAAGGTGACCTGAAAACAGGAGAAAAAAGATATCCTTGAAGTATGGAGTAATTACTTCGAAAAATTGCTAAATGAAACAACCAGTGATAGCACAGTGGTAAAAAACACTCAACAGGCAATATAGTCATACATATCCATACTTGAAGTAGAAAAAGCCATCAAGGGCTTGAAATGTGGAAAGGCAGCAGGAGTAGATGATATTCGACCAGAAATGCTGAAATATGGTGTATAAAAGTCTTACAGTGGCTGCACTGCATAGTTCAGAAAGCCTGGACAGAGGGACCAATTCCCAATGATTGGAGTAGCACTCTAATAATACCCATATATAAAAAGGGAAATAAAACTGAATGTGAGAATTTTAAAGGTATTTCCCTACTGAATGTTCCTGGTAAGATTTATGCACGTGTACTTGAGAAACGGTTGAGAAAAATTGTGGAAGAAAAAATGTTGAACAAGCTGGATTCAGCCCAAATAGAGGCTGTCAGGATCAGATTTTCACTTTACGACAAATAGTTGAGAAAGCATGGGAATATAACAAAGATCTGTATTTAAGTTTTGTCGTTCTGGAAAAGGCATATGACAAGGTGCCAAGAGAGAAGCTATTCCAAACGCTACAGTTATATGGTGTCAATGGGGCATTATATCAAACAATACTTAGTCTTTATTTGAGTTGTAAGTCAGCAGTTAGAATTGAAGTACAGGAAGATGGTTTAATATTAAATCTGGTGTGAGACAAGGATTTACATTATCCCGTCTGTTATTCATTATCTATATGGATCACATTATGAAGGAAAGTGGTATTAAACATGATATCAAAATTGGAAATGTTAATGTCAGCTCTTTGCTTTATGCAGACGATGTTATACTTCTAAATAAATTCGCTACAAGTCTGCAAGATTCCGTGACTAAATTGAGTAACTGTTGTAATAGATATGGTATGAAGGTCAGCATTAAAAAGACAATGAAAATGGGTATAATTGTTGAAAATGTCAACTGAGTTGTGAATGGGGAACCTGTGGAACAATTAAAACATTTCAGCTACTTAGGCACGATTTTTAGTGAAGATGGTAAATTAAATATGGAAATAAACAACAGAATCAACAAAGCTAGTATGGTAAGAAGTCAATTGAATAAATTCATATGGAATAAGAGAGAAATTAGTCAGAACACTAAATTAGCTGTATACAAGACAGTGTTCAAAGCAGTTTTAACTTATGGATCTGAGAGGTGGGTCAGAAGTATAACACTTGACTAAAGACTTGAGACTGCAGATATGAGAGTCCTGAGAAAGATTAGAGGCATGAACAGATGGCATCAGTGGCAATATCATATTAAAAACGAGGATATTAGGAAAGAACTTGACATTGTCATCATCCAGGAATGTGTTAGCAGAGCTAATCTCAGGTGTTCTCAGCCAGATTGGCAGGAAAATGATCCAGAGGAAGACCAAGATATAGGTGGATTGATATGGTACAATGTTCCTTAGATGATAGAAATATAAGATCTTATAATGATAATATTTGAGTCTTGACAAGTAACAGACTGATATGGAGGAAAATTGTAGATAGGAAGTTAGTAATGATGTAAATTTTTCATGTAGTACTATCATATCCTGTTAACCCCTTGAGTGTACATGTCATCAATTTGATGATGAGTCTTCTAGGTAATACTGATGTATTCCATTTAATCTTATGTTGAGGAGCAATCAGAGCATGGTCTGCAGTCCTGACTTACCATACATATGATCGCAATTTAATTTTTGTGTTCTTCAAGACAAATGTTAACTGATCTACCAGTCAGCCCAAAGTAGGCTAAACTGCAGATACAAAGAAATTTATGTACTGCTTTAGGAGTATATAAAAGAGATCTTTAGGAGAATGGATGACAGTAGTTAGCTGAATGAGTGATTTGATAGTGGCATGAAGATAATATTTGCAGATAACTTTAGCTATCTTTTCTGATATACTCTTAAGATATGAATAGGCATGTGGCTGCAAGCAGTATTTTACATGGATTGTATCCATTGTTGCAAAGATACCTCAGCTCAGCTTCAAGGACTGTGTCATTTGAACAAACTGTTCTAACTTGGTAGGTCTTTTTAGGATGTCATTGTGATAGTGTGATTGCTATGTAGATGATGCATTTGCTATTTGGCCTTATCATCCACACACATTGAATACATTTTTAGTGCATCTCAACAGCTAGCATCCTAAAATAAATTTCACAATAGAAAGAGAAAGTAACAGTTGTCTCTTCTTTCTAGACACACTAGTGGTGTGACCACCTAATTTCTAATTATCCTTTTAATTTATAGAAACCCTACACATACAGGAAAGTATTTACAAAAGCAGTTGCACCACCCAACTCGGGTTGCTTCAGTGAAATTTATTGGAAGGAGAGGACAGAGAAACATTCCTCTGTAGTTCAGAAGAAACGAACTTGTATAGATTTTTATTTTAAGAAACTCTGAATTGTAAATTCTGTAACATTGTCACTTTGTTATATAGTTCAACTAGTATTTTTCAAGAGTCTAACCTTGATTCATGTCACTAAGACTATGGAAATGGTTGATGATCTTTAATGACTGTTTCCCATAAACCAATTGGTCCATTGTATTTAAATTACCAGTTAATTAGAATTGACTGATGTACAAGAAGATGGCTCGATGCAAAATCAGTATAAGACAAGAAGTTTGTCTTGCTAAAGAAAACAAAAGGTGATATCTTTTAGAGATCTGTTAGCATCCTTCTTCTGCAGGTAGGTTTATATCTTCTTGCAAGATCATCTCACCACCCTACTGAAAAATTTGAATTTAACATCTTAACAGATGAAAATGAAAGGAACTAAACTTATTATTCCACCAGTTACCCAAAAAACTCAGTTTAAATATAGATTTTAAAAAAAATAAATCGGCTAACGCCTTTTATTCCCTTATAGGGAGCAGGCGAGGCCTTTATACCCTATCTAGCTTTTGGAGACAGTGAGCAGTTCAGTTTCCACCGGTAGCCAATCAGAGATAGCTGGCCCATGTCTATCGCTAATTATAAGCAGCCACCGATGAAGAGGCTGGCAAACAAGTGCTGCCATCTCTTGGTACCTAACCCTAACAAGATATGTTACTGACTGAAATAATGTAGGTACTACAGTCGATTTTCTTGAGTTTATGGGATAAAAAAACCTGAGTTTCCGGGAAGAAAAACCTACTTGCCCGTGCCAGAGATTGACTAACTCGGGAATTGGTCGAAGAAAGACTTAGAAAAAGTTCCTCCAGTCGGCGACTAGACGTGAACTTAAGTCTGACTTCGAGCGACCAAGTGCAGAGGATGCAGGTGCCACTTCCACTGAGCTACACAGGCCTTTAAATATAGATGTCCTGTACGTGTACAAAAACTATTTCTTTCCATACATTTAGTAGACAGTTCTTCTTATAGAAAGTTCCTATCCTTTTGAGGTCTCCCAAACATAAGTTCTATCCAGCAGTATGCAGGAATTATTTTATTTATTCGTTTTCTTTTTTCGCATATCACTTATGTTGGACAGAATAGAAGCAATTTCAATATAAATATAAACACTTTAATAACATTGCTTATAGCAGAAAGGATCAGTCAGGCCTAACCTCAAACATTTATTTCAAAAATCACAACATAGAGAGGCAAGACAACAGTATGCCTTATTTAGAATTTCTTGCGACTCATTAAAGAATTGAATGATGTGATACTCTTGTAGTCACTCTGCATTACGTAATTCATACTTTAGGCGCTAAGGGTCACCAGTTAGTGGGTAATGAAACTTGTCACTGATCTTATTTTGAATTTTTTTTTTTTTTTTTCCCTTTTGATTATATTAAAACTGCAGTTGCTATTTTATTCTTTATCAAGAATTTTCTTAACCTTGTCTTAAACATGCACGTATAAATCTTTCTTAGAATAACTGAATAAAGAAATCTGTCTATAATTCTCACTTTTTTTTTTTTTTGCTGACAATTTCATGCTTTTCTGGCTGTATTGATCAGTTTACTTTAAATTCTGCCATTCACTCTCTAAGGTTCTCTTGTTTTGAATTGTTTTACTTTTTTCCAGGAATATTTGTATGTGCTTGACTGATTCTTTTTAAAACTTACATGCACATTTCTCTTTTCAGTCTGATAATTTTTTTATCCTGCTCAGAACTAAATGGATATCACTTCCTGTTTCATTCTCATATATTGTATCCTCAATTCTGTGAAGATATCAACAGTAACATAATAAGACTATTGTAATTACAGCATTTGTTACATTTGACAGAAGTGCATGATCTGGAGAAGTCCATCAAAAAGAACATGTTGGAGATGGGGAGAAGAAACATACAAACTGGACTAGTTTTTCACATCACCAATTGAAACCATCAAGTCAATTGTCAACTCACAGAAATGTCATATATAGAATTCAGTAATTATGTACATAAATTTAAGAAAGTAAGCGAGATGATACAATGTTTCGCCCATTGTAATAAAAACAACTGCTTATCTTAAATCAAATCTGGGCAGCATACATCAAGAATCTACACATTAATGAATTAGGCTATGAGATAAGATATGCTATATCTTATAACACTGAACCACGTCTATATCTCATTCCTACATTCAACATTTATTGCATGTTGAATTAATTTTAAAAAATAATCATTTATAATTCAGAAATCTCTTTGTAAAATATCTCTTTATATTTTGTATTTGTATCTGTTTAAAATTGTTTTCATACAATAAGATTGTATGAAACTAGTCACTTTATTAACTTCTTTTACATTTTTTGTGGTTTTTGCCAGCAAATTTAAAAATATGAATCCAACAAGCCATGGAATTTTCATCTCATAATCAATAAGACTGTTTATTTCTTGTGTTCTCTCCATATTGCTAGAAGCCCTAAGTTAAGTTAAGTTTAAACCAAAAGATAATTAACATCATTATCAGCCTGTCATTTTCTCTTTTCCCTAGACATTTCTATGTTTATGATTTCCTTTTCTGCTGTTTTCATTAAGATCCAGCTCAACCTTTTTCTTTAATATCAACTGACTTTTCTAATGACTGATAAATTCCTCTACTCTCATTCCTTGGAAGTATAGACACAAGTCATGTTTCTTAATTTTGATTTCAAAATTTTTCCCACATCACAACCTGTCATTTCTTTGAATTGAGAAAAATCACTGTATTGAACTAGCATTATAGTTTGTTAAAATTCTTCAATTGTAGCATTATGAACACAAGTTCGAATGAACATGCATCCATTTGTATTATGTTAATTGTTCACCAGCAACAACGTTTTTGATATAAAAGTGAGGTTTGCTTTTTTTCTGTTTTCTTAGTATCACAAGTTTAGTCCATAGTTAATTATTACCAGGCATAATGCCTGATCATTGAGTTCAGAAATCCCTTCCTCTCACAAAAAGACTATCTTTGGACTATAAAACAATTTTTGTCTAATGCATTCTTGCCCACATTTCTAAAGCTGGTTTCCAGCCTTGGGTGTGTACGTCCATGCCCATGCATTTAAGAACAGTATTTGAAATTTATTATAGATTAAACTGTTTGTTCTGTGGATCTATTATTAAATGATGGCAATGCTATAATTTCTAAATGCACTTTATTACTATTAAAGGTATAAAAGAAGGGAGGAACGCCACCATGACTACCTTGCTGCTGAGCCACATTGTAATGGTTATATTTGTGCTGAAGGTTCCCTCAAGGATTTAATTGACCAATCCATTAGTTCTGGAAGTGGAGCAGGCCTCCCATTACTAGTAATATATATATATATATATATATATATATATATATATATATATATTTTTTTTTTTTTTTAAATTTTTTTCTCTAATATATTCTATAATAAATTCTTTAAGAATAAATGTTATGGTAGATTTTTAAATGTACTATATAGTTAATGGAGAGATTTATTTCTCCCAGTACTTGTATCAGCAAAAAGAAAAAGGGGAAAAAAGTATTTCTATATAGTAGCAGTGGTTAACTGGCAGCTCATCAGCCAGGTGGCCATTTCTGGCCATGGAGACAAAATAAAGACAGTTAAAGACATATAGAAGATTCGTACAGTGCAGGATTTGCCACAGTGGCAAATCATTAAGGAGAAAGGGGAAATTTTCTTGAAACGCTAATGAAACTGCTTCATGGTGGGGAAAGGCTGAATAGTCAGTTATTCTCAACTGAACTCCAACCTTTTGATGGTATTTATTCTTGGAAACTGGCAGCTCTCCAGTCAGATGGCCATTTTTGGCCATGGAGACAAAATAAAGACAGTTATTGTGTCTCCATGTTAGTTAAAGACATATAGAAGTTTCTTACAGTACAGGATTTGCCATAGTGGTTTTAATTGAAAAATTATTTTTTTCCTGAGTCTGATTTCCAAGAATAAATACCATCAAAAGGTTGGAGTTCATTGAAATAACTGACTTTTCAGCCTTTCCCCACCACGAAACCATTTCATTAGCGTTTCAAGGAAACTTCCTCATTCTCCTTAATGTGTTGCCTGCTTTGATTTTTCATTGGTGGCAGATCATAAGAATCTTAAACAAATTGATTACTAAAAATTCTTCTAGCTGGATCATGACAATTGTTCTCAGAAATGTAACATCCTATAACCACTGAAATGAATAACTGACTTTTCTTTCCCCACCAAGAAGCAGTTTCATTAGGGGTTTCACAAATTGGTTGTTATACAACTTTATTTGCATTTTTTCTGTTCTGCCATTTGAGCTTTTGCAAACTGACTATTTCATGGCCAGTGCAAATACTCTATCCATATACTTGCCCAGTGATTTCAATAGCCATCATGAATATAGAAATACTGGACTAACAACAGACATGGATAAGCTCTTATCCATGGATAGACATGGATAAGACATGGTTAGGGGTTTCACAAATTGGTTGTTATACAACTTTATTTGCATTTTTTCTGTTCTGCCATTTGAGCTTTTGCAAACTGACTATTTCATGGCCAGTGCAAATACTCTATCCATATACTTGCCCAGTGATTTCAATAGCCATCATGAATATAGAAATACTGGACTAACAATAGACATGGATAAGCTCTAGTTGCTTGGGCTGAATTACAAAATACATCTTATTTTTAATGCTAAGGACTGCTGCACATTTAGGTCAGGAGGCAGGATACAACCCTGACTTATGTTTTGTCACCTCTGACCGATTTAAACAGCCCCTCCAGCCTATAGACAGGTCCTGGCAGAATTCCTCGTAGCCAGCATTGCCCAGTTATTGTAGAGATTGGCTCTCAAATTTCATTAACATTTCAATCCCCCTGGCCACAGTGGAACTTTAAGAAGACCAACTGGCCTGCTTTCTCTGAAAAACTTGACAGAAGCCTAGGATGGATAGCCCTTCCAGTGATAATTATGATATCTGTGGGTGCAGTGATAAATGCAGCTAAAAAGACCATCCCCAGGGAGGTACTGTAAGGAGTATATTATATCCCTGAGTGAGATTGAGACAAGCAAATATACCAGGAATTCTTAGAAATTGGAGACCGAAAAATTACAGAAATACATAACCTTAATATCACATGGAGGAAAATATGGACAGAGACAGTTGAAAACCTGGATTTCAGGCACTCAAGTGGAGAAACATAGTCCTTCTTATGGAGGATAGGGGGATTCCCCCACCCACACGTGTTTTAATAAACCTAACTCCATATGCAGTGGCTTCGCATATAGTAAATGTAAATCTATCGAGAGCACCAAAAGACAGAGATGTTATTGAAGTCAAGCGCAAACTCAGAATACAAGATCATGTCCAATCAACAACTCCCTGTCTACTCTGACATTTAAGACCTTATTCAAACTCCATGGTCGAACTCTCTTCAGCTGCATTACCATCAACACCTGACATGTGGAGAGAACACTGGTCTGACACTCTTCCAACAAATGGTTTCCTGGTTGAAGATTCCTGTGTTCTGCAGCCCAGTTTTGCCCTTCCTAGGAAGATTTGGTCATCTATCAACAGGATCAGAACTAACTAATACTGCATAAATGGAGACTGTCAGACCACCTTTATTGTGAATGACTGCCCAAGGTGGTGGCCTCCAGGACATCCATGTGGTGACAGAAGAGGCCCTGGATTGGCTTTCTGGTCTGGACATTGACCTGTAGTTGCTTTTGCCCTAAGAATAAATAAATAAAATTCTAGAAAACCTCCACTAAGAACTGCAGAGGTATCCAACTTCTGCATGAATGAGACTGATTGCTGGTCAGCAAGGTGGTTTGATGAATCACCAGCAGAGTGCAATACTATCCCCTGTTTTGAATTACCAGATTAGAATCTGGTCATCTCTCAATAGAATCAGAACAGGACACAGATGCGCTGACGCTTTTCACAAATGGGATAATGCAGTTCCCCAAAACTGTGATTGTGGAGGTTAGAAGCAATCAGTGTGCCATCTTATACAAGACTGCCCCCTTAAACACCTACAAAGAAAATTTTTAGTGAATTCCTGTTTGCCATAAATTTTATCTTTGTGATGTGTAGTATGTCATAAGCTAAATAAATAAACCACTGAAATGGGGAAGGACCTTATATCCAGAAATCAAGGGCAAACAAAATGCAGCTACTGGAGCAACTCAGAAGGTTTGAAGATGGATATCAGCATAACAAGTAGCACTAGAAAAAGTGAAGCTGGCAGAGAAATTACAGAAATGCTGTAGTGGCAAAATTGTTATTACTAAGTTACTAAGACTAAGAGCCAAATAGATGAATCTTCTGTTTTCTAAAAAAAAAAAAAATAAGTGAGAGATTTAGTGAAATAAAGAGCTAAAAGGCTTCACTTCAGTGATTCAAAATTATATAAATTAAGTGGATATGAAATCCAACATCATTTCAAAGCCGAAAAATTTCAAAGCTATTTCGGCTTTGAAATGATGTTGGATTTAATATCCACTTAACTTATATAAGTGAGGGATGATTTACTTTGGCACTAGGGAAAGGAGAAAGTAGCTATAGTATTTAACACAAAGCATGAAGATAAATTTCTCATATGGAAATCATTTTCAGGTGGGCAAATTTCAGAATGTCTAATTGGACTCTGAGACTTATTATACCTATGATGTTTTTTATTCCAGGGAAAATTAGTGTGCACTGACATGTAAAAAAAAGGGGGGGGGGGGGTACTAATCTTTGTTGGAGACTGAAACAGCAGAGTAGGAAATAAATCCCAAACATATTGAAAAAAAAATGAACAAAAGGACAGATCTAATAACAATAGTAAGTACCCCTAGATTTCTGTTCAGAATACAAACTGATCATTGATAACATGTCCCAACTTAAAAATAATACAGAAGAAAATGTACACAAAACAAGAAAAGGTTATTGATCATTTTATTGAGTGGTTATCTTCAGATTATCCAAGATAAAAGAGTATACTGTAGTTTTGAAATTGCAAGTGGCAACCTTTTTAATAATTTTGCCTGAGATTAGGATAATTCAGAAATTCTCCTTTAGAGACTAGACGTGGAACTTTTTCAAACACTTCAATCTTCCAGTAAGCAGAATAGTAGTTGTCTCACACTGAGCAAATTCATCTGCCACCTAAAGACATTCACAAAACATCCATGCTCACCATAGGATTTGAACCTTGGCTGAGTGATTAGCATATCCACTTAGCAAAGCTGGTCAGCAAAAGTTAATGTTTAGCAAGATAAAAATGAATATCCTGTGGTAGTGGTGGGGAGGGTAGTAAAGTTTTGAAAAAAATCTTACTCGCAGAACTCTCAATGTCGATTTGACTCAAATTGATAAATTTTTTTGGAGAAAAACATGAGAGTTTGAAAATAAGAACCAAATGTTGGAAAGACTCATTGCCAAAATCTTAAAAAAAAATGATTCATTCAGAGAAGCAAGTGATGAAGCACAGTTATCTGCAAAGACAGAAAAATAAGAACCCTTCAGAAGACCCAGGAAGTTAAAGAAGCAGTCATGAAAAAAATCAGGTTCCTTCTTACAAAGGTAGGTCAGCATGTATTCTTGAAGAATATAAAAAAGTGTAGGAAAGCTATGTATAAATAGTTAAACAAAACTTATTGGAAGAAAGACTTCAGAAAAAATATAGAAGACAAATATGATGGTGAAAAATGTTTAGAAGGCTATTGAAAAAATTTACGAATGCAGGAAATATTACTGTAAAAGAAGTGATAAAACCAACATTAAAAACTGAAATGTTATTTTGGAGTTGGTCCACAATATACTGGAGGAAGAGAGTACATATTAATTTAAAAATTCAGGTATAGCTGTTGAGATTTAACTTAAAATGCTGAAATTACGAGGTGGTATCAAAACGTTTCGAGACTAGGTTTGTAACACTCCAACAGATGACAGCACAAGGCTGCAACCACAGTCACAGGGAGCACCTACCTTCATAAGTCAGTGTGCCAAAAGACATCGGGAGCTGTGCAACTGATGCTATTCTGACTACCTGTGTTACCACATCTGCGATTTCATCATGGACAGCAAGTTAGAACAAAGAGCAAACATGAAACTGGGCAAATCTGCCACAGAGACGTTTGGCATGATTCGGCAAGTTTACGGCGATGCTGCAATGAGTTGTTCAAGTTGTTTTGAGTGGCACGCGTGCTTCAAGAGCAGAAGAACATCACTAGAAGATGATGAGAGATCAGGGAACGAGCTCAACCCCCAAAAATGTCGAAACCATTTGGCAACTTGTGCATGAGGATGGTTGGAGAACACTCCACAACATTACTGCCATTGTCGGTGTGTCATACAGAACAGTCCAGGCAATCCTCACGTGTGATTTGAACATGTGCCGTATTGCTGCCATGTTCGTCCCCAGGCTGCTGACCCAGGAGCATCACGTCGAAGTCTGCCAAGAACTCCGTCAGCATGCCATCGATGACCCATCCTTCATGTCGAGGATCATTACCAGTGACAAAACTTGGGTGTACGGGTATGACCCTGAGACGAACAACAGTCTTCACAGTGGAAGAGCCAATCATCTCCACGACCGAAAAAGGCGAGGCTGGTCTGCAGCTCGACCAAGTGCATGCTCATCATCTTTTTCGACATTCGTGGCATTGTGCATTGAGAATTCGTTCTCAGGGGCCAGACCATCAATAGCAAGTTCTACTGCCAGGTTTTAAGGTGTCTGAGGGAGGACATTCGGCAAAACCGACCAGTGTGGGCACGAAAAACTGGATGCTCCACGACGACAATGCACCCTGTCACCAAGCTCTCCTCACGTGAGTTTCTCGCCAGAAACAACATGATCTCACTTCTTCACTCACCCTACTCACCAGATTTGGCTCCTGCAGACTTCTCCCTCTTCCCGAAGATGAAGATCTAACTCAAAAGTCACCCTTTTGACACCATTGTGGAGATCCAGCGTGAATCGCAGAAGGTGCTTGACATGTTTCGAAAAGAAGACTTCCAGGACACATTCCAGAAGTGGCAAGAATGCTGGGAGCGCTGTATTGCTGTGCAAGGGAACTATTTTGAAGGTGATAGTGTGTAAACATAGATAAATAAAGTAATTTCTCGTAAACAGAGCTAGTCTCAAAACATTTTGATACCACTTCGTATAATCGTATAAAAGCTTTGCATTGGCTACACTGCATAATTCAGACAGCTTGGTCATGATTGAATTCCAAGTGATAGGAATAGAACTCTCATCATACCAATTAATAAAAGCAGAAAATATGTGAATTATAGAAGAATTTCCCTACTGAGTATTATGGAATTGTCAAGATTAAATTTTTACTTTAATAATAAATAGTTGAGAAATATAAGTGTCACTGTTTAAGTTTGTACATCTCAATAAAAACAATAATATGGTACTAGGGGAAAAACTATTCCCAAGATGCTAAGATGAGTTGACTCAAAGTTGAAAGATCTACTGAAAAATGATTTGATGGTAATTCATATGTAAGAAAAGGCTGTTGTACTATCTCCATTATTCTTTATAATCGATATGCACTGCATTATTAAGATAAGTAGTATTCAACCTGATATTGAACTTTGGTAATAATTGGGGAATAATTAAGCACTATTCTCTTAAGCAAATGCGTTGCTTTCTTGGAGTGTCTTTAGCTAAATTAAATAACCACTATGAAATTTGATATGAAAGGAATAAAAATATAATATATAAAAAAACAGAAAATTGCTTTAAAATAGGCAGAAAAGCATAATAGTGAAGATATCAAAATAAACATGGAAATAGATAATAGAATAAGTGTTTCATATGGTTCAAAAACAGATTAATAAATGTAAATGAGATAAAAGAAATCAACCCTGAGCTGGCACTATATAAGATAGCACTCAAACTAAGTTGATCACAGGTCATAGACCACAGATATTAGATTTCTGAAGATAACTGAGAATGTGAACAGATGGCATCAATAGCAGAAGCATGTTAAAAATCAAGATATCAGAAAATAATGGCATTATAAATATAAGAGAATATATAAGCAGAGCTAATCTAAGATTGCATAATCACTTGCACAGCAGCATAACAAGTGTTTGGAAAAAACAAAAATGGTAGAAAAAAAATAGATCCAAAAGAATGTCAAGAAACACGTGAATTGATGCAGTTAAGGAATTCTAAGAATTCCTTAACTGCATCAATTATAAGTTAAATGCATAAGTTAAAATTAAGGAATTTTAACTTATGCATTTCTCCAATCCATAAGTTAAAACTGGCTTGAACATTGTCTTATTTGTGTTCTGACTAATTTCTGTCTTATTCCTTATAAAATTATTCAGTTGGAATGAAATAGACAACATAATTACTAATTCTGTTGTCTATTTCTGTATTTAATTTGCCATCTTCAATGAAAAAAAATTATACCTAAATAGCTATTTTACACTTATCCTCTGAGCTGTAAATACCTAATTCTCATGCAGCCAGTATTTGATAATATAAATCCTTAAGCTTTTAATCAAAGATTTTTGAACTCAATCAACATGACTGCTGGAAAATGGTAGTGGTCATGTTTCACCCATGCTAATTTCTAGTTGATAAAAAGTTCTTGTAGTTATTATAAAAACACTGTTTTCATTTCTCAACAAGAGATAATAGGTATAATTGAGTTGACATACCCATTAGCTCGCTCTTGCTTACTATGTGATATTTTCTAATACCATGCTAAAATATCATAGTAAAGAACTGTTTATATATTGGATCTTTTGAATCTTGTTTGCCAAACTGTTCTTTTCCATGCTTGTTCAGAGTAATGACATTCATTCTTTTAATCACAAAATTTAATATTTCAGGTTCAGCGAACTATTGCAAAACAAATTGAGATGATAAAAAGTATTGGAAAAGGTCGCTATGGAGAAGTGTGGAAAGCCACATGGAGAGGAGAAAATGTTGCAGTAAAAGTATTCTTTACAACAGAAGAAGCAAGTTGGTTTAGAGAAACTCAGATTTATCAGACAGTTTTATTAAGGCATGAAAACATACTTGGTATGATTTATTATATGTCATATATTCATCTTACTTTTTTTTTATTTTATTTATTTGAACTACAAAGAATAATGGTTTATGATTCATGTAGCTTCAATAAAATCTTGGAGTGATTGAGAAATACTTTGTTGTTGCATTGATTAAATTAGTATTTTAGCAGTAATACTATGGTATCTTCTGAAACTATCACAGTGGAGTGCTAATAAATAATTGTATTTCCTTTGATGTACATGTAGGGCTAACTTTATGAGCAACAATAACGATATGTTATTGTGATTGTGTAATTTCACATGTGAAGAAGGAAAAGTGAATTTGAACTAAAATACACCAATGGTTGAACTATAACTTGCAACAACAGATGAAATATTTTTAATGATTTTGTGCTTATAATCTGGACTTCTTTTCTTTCAAATAAATACGTTATTTGAATATAGTATGGGATTACTTAAGGGTCAAAGCCAGTTAACTGGGAGGAAACTTCAACATCATATTTAAGAAATGTGAAGAACTGATTGATGCTCTCCATTAGTAGGTATCCATGTACTGAACAAATGAGGATGAGCTGACAATATGTGACTTAGCTGACCAAATTGTATTCTCTATTGGCTGAAACAAGAAATACATCTGATGGTACACCATGATGAGATTTCTTGTCAGCTGGGGCATACCCTGGTTAAACAATGCTCCTGCAGTTTCTCTGAGGGAACCAATGCAAAGTGAAAAGTCAGCTATGGGAAAAAACGTACATCAACATCTAGAATAAGAAGAACAATAAAGAAGAATTGAAGATAGGAACCATCAACACAAGGAGTATTAATGGCAGGGAAACTGAACCTGCAGAACTGGAAAAGTACCATATTGACATAATTGGCAAATGAGACTAAGAAGACAAAAACAAGATAAATTCTGCTAAATAAGTACAGGATGTTATGTTTGAACAATAGCAATGAAGGAAAGGAAGGAATAGTGATAGAATTCAACACCAAATAGGATCATACACTTCTTGATTGGAAGGCAGTTGCAAGTAATGTGGGTAAGAGTGAAGCAAATTCAAAATAGGGTCTCACTATGGCAAACACATAAACTTGCTCATCTACAACAGACTATCAAAAAAAAATCCCAACTGAAGCCCCATCAGTATAAGGCTATAGAAAATTTGATATACCAGATATACACTACAGTGTATTATATGCTATCCTATCAAATGTCATCTTCATCCAGGAGGCTGACTATTATGGATCTCTGGATATTCCCATCTTGTACTACTCTCTTGCTCTACATAGTTCAGGCAAAGCCAGTTCTTTATGTTTGAACCATCATTATTTTCCTTTCATTCATTTTCTCCTCAGTTTTCCCCTCGAATAAATCATTTGATGATTTTCATGCCTCATAATATGATCATATATGATATTTTTTCTGTACATTCTTTATTAGTTCCATTTTTAGCACTCATTAGTTGTAAATAACTTACCTGACAAAATCTAGTCAAAATATTATAACCACTACCATTCATTTCACATTACCAGGCAACGCTCTTATGGTGAAAGCTAGTAAACATGATACTAGAGGTGTGATATATTTATTTCAAATTGATGATGATCAGCATAGCCAAAGGACATGATCTTGACTGACTTAGAAAATACATGATTGAAGGGTGAAAATATTCAGGAAGCTATTTGCTGTAAGATGCTGGACAAAATGGCAGTTGCCTGGCAAACTGTGGACTTGCTTCATTGGTGAACATGGTGGTCCCACCTTTTGTAATCCCATAGACAAAATATGGAGTGATGGCTCATTGAATTTAACCAGCAAACAAATGACTTGTTCAGGCCACAACCCAGTGTGCACTCCTCCATATGGGCCTCCAAATTAGATCCCTAGTCAAGGTATTCCATGCTTACATCTATGGTTTGCATCTGAGCAATGTCATTAGGCTACTAAAATTAAAGATTGGGGGGAAAAAGTTTCCTTTTTGTTTGAATTTTGTTTCTAGCCATTCATGAAGCTTGTTTCTAGCTTTACTGACATTTACTCTGCTGTGCTGTTTAAATGACTCAAAATGTTCTAGAGTAGAGGTCAGCTAACTATAGCCTGCAAGACTGATCTGGCCTACTATCTCCATATGACACATGAACTAAGCATGGTTTTTGAATGAATTTTGTGACAATCATGAAATTTCCATTTTAGTATAGTTCGCCCACCGATTAGAGGTCCCTCGACACTTCTGCGCATCTCAGAAAAAGGAGAACCCATTCCGATAATAGGGTAATCAGTCCGTATTGTGGGATGAGTTGTTTATTATTACCGGTCGGAAAATTAACTTCTCTTTTATGATTATTGTAGTTAACTATGTTGCTTGTATAACAGTTGGAAAATTTTACCTATAAAGCACGTAATTTCGCGTGTTGGCGACCAATTCGGACGCCCTTCGTTTCTTCCTCCCCTTCAACTTGAATCGACTATTCTTGGAAAGACGCGAAGCAGAGACCTACAAACGGTGGGCGAACTATATCTACAGAGTACAGGTAACCCTCGTATAATTCCATTGAGGGATAATGATCCCTCAATGGAACGCTCTTGTCTAACTTTCTTGCTAAGTCCAATCCTAATTTCTTTAACGGATTCATCACATTCAGAATCTTCGGCAGAACTTTTCCCGCCATTTGGTTCGACATCATCTATTAATTGTACCAGTTCCTCCTAATTTAAATATTTCCCCATCGATTAATTCACTAATTTCATTTTCAGCCATATCGCAAAATCCCTCTAAGTGGCCATTACTATAAAAATAAAATTTTTACATAATAAAGCATTACATATCGTATGTAACTCACCATAAAATAAAGTGCTCAGCTTGAGATTAACACACGATTTTTAATGCACTTTCCTGGCAGAAAATGAAGACAATTTTCAACAAACACTTTATATGGTAAGCAATTGACATACATGCATGCCAAAGGGTATTTCCCCTAATCACTACTTACATGCACAATATGGACAGATGCAAATTTAACAAATATAAAATTTTTTTAAGTCGTGCAGTGAAAAATATATAAAAAGATAGAGGGTTACTACAATTTGTAGACCTCATTATATCGAAACCGCATTATATGAATGTTACCTGTAGTTTAATGTGATTCTCCATTATTTGTATATTGTCTTCAGCCTCTTTTGCACCATATGTAATTGCAGCAGTGACCATATATTGCACTTGTTGCGACTGATGCTATTTATGCTAGCTTGAGTTTTGAGTGCCATGCAGTTTTTAGTTGCATATATCACACATTTACGTCGGTGAATATTGGTACATATTTGTTTATATTCAAATTCCATAGCTCAAAAATAAATAAATAAATACATTTTCTAAGATGAAAAAAGCATAAACATCTCATGAAGAAGTTTTATACTTCTAATTTCTCAAAAATCTGTTTGTACACAACTATATATATATATTAATGTTCATTATTTACTCGGTAGAACTGTATATAAAAAAGGAAATTAAATGACTTTATACCAAGAATGACAAATTTATTGTTAAGATACACCTAGTTTCGTTGAAATGCAACTTCTTCAGGTATCATTGGTAAAGAGTAAAATAAAAATAACAGACACATGAAAAAATACATTAACAAATCTAGTATAAAACAAGTATATTCAAAAGGAATGCGTGCTAGAGTTCCAACTGAAGTTGATTACGTGTGTGAGCTGGTATTAGTGCGCCAGTATTGGACATTTGCAATGTGTGCATCAGAAATATTTCTGATGCACACATTGTCTTCAGAGTTGGCATCTTTGTTCCCTCTGGACAAAAGCTAAATCATGTCAAGCATGTGTGTGTGACTGGGGGCAAGTGTCCTTTTTCTTGTTATTTATCAGTTATTAATTGGGGTGTGATGGCATTTGTCTGTTTTTTATGAGGCTTGTAGATATTGGCTAAAAAAGTTGTGAAGACTACTGAGTTCGTGCCTTTTTAAAGAACACATCAAGCTGCCAACCTTCATCCATTCTCTGAAAGATCATCATCCTCTTTCACATTCTAGAGTATGTAAAGTTTCTTTATGCCTGCAACTTAACCTACTTTGGGTAGATTGTTAGATCAGTTAATGTCTGCCTTTAAGATTGGACATGCAGGATTAAATGGGAGAAAACACACATGAAACGCTTCCCCAACCTCAATAAGTAGAGTTAGTTATTCACATGTGATGTCATTAGATGCCATATGATCACTCTAGGTACCTCATAGGATTTGGTGAGTAAAGCTTTCTGCTAAAAGAAGTGTTAGGGTCGCATTGTCCTTTTCACGAGGTAGTAAGAGAATCGCAAACATCCATACTCGTGGTGAAATTTGAACTTGCAGCCTAAAGTAGGTTATTGGCTGGAAAATGTATACTCTAACTACTCAATGAACTAGGCCATCCTGAGATCATATTTAGTTTAGCTTGACTTCTTTGAATTAATTTTTTTATCCAGTCCTCTAAAGGGTGCCTTGATAAGACATTCTTTCTTTTCATGTTGTTTATTATTTTAACGGTATAATAGAACACAGAAACTAAGTAAATAATTAATTTATTGACTTGATGCTGATATTTCGCTGGTATTATAACCAGCATCTTCAGAGCACAAAAACACTGTTTGTCACAATACGCGAGACTAAAACATGGTGTACTTAACCCAAATTGTAGCAGCAACACAAAGACTAGAGTCCTGATTTTGGCGCCCACTATCTGGAAAAAAAAAAAAAAAAAAAAAAAAAAAAAAAAAAAAAACACTATCATATATTACTAGAGTCCTAGAAAAGTGCTAGTTTTTTCTTAATATGACTGTCTCCCAGATCTTCGGCAAGTTAATACAGCCATATTTGTTGAGATTTGGAGTGTGTTTTAGGGCTTCTGTCGCCTCTAAGAACAATCTCTCTGATTTATATGGGTTTCTGTGTAGTACTTTTGTGTTTTTCCAGTTGATCCTGTGTGCAGGGGTATCCAGAGCATGGTCTGCTAGGCCCGACTTCCCATAATGATATTTCTGGACGTATCGTTTATGTTCGCTGAAGCGGATATTCACAGTTCTTCCTGTTTGACCGTAGTAGGCTTGATTGCATGAGCAGGGTACTTGGTAGACTCCTGGATGTGATAAAGGAGGAATGCTGTCCTTGGGTGAGCGGATGAGGGTGGCTAATTTGCTACATGGTCTGAATGTGGTGCGTAGTTTATGTTTATTGAGGATTCTTGAGATCTTTTCGGATGTGCCTTTAATGTAGGGGATGGTGACTGTTTTGTTGTAGTTCTCTGTGGTAGATGGTGGGAGGGGTTTCTTAGGAGTGTTTAGTATTTTGTTTATTTTTTGTGGATTGTTTTCAGTGATGCAGATGACATAAACTTGATCATTTGAGTTAGAGACCAAAATATTAAATGGTCCAATATAATTCAAATGGTGGTTCTAACTCTACATCATTGCCTGATAGTTTTTTTGCTGGTTCTGTTTTGTACTATCTGGTGGAAATGCTGCATGAAGAGTGGTGGGGAGGGGGGTTCATCTGGTAGTATAACAAAAGTAGAATGTATGCTTTAGTCTCCAGTATATATAAGTTGACTGTAGTTGTACTTGGAGAGATGGGCCAGTGTGGCATATCTCTTCTTTTCTACAGCGTTCTTAGATAGTAACTTAGGTTTTCTGCCTACATGCATTATATCAACTGGTTGCATCATTACTGTGTATGATTTTTGATAAAAACATGACCGTCATCACATCTTGTGAACACAATATTAGAAGTTGTAGGTTGGCCCACCTCCTCGTTTTATGAGCTCATTTAAAATTTCATTATCAGATTCTTGCCATATACCATCAAGAGGTGTACAGGATATGATAGTACTATATGAAAAATTTACATCATTACTAACTTCCTATCTACAATTTTCCTCCAAATCAGTCTGGTACATGTCAAGACTCCAACATTATCAGACCTTATGTTTCTGTCGTCTAGGGCACTTTGTACTGTATCAATCCACCTATATTGTGGTCTTCCTCTGGGTCATTTTCCTGCCAACCTGGCAGAGACCACTTGTTTTGCTAATCATTCCTCGTCCTGGATGCTGACAATGTCAAGCACTTTCGTAATATCCTCATTTTTAATATGACATTGCCATTGATGCCATCTGTTCACGCCTCCAATCTTTCTCAGGACTCTCATATCTGCGGTCTCTAGTCTGTGGTCAAGTGTTTTACTTCTGACCCAGCTCTCAGATCCATACGTTAAAACTGATTTGAACACTGTCTTGTATATACAGCTAATTTAGTGTTCCTACTAATTTCTTTCTTATTCCATATGAATTTATTCAATTGACTTCCCACTTTGTTGATTCTGTTGTCTATTTCCATATTTAATTTAATATCTTCACTAAAAATCGTGCCTAAGTAGCTGAAATGTTTTACTTGTTCCACTGGTGTTCCATTCACTACTCAGTTGACGTTTTCAATGATTCTGCCTATTTTCATCATCTTTGTCTTTTAATTGCTGACTTTCGTACCATATCTGTTGTAACAGATATGGTATGAATGTCATTCTTGCAGACTTGTAGTGGTTTTATTTAGAAGTATATCATTGTCCACATAAAGCAAAGAGCTGACGTTTACATCTCCAATTTTGATATCATGTTTAATACCACTTTCCTTCATAATGTGATCAATATAGATAATGAATAACATAGGGGATAATGTACGTCCTTGTTTCGCACCAGATTTAACATTAAATCATCTTTCTGTACTTCTTTCAATTATAACTGCTGACTTACGACTCAAATAAAGACTAAGTATTGCTTGATATAATGCCCATTGACACCATATAACTATAGTGTATTGAATAGCTTCTCTTTTGGCACCTTATCATCTGCCTTTTCCAGATCAACAAAACTTAAATACAGATCTCTATTATATTCCTATGCTTTCTCGGCTATTTGTTGTAAAGTGAAGATCAGATCCTGACAGCCTCTATTTGGCCTGAATCTAGCTTGTTCTTCACCAAGCTTTTCTTTCACAATTCTTCTCAACCGTTCCTCAAGTATACTTGTATAAATCTTACCAGGAACACTTAGTAGGGAAATACCTCTGTAATTCTCAATTCAGTTTTATTTCCCTTTTTATATATGGGTACTATGATGGCTCTACTCCAATCATCGGGAATTGGTCCCTCTGTCCAGGCCTTCTGAACTATGCAGTGAAGCGACTGTAAGACTTTTATACCACCATACTTCATTTCTGATCGAATATCATCTACTCCTGCTGTCTTTCCACATTTTCAAGCCTTTGATTGCTTTTTCTACTTCAAGCATGGATATGTATTCCTGACTGTATGCATGTTGGGTGTTTTTTTACCACTGTGCTGTCACTGGTTGTTTCATTTAGCAATTTTTTGAAGTAATTACTCCATACTTCAAGGATATCTTTTTCTCCTATTTTCATGTCACCTTTATCATCTTTAACTCCTTTTAAAATTTCTGAATTTCATGATGTTTGTACTGCAGCACTTTATTTGTAACTACCAAATGGTACTGTCATGTCATGGCACAACGAGTAATATACTGTCAAAATGCTCTGAAATATGTCACTACAGTATGATATTCTTCTTTTTATTAAAGGTAAGATGAATAAAATCTAAAATGGTTATACTCTCTGATTCATGAAAGAGCTCCCTGTAAATATTTCATTTGGTAAATGACAGATTTTATGTTGAATTGCTGCGTTATTATTAGTTAATTGCTATTAAATTTAATTCAAACTAAAATAATGAGAAATTTCTAGAAAATTCTCATTATTTTACCACATTGCCACATATATAGCCTACTTAATTTTCTAAATGATAGTATTCTTTTTGAGCTGTCTTTATATTAGTAGAATAAATGATTGTTTTCTTGCACCTAAAGCAATATCTCATATTAAGCTTCTTTCTTTTTCTTTTTTTTTTTAAAGGTTTTGTCGCAGCTGATATTCGAGGCACAGGCTCTTGGACCCAGATGTTGCTCATAACTGATTATCATGAAAATGGCTCTCTCCATGATTATTTGATTTCACATACACTTGACATTTCATCTGCCCTTAAATTAGCTTATTCTGCTGCCAGTGGATTATCACATATACATACAGAAATATTTGGAAAACAAGGTCTGTTATTAATATCAAGAAATTTAATTTTTTTTAGATATTTTATATAATTTTGCAACCAGACAGTTCTGAAAATTAACTTGTCATTTAAAGCAGTTTGCACTGTCATACTAATTCAAATCTGAGAAAATTGTATTCCAGTTTTGATTAAATTCAGAAGAGTCATTAACCTGGCCTTGCTGTTTAAAAATTGCATTGTTTCTTGAATGCAGTAGCATTTAAGAAAGATTAACTTGCACATAGCAGAATCCTTAAATTATAGTTCTTGCATAGTTGGTAGATATTTCTTGTCATTCGTTAATGGGCCTTCAATCCTGAATTATTGGAAACTTATAAAGTGCTGAAATTGATGTTTTAATTCACTGTAATGAGTTCCCATCTTATTTGTTTTATTGAATTTGATTTAAAAGCAATTAAATTGAACTGTTGTTCTTTTGAAGTGGGGATTGAGTTTTATACAAGGTGTCCAAAAAAGAACTCCAGGGTTTCTAATAGAAGTATTTTCTATTTAGACCACCATATGATGATGATTTGAGTATATTTGTGAAGTGACTATATTCAAGTTATATTTATAGTATAGTTATAATAGTTCAAATCTTGTCTAAGAGATAGCTATACAGACATGCTATGTTGCAGTAATGGCATTGCCACAAGAGAAAGCAAAGTGCATGTTACAGTGTTATAAAATATTCTGTATTCTATTTTACCCTGCTTTGTCTTTGTTATCTTTATTTAATATTCTGGAATGGACGTCTACCTTAACTATCAGCTGCTGCCAGCTATCTATTTCTACTTTATCTTATTTCCCATACTCTATAGTCTAACAAATTTATTGTTTTATGACTGTGCCAGTTAGTCTGTATATTGAGTGAGAGATTATAAGATCTTAAATCAAAGACAAAGCAGATATCTTTTATTTTTCCCACTTATATATGTATCCTTACTTTAAATTAGTAGTGGCTTAATTATAAATCCCGTAATCGTCTATCTTATGCATGTTCGAATTTTTTAGGATAATACTTTGACAGAATTAGTCCAATGTGTTCACAAACCATTTAATTAAGTCAAAAGGAAATTTACAGAATGATTCACATATGTATATTATGTCATAATTCTCTTGCTAGTCTCAATTCTTTCTAATCTAACCTTAGTTCTAAGCTAATTCACAATCTAGCATAACATTAACTGAACGTAAAGCATACTTTGTTTAAGCCTAATTCAACATTAATATATGTTATCACATAAACACTTGACATATATTCTTGTTCAGTGTTATAACTACTTACAATTCTTGTTCAGCACACTTGTCTTTCACATTAACCTTTTGTTTACACTAAGTCTTCTTCTTCTCTTTCTGTCTACCAGCTCATTCTTGATTTTCCTGCTAAATTCATTATGGGAGGAATCTTTATGTGGACTTTTTCAATCGAAGGTGAGTTAGCCGATCTCATACAGAGGTAGCAGGGTTTTTTTTTCGGGTTTTTCATCCCGCATAAAGACAAACGGCCCTTCAGAACACACACAATTTACAGACAAAAAATAGTCCACCTCTACTACCAATCATCCCCACCAACAGTGGATGGGGATGATTGGTAGTAGAGGTGGAGACAGTTGTATAGTAGGTGTCCTCCCGCGATGAGTCTTCGGACTCCTTGGAGGTGTCACGAGTAATAATAATAATAATAATAATTTCTTCCTTGTCTGAAGATAGGACCCTTAACTTGTTGCAACAGACCCAGGCAGAAGACTCAGAACCTACGACGCTTCTCTTTAGATTTCCAGCAGCAAACCTAGCATGACTGTAAGAGAAGACTTAGAAAATCCCAAGACACATTTCCTCCTCAACAACCTGCATTATATACCCTCATACTGCCCTTGTGCGCATGCATGAATCTCTTGAAAATGGTCACGTACTGACCTTCGGGCATGCTGATATCATTCTTCGTGCATCTTTAGAATTCTCTATCCATGACAATTCTTAGAATTCTTCACTATGGTCACGTATTGACCTTTTGAACGTGATGTCATTCTTCGCGCATCTTTTGAAATTTCCATCTGTGACAATTCCTAGAATTCATCACTATTTTTATAATTAGACTTACTGATTTAATATGAATTAATATTGTTACGTGATGACGTCATGAGCCACGTTATTTTAACAAAAGCTTGTTACAAGATTATTACAAAAATTAACATTTCTGTAAGTACATTCTCCTAAACAAAAAAAAAAACTTGTAAAAATGAACATAAGTTACAAAGTCACATGAGAGATTTTACAATGGTTCACAGAAACGAAGTCAGTGATATCTATTCAAAGGAATTTCAGGTAGAGTATAGTTGGAATGCTCAGAGTGACAAAAGCATCTGTAAGTGGCAACAGTTCTTGGAAACAGAAGTGATTTAAAAAGGACACGCATTCAGGTAGGCCTACAAGTGCAAAAAGCATGGAATGAATGTCTTTTGAGCATAGTCCAAAACATTTGGTTCATAGTGTGTCAATTTAACATTCCTAAAAGTATAGTGTATACCATTGTTAACAAGAGATTGAAACTTCATGCTTATAAACTGCAGCTTCATCATCACATTCATTGTACTGATAGGCCACAAAGAGTTCAGTTTGTGACATCATGTTAGACCTGATTGCTGAATATGACAACTACCTCCAGAGCATTTTATTTTCTGATGAGGCAACGTTTCATGTGTATGGAGTTATGAATTACCATAAGTGTCAGGTGTGGGGGGTCAGAAAATATGCAAGAACTGGTGGAGTCCATCCATAACAGTCCGAAAGTCAATGTTTGGTGTAGCATCATTCATGATCACATTGTTGAGCCATTTTTTTTCCCATGAGGAGATGATTACAAATGTGACATACATGGATATGCTAGAGAACTTTGTTTCCCAAGATCGAGAATGTGGTGGGCCTCATTCTCCAACAGGATGGAGTCCTGCCACATTATGCAGCAATTGTGTGGACTGTGCTGAACAACAGATTCCAAGGGAAATGGATAACAGAGAAGGTCCCATTGCTTGGCCACCATACAGTTTTGATTTGACTAATGGATTTCTTCTTTTGGATCTACGTAAAAGACGTGTATCAAAAAAAAATTAGGTCCCTTGTCCACCTGTGCCATAGAATAACAGTAATCATAGAAGCAATTCCTCTTGATATGCTTACTCGAGTGTGGTCTGAGGTGGAATTCCGTTTTGATGTTTGTAGGTCTGTAAATGGTGCACACATTGAGTTACACTAACAGGTATTCAAATTTGTAACCTTGTGCTTTGATAATATATACTACATACATTTCTGCTTCAGAATCTCATAAAATAAATTTCATTAAAAACTTTAGAGTTCTTTTTTGGACACCCTGCTACATCCTGGCTCAAATATAACACATTTGAGCCATGTTTAATAAGCTCAGTACCTTGCTGTAGAGACCAACCTTTGGTCACTTAAGGCTTTCAATTAGTATGGTAGGGGGGTGTCACACTAAGCAGAAAAATCATCTGTCTTATCTAAAAACATTCATAAATATTCAAGTAGATCTACTATCCTCTCACATTCAGACTAGTAGTTTCTATCTTTCTGCTGTAGAGTTTCTCATATTAGCATTTTATGTGCATTTAAGAAATAAATTTTTTCTCCCTATAAAATCTGTATCTCAATTTAATGTTCATACTGTGTGTAGATTAAATTAGTAGCATTAGAGTTGGTGGTTTGTTTTGCTTTCAACAGTTCATACATTTTTGTTCATGAATTTCACTGTAAGACCTCATTTTATCTTACATAAATCTTGTTTGTGTTTCTGATAAAAGGTGTTTGTCATTGCTTTCATTTCTTGTTTTGTTTATCAAGAGGCAAAAGTCAGTCTGATATGGTTTGCTGATGGAGAGCAACTTTAAATAAAAAGTTTACTGGAATGATTACCAGCTATCTTTTGTTTTGAAATTAAAACATTTTCTCGTGTGTTGCATAAACCTAGCATTAAAAATACCACTACAGTAATTATGATTTTATTATGTCCGAATTAATATTTCTAATTAAAATGGTGGCTTTTTCATCCAGATAGAATCCTGGACATTGACAGTCCAAATAATACAAATATATGCATCAAACTTGGCTCTCCTAAAGAAGGAAAAGATAAATTTCTGAAAATTAATATTGAATTAAGTAATAAAATAAAAATACAGGACTTATTTGCCTACACAGGTGAGATCATATAGGATTTGGTAAAATATTAGAGAAGGTGTGGTTTTAAATAAGGTTTAGTTGGATTGGAAACAATAAGAGTTATTTCTAGTGTAGTATTTGATACTGGCTGCAAACCCACAGACTTTATTAGCAAAATGAAGGATTTTTAAAATATATATATTAAAAATTAAAAAAAAATAAAAGGTATGATTATAAAAATACAGTGGTGAACAAATTAATCTGAACAAGCCAAATTGTTGGCAAATTTTGGTTAGGTTTGGTTTTGGTATTAGTTCACTATTTTGGTTGAGTGTTGCATGTTTCAACTCTTCAATGTTTAATTAATAGTGTTGTGTATTTTTGATAGTGTAAACAAGTTGACATTCATAGTGTTTTATTCATTTTGTGTAGCTATAAAATGAATACATCTCCAAAAAAGTGTTCAAAAATATATGTTCTTTCTCAGCACACATCCATGACTCAAAGACAAATTGCCAATGAGTTCTTTGGTGTTGGTTTGGGTTCTGTTAATGTGATTTTAAAGAGGTTTAGAGAAACAGATACCTCACAGAAAATGAAAATGTTGGAAAAAAGTGAACTATTCAAGATCATTTACTAGTTAAGAAAAGCTAAATGAATCTAAGATTCTGCTGTAGACTTATAGAGACTTAGCAGCTAGTGGGGTTAATGTTTCTGACAGGAGTCCATCTAAAATTGTTGGAATCAAGGAGGACCACCCACAGACCAAAAAAAAAAAAAAAAAACTGTTGGTGGAGGCTATGTAGAAAAGAGACAGGAGTCTCTTTTTCTATATAGCTACAATCATCGTCATCATCATCAACCATGGGTCCAATGCCCGTAGGTGTCTGATGCAATCTTGATATGATTCTTCCATTGCATTCTGTTTTGTGCAAGATGACTCAATTTGTGTATAGAGTTTCTGCACCATTTGAACGATGTCATCGCCCCATTCTCTGCTTGGTCTTCCTCTTTTGTTCTTTCCTTCAATTATTCCAAACAGCAACGTTTTTAATTTTCTCTAATCAATCATTCTACATATATGGCCAAATAGACGTAGTTTCCTTTTGATTATTTTCTGGATCAGATTTTCCTTTGGTTACAATAGCTACAATGATTCCAAATTTTTGAGATGGATAATGAACCGAAGAATTGTGAATGTAGCGACCTGAAAATGTTGGCTTATGATAGACAGAAGTGGAGATAGAGCCATCTTCTTTTCTTTGGATGTGTACATCCAGGAAGGAAATACCCTGTGGAGATTCTTTTTCTAGCATGAATTTGATGTGAGGATGAAGAAGGTTGATTTTATCAAGAAACAAGTGTAGTTCTTGTTCAGAATGACCCCAGACAGCAACGTCATCATCGACATATTGTGTGTGGCCACATTTTTGTTTAGGATTAAACATGAAAATTTTTTCTTGAAGGTGTTCTAGAAAAAGGTTGGCTAAGTTGAATTATTATCGGTATTCACATTTGTTATTATGTCTGGATACTACACTGTGAAGAGAAAATTTACAAGCAAAGAAGAAGGAACAGCAATGGGGTCTCCCTTATCACCAAACTAGCTAACCTTTTTCTAGAGCACCTTAAAGAAAAAATTTTCATGTTTAATCCTAAACCAAAAATCTGGCTAAGATATGTCGATGACATCTTTGCTGTCTGGGGTCATTCTGAACAAGAACTACACCTGTTTCTAGATAAAATCAACCCTCTTCATCCTTGCATCAAATTCAAGCTAGAAAAAGAATCTCCACAAACCACAGAAATCTGCCTCACACTACACTGAATTGAAAACCCAAACCATAGGATCCATTGAAAAAAGCCCAAACTTCTACATAGATCTCTCTATATAAACATGAGCATTTATATAAAGAAAGTGCTGAAACCCTACGTCACAGACCCATTTTGAACAGCAATGACATTCTTACTATCCCTAAAGTCTGGGAAATTGTCATCCTAAATTGTGTAAAATAATTTTATGTTATCTCATTTTAATGTGATCCTTTTTTTTTTCCATCTCTCTCTAGATATATTTTAATTTAACCACGCTACTGGCCAGGATGTATATATACGTCCACATTACCATGGATGTGAAGTGCATGTTAAAATTGTAATACCATTGATATTACATTGAAATTTATGATGGATACGAAGCTTTTGCGGATCCGTATTTGATCTTTAATGGCCAGTAAGGTGGTTAATTCTATAACACGCTACTGCATGCATAGAGGGATTCCATTGTAAGCATACACCCTAACTGTATGTGATTCCTAGTATTGTTTGAATTAACTGTACTGACAATGTTCTATGATACTTAGGACAAAATATTTACTTATTAAAAAATCTTATTACTGTGATTTCGTACACATGTTTAGTCAGATTTAAGTTAACACACTTCAAAATGTAAACATTTTTATTATTAATCACTATTTTACTTAACTGGAGTTTGTCCACAAAATGTTATCATTTTGGTTTTATCTATATTTTCATTCCAATCTCTTCTACTATAATGTTTGGAAAGCTGTGTTATTAAGTGACGAATCATGCCACACCGCAAGACAACTAGTGTGCAGCGTCGTTGTGTAGAAGTATAGTTGTCCAATTGCTGTAATAACACTGGGGGGGGGGGGAGTAGAAGAAAGCAGACCAGTCTACAGGTATATTATACCAAATGTATATTGCAGGAAGTAAGATCTGGCCTAGTTTGTGTATGCCATGCCTATACTCACCGGCATTAGCCCCTGAGACCTGTAATATTTTGTGTTTTATGTTCTTTGTACATAGTTTCTGCTATCTCATTTATCTGGTTTGCCAGGAAATTCATTTTACTATTTTGAAAGTTTTGAGCTTTTACTTTTTCTAATGAGCTTAAAATAGCACTGTTCTCTGTGGAACTTTAGTTGAGTTTTCTGTAGTTCATTATGACGTCATTTCATTATAGTGTCTTCTTCAGTGCTCATCTATATCAAAATTTTATAGTGACTATGTTTCAAAAAGGGGAATGGTATTAAAAATAAGGAGAATAATAAAATGGAATCTCATATCACATTTGGAGGTTAGACAGATTGCATACTTCTATTATCATTAAAATATATTGATATATACAAGCAGAATCGGAAGCATTATATAAGAACTTAAAAGTTGAATATATGATTAAAAGAAAGGTTTTTAAATTGGCCCACATACTGTAAAAGTTATTGACATATAGCTGTGAAACATGGACACTAAATGCAAAGGAAATTCAAAAATTAAGAACAACACAATTTAGTATGGAAAGAAGTATGCTTGGTATCACGAGACTGGATCACGAAAGGAATACGTGGATAAGAAATCAAACCAAAGTCTCTGACATCATAGGAAGAGTGAAACATCTTAAGTGGCAATGGGCTAGGCATATTGCTCAAAGACAAGATCAATGACGGACAAAAGAAGTACTGGATTGGATTCCATGAGAGGAAAAACGACACCAACCTAAATAACAGTGGATTAATGATATCAGATTTGCAGGAGTGACATGGGAAAGGAGAGCCATCGACAGACAGTTTTGGAGTAATCACGGAAAGGCCTTCATCCAGCAGTGGATCAACGATGGCTGATGATGGTGACTGTAAAATTTAAGAATTTTACTTTACATTCCTGGAAAATGGAACTGACAATAAATGTCAGGTCTAGAGATATACTAAATAGGATTGCCACAATTATAATAAATGAACAGACAAAAACAAAAGTATTGTGAGTGAAATAAAAAGATGCAGTAGTAGTGGATTTCTCTATAATAGGAATGAATGGGAAAGATTCCAAGGGTAACTTTCACATGGATCTCAGAAGGAGTAAGAGGGAAGCTTAAAATAAATTGAAGAAATCTTGATCCCATGTGCTGAAAGATATGTAGGTAGGTATTGTACTCCCACACTTCATAGAACCGAATCTGGTGATGTGCCAAGAATAGTCAATTCATGCTGAAGGGAAGAAAAAAATAAAGTATGTACGAATTGATCACCAACACGCGAAATCACATGCTTTTTATGTAAATTTTCCAACTGTTGTACAAGCAAAATAGTTACCACTTTAAGAATTAGAATTTTCATAAAAGAAATGCTAATTTTCCAACGTATAATAATAAACGTTCATCCCATGAAACCCATTGATTACCCTAATATCGAAATGGATTCTCCTTCTAACATATGTGGAAGTGTTAGTGTCTCACATCTGTGGGCGTACAGTATTGAGCATATTCAGAACATTAAATACCAGATGATTAGACATATCATGAAGAGCTTTCGCAGTGCCTGTCTGTTAGCAGAATTTATTTACTGAGTACTCTAGGTAAGATTCATGTAAGCATGTTTAGCTAGAAGAAAATTGTTTAAGAGAAATGTGATGTAAAACATGGGTTTAGGAATTAAACATAATCAATAAATCATGGGAATACAGTTGGCTCTTTCTATAACAAACACTGTTGTAACAAACTCATCACTGTAACAAATTACTGAGAAATCCTGATCAGATTACCATGGGTACAATGCTATCTTAAAAGAATACATTATGAAAATTATGAAAACAACTTCCATGTTATAGTAAAACTTTAATTTAATATAAACCAAAATAAACACTCATTTCGACCTTCACATTAAGGTCACCATCTGGAGTATACACATATATATACAAAGAAACAACCATTAAAACTAATGGCCTGACCTCTAGTGTGGAAAAAAAAACCTTACTACATCAAAGCTAGCATCCTGCTGTTATTATTTTCTATTAGGTTACAAAATTAAATTAAGCTGTAGAGTAACGTGTTCACACACAAAAAAACAAATAAAATAAAAAATACTTATATAAGTATACATATAAATTATAACAAACTGGTATGAATAGTGGCCAATAAAAGCTGAAAAATTGCTTAGAGTCCTAAAGTCAGGGTTTGCTGGAAAAGTAAGTGGGCTGAATGTGTGCCATTTAAATTCTAGGGATTTTATGCCACCATTATTGTTAAGATTAGGGTTGTTAATCAAAATTTCACATGCTCCTTTAAATTTTCGTTCATACCAAGTTTTTGTATGTTCTTCAATCAATTTAGTATAGGGGTGTTAAGAGCGTGATCTGAGTGGCCTGCTTCACCAGATTTGTTGAATTCAATGTGTTATTTGTGTTGTACGTCCAGTTTCCCCATAATATAAGGTAAGTTACAGGTGCAATGGATGCAATAAACTCCAGGGTGTGGAAAGGAACCTTAGAGGAGTTGAATATGTTTTTTAATTTTAACGGTGGTATTAAGATTATAATAGTGTAGGATTCTATTAATTTTAAGGGTTATCAGAAAAAAACATTTTTTCATCTGGTCACAAATTAAACTTGTCAAGATGGCAGGAAAGAGACTCAGAGGAAGACCAAGGTCTAGGTGGATTGATTCAGTCAGAAGCATGAAATGTTAGGTATGACAACAACATTGGAGTGCTGAACAAGTGATAGACTAATTTGGAGGTAAATTGTGAAAAGGAGGTTAATAATAAAGTAAACTTAATCATGTAGTGATGTCATAATAGCCTGAACATCCCTTGAGGATATATATCAGGAAAAATTGATAATGATGAGAAATTTTTGTTTAACTATTTTTCCAAGTGTAAATAAAGTTTACTCTTGGAAAAATAAAAGTTGTGTGTATACACACACACACACACAATTAGCATGGTCATGAAGATACTTTATGTGCAAACTTTATTGGCTTACATTTGACTAAAGGATTAAACAAAAATATTTATTGGCAAGTTTAATTTAATGTATGTACTTTCAAGGGTATTGAGACATTCACAATATTTAAGTATGCAAAGAACCAAAGGATCACAACAAATATGATATAACATTAATTTCCTGATCATACATTCTAATTTTGGCAAGGTAAATAAAAACATAAGTGATTGTTTGCTTACATGGCAATGCATGTAGGTGAATTTTTCGCTATGCACTGTGTCGTGTTAATTTACCAGAATAATTCAGTGCATGTCTGCTAAACTGAGACAGCAATGTCCTTTGTTACCATTCTGAATACTTATTAATAGCTTTCTGTAGATAAGATCCATAAAAATCATAAATACCCTGTTACCACATTACATCTGTGCCTAAATCTTCCTCTTCATTCTCTCTCTCTCTCTCTACCTCTCTTGCTTTGCTTGTTGCAAAATGTTTGTCACATTATCAGCATATTTGAGTCATTGTGATATTTAATCCACATTCTTCTTCAGTTACCCTAAATCTTATATTATTCCAATTTTTGCTTTGTAGGAAAGCCAGCTATTGCTCATAGAGATATTAAAAGCAGAAATATCCTTGTAAAGAGGGATGGTAGTTGTGCAATTGGAGATTTTGGACTTGCAGTTAGATTTAATACGTAAGTCAATATTAATTGTGTAATTCATTGCTATAACAGTTAGGAATTGAGATTAGTCAAAGTGAATTTTACTGTGTTAAGTTTTACTTTGCTATAAATATGCTAAAACTATAATTCAAAACACATCTGTTTCTCCCACTAACCAAAACAGCTTTACATTTTTCAGATGTGAAGAAATAGGCATAAGTGGGTGCATTCTTTCAGAATTCATTTTAGGCTTTATGCCACTTAAGTCTTCTGTAAATGATACTTAACAAGAAATAACTTCTGTGTTATTTGAGAGTTAAGTGAGAGTTATCTGTGTTAAAAGAGTTAAGTGGTTTTTAATTTTAGGGATACCTATGATTCTAATTTGTTACTAGTTATAATGCATATTTCAGAATAAATAATTCATACCATCCTCGGTTATATAATGGCTATCTTTTGGGAAAGAAAAGTATAACCTATACATTTAACTAACAGTTCATGGCAAGTTACACACTAGAATTATCAGTTATCATCATCCTATCTCAATCCTTTAAATAGATTACAATACAAATATCTATGCACATAATATAAACACATTATGGGATGTACAAATTAATGCAGTTGACAATAATGCTCCAGAACTCTCCTTGAATAGGCATTCATGATAAGATTGTGTGAATTTGACTGCACAAGCCCACCATTGTGGACTTGTGCAGTCTTACATAGTAAATGTATTAATTTTTGCTAATATCCTTTTTGGAATCAAAAGTTGGACCAAAATAAAGATGTTACATTCACACAGCACTTGACACATGCAAGGTGAAGGCAAGGAGCTTGTTAATGGATCGTCAAAACCAGATAATTTGTTACAAGATTTGAAAGTGATAGAAAACTAAAACTTTTTCAGTATCCAGCAGATGTGTTCTGAAATCCCTGCTATATAACGAATTGTAACTCTTCCATTTGTGACAAGTTGAAATGATGTGTAGCTATCTGATTCTTTTGTTGTTATCTTGAGAAAAGTACTCATTTTCTGCATTCAAAATTTTGATAGTACAAAGTTTTTGCTGCTAAAGCTATGTCTTATAACAAACGATGTATGCTGCATAGTAATTTTTACATTATATGAAGCCATATTTCTATGAAGAATAATGTGCTACAATATGTTGATAAGAAAAAGTGCTGTGAAATGTTTGTTGCCCAAACATCTGATATCTAAAAAATATTGTTTGGCTTTCTCCATGGTAAGTATTATTATTTAGACAGATATCTCCATTGAGTCAAAAGACTCATTGTGGGAGACCCACACTACCCATTATTCACACAATACCTGTCATACATCTCAAATGTATTTGCTGTTGGGGCTCTCACAACCACCTCTGTCAGTCTATTCCACTCATTCACCACTCTCCAAGTAAAGAACCAAGTTTGCACACCCTTACTAATCACGCTCTTAGACAACTTCCAAGTGATATTTGAATACCCTACTGCTCATGTACTGAAAAAAAATATTTATTTCAATCTTGTAGAATCCCTTTAGTAACTTATGAGTTTCTATCATATCCCTCTCCTCTGCCTGTTAACTAAATTCTATAATTCACACGTCTTCAATCTATCCTTATAGATTGAAGCAAAAGCACTACAATCCTTAAGATGCAACAGTCATCTCATTATTACTAAGTCTGACAAGGGGAACTCTACTGTTATCATGGATTCTGCTAATTATAAAAGAAAAGTTGCTCTTTTATTATGGGATTGATCAGTGTACCAAGTATTGGATTACAATCCCACTAACAGATAACTCAGAAAACTGAACTCAGATGATATAATGGTTAGCTTTGATATAGAATCTCTCTCTCTCTTCACAAATATTCCTCTTGAGGATACACTACATCTACTTTCAGAATATAGTGAAACTATTTGACTTTATTATGCACTTTGGATATTTTATTTGTCAGAATAAAGTTGACAGTTAAGTTAAAGGAACCACAATGGGAAATCCACACTCCTGCACTGGCTAACTTTTATTTAGAACATTTAGAAGACATCCTTTTCTCATCCATACACCCTCAGCCTTCATTTTGGGTTTGTTATATAGATGTTGTTTTTGCTATCTGGTCCCATAATGAAGACACATTGTCTACTTTTTATTGAATATAAACAACCTACATCCACAAATTAAATTTACTATGGAAATGGAAAAAAAACAACAAATTGTTGTTTTTTAGATATTCTACTCCTTTGTTCACCATCAAGTGAATTAATTACTTCTGTTTATCGAAAGTCTGCTTTCACTGGATGCTACATTCAACAGCAGTCAGCTTACTATCCATCACAGAAGACTGGAATTGTAAAAACTTTATTGTGACATGCTCATATTATATTTTCTACACCTCAACTATTACAGCAGGAACTCTTAAACATCAAATAATAATAAGAAACTCAATGGCATCTCAGAAAGGACCATGTAACAGCTTATTAGTTCCTATTCTTACATTTCATAAGAAATACAATTTAGTGGATATTTTTCTTCCTATCAAAAAATTATCTCCATTGAGTCAAAAGACTCATTGTGGGAGACCCACACTACCTATTATTCACACAGTACCTATCATATATCTCAAATGTATTCACTGTTGGGGCTCTCACAACCACCTCTGTCAATCTATTCCACTCATTCACCACTCTCCAAGTATCTTCTAAAGATAAACGGTCTCCTCTAGCTCTCCCTCATGTCTACCAAGTTCCTTGTGACTGTGATCAAAAGAACACCAGTCTTACATTAGCAACAGTAAATCTGGCTTGGTGCAACACAGAATAGAGACAACAACATCCTTTGGTCTGAAACACACTTACTTCATTGGTGTCTGTATAAATTTTAACACTTATTCAAAGAAAGTGCAGAGGCTTTACTTTGTTAATAATTGGTGGATTTTTATATAGATAGAGTGTTCATTGATATTATATCTTAATATTTATCCTACCATAGAGATTATCTCTGTTTCTAACAATTATTATTTTTAATTCCGAGTGTACCTATATGTTATTATATGCACAAGGGTTCACTCCATTTGGTTCAATGATCTTAACTCTTTCTTTCAGAATCCAAATAATCATTGACTCAAGACCAAAATACAAAATAAACACATTTAATAAAACAAAAACAATATATATACACTTCACACAATATTACATAACTAACTACTAATTAATTGGATCCAAGGCCTTTTTAAATAAACTTACACTTAAGACTAGACTAAACACTTTGTTTGCACAATCACAAAATGTTCATAGCCAGTTTCTCTCTCAAGGACCTTTTCTGAAGATATATGACTCCATTCTTCATTTTTACAGGATCCTCTCTCATCACTTATGTACCACACATTAATTCTTCCTGACTTAATTCTGTCTCTTTTCTTCAGTAGAAATAAGTCAGATCCGGCGTCCTTAATACAGATGAAACTTCTTAATCAGAGTTTTCTCAAACATTCCTTTAGAACGAAAATAGCAAATTCTTCTTTTATTCACTAAATGCTTATTGACAGTCTTAACTCTTCCACTTTAAAAAAAAACTTGCAGTTCTACGATTTCCTTTTGGAATCTACTATAAATCTTCCAATTAGCGTTTTCTCCAATAATCCTTTTAAAACAATCTATAGCAATATTTCCCTTTTATTTATCCACGTTAAAACTTAATAGTTCCACGATTCCTTTTTCGGAATATACTATTAATTTTCTTCCGACTGTCACAATAAAACTTAAGTTCCTCTGAACCTAAAAAATCCGCCGGCCTGTATTCTAAATTCCTTCCGAACGCTATCTTGTTTACAGCCGTTACTCAGATACCGAATGCTTTCTTGTCAGCTGTCAATCACCCATCAAACTTCTTGGCAAGCATGCGCACTCCGTGGCAAGCAAGAAACTAAGTACTGTATAATGGCTGACACTTTGTCTCCGTTAGCGATAAGAGAATGTCCTCATAAAAACACAACTTTTGATAATTTTAAATTACAATAAAATTCTTGTAAGTAATACAAATATCAAATCTAGTAAGTACATCAATTTTTTAACTTCTTTACATATCACTTTGGACAAAACAATTCCATAACGGGCACATCGCAAGTGCCGACAATGTGTGTTATGAAAAAACTAATAAACATACTAACATAAACAATACATAAAAATATTCAGAATTTTAATTATGATTATTTTTACAACTTCATTATCTGAACTTAAGTCAGAATGACTGTCTCTCTATCTAAGATATGGGAAAGTCTTATTTTAATCACACACCAATAATTATATATATTTTAGTTTTATTTATTTTTAAGAGCTAATGAATTATCAATGGCAATATTTCCTTAGTTACCATTGTATTATTTTATTTATAACATGCAACTCTTACTTTTTGAAATCAATTCATTGTTTGCATTCTACTTTGTAATTAACTATTGTTGTCACTGACAATGGCCTATAATATTCAGGCTGAAATATATGGCCTTAAATAAATAGTATTACTTATCCCTTGTGTTTTTTCATGAGGAAAAAATGAGAGGTTTCACAAAGAAACCTCTCATAGCACAAAAGTCTATTAAACAACAACCCATAATAAAATGTGAAGAGAACTGTGGGGGGGGGGAATAAATACTTTGTACATTTGGCTGGAAAGATGATTGAGAGGTGTGGATTGCTGCAATACATATGGACTTCTCAATGTCCTTCACTTTCCACAAATATGCAAAGACAAATGCCAAATAGCTATGCTTTTTTTAGCAGGTCATGGCAATTTTTTTTTTTTTTTCCAATTTTTGTTAGTTTTATGTTATTGTCTGCTTTTGTATTAGAGCAGTGTAAATAATAATAGAAATCAAAGGTTGGGGAATAATAAAAAGCATATATTTACTCCTGTGACTCCCTTTCTCTCTACTTAGATTCCCGAGCCACCATTTTTCTCTGTTTTTTATTTCCATTTCTTCTTCTCTCCTCCTTTATTTTGTTCCTTGTTTTTTCTGTTATGTTTCTGCTTACTTCCTCTCTCCATGTTATCAACTTGTCTTGTATTTTAATTGTACATTTAAATCTTTTGTATTACCTGGAGACTCATCAGTTAGTGATGACCAATATGGATTTTGCCATTCTTGTTTTACAGCCAATCTCCTAGATAATCTCACCCAACTTTGGACTCAAGCCTTGGAAAGTTTTGGAGAAACTCATGTTATCGTTCTCATTATTTCTAAAGCATTTGATTTTGTCTTGCACTAAGGGCTCCTGAACAAACTGCCATCGTCTACACTCTGACATTAAATTGTCAGCTTTCTCACTGTTTGTGTATTGTATGTCATGGAGGGTGACTTCCTCTGATTAGATTTCCCTATCATTGCTGGAGCATCTCAGGATTTTGTACTCTTGCTCACAACTCTTCCTCATCATCATCAAATTCCTGACATGTATCCTCAAATGGGGGTACAGGATATGATAGTACTACATGAAAAATTTACATCATTACTAACTTCCTATCTACAGTGTTCTTCCAAATCAATCTGTTACCTGTCAAGACTACTCCAACATTATCAGATCTTGTATTTCTATCTTCTAAGACACTTTTTACTGTATCAATCCACCTATATTTTGGTCTTTTTCTTGCCAACCTGGCAGGGAACATTTGTTTTTGCTAAAACAAATTAGCTCGAATTAGCAAAAATAGGTTAGCCTGAGATTAGCTCGGCTAACACATTCCTGGATGCTAACAATGTCAAGTTCTTTCTTGATATCCTCGTTTTTATTATGATATTGCCATTGATGCCATCTGTTCACACTCCTAATCTTTCTCAGGACTCTCACATTTGCAGTCTCTAGTATTTGGTCAATTGTTTTACTTCTAATGCAACTCTCAGATCCATAAGTTAAAATTGGTTTGAACAATATCTTGTATACAGCTAATTTAGTGCTTTGACTAATTTCTCTCTTATTCCATATAAATTTATTCAATTGACTTCCTACCATACCAGCTTTGTTGATTCTGTTGTCTATTTCCATATTTAATTTACCATCTTCATTAAAAATCATACCAAATTAGCTGAAATGTTTCACATGTTCTATAGGTTCTCCATTCACAATGCAGTTGATATTTTCACTGCTTCTGCCTATTTTCATTGTCTTTGGCTTGTTATTGCTGACCTTCATACCATATCTATTACAATAGTTGTTCAGTTTAGTCAGGGAATCTTGCAGACTTGTAGTGGGTTTATTTAGAAGTATAACATCATCTGCATAAAGCAAAGAGCTGAGATTAACATCTCCAATTTTGATATCAGGTTTAATACCACTTTCCTTCATAATGTGATCCATATAGATAATGAATAACAGAGGGGATAATGTATATCCTTGTGTGACATCAGATTTAACATTAAACCACCTTCCTGTACTTCTTTCAATTCTAACTGCTGACTTACAACTCAAATAAAGACTAAGTATTGCTTGATATAATGTCTCATTGACACCATATAACTGTAGCGTACTAAATAGCTTCCCTTTTGGCACCTTGTTATGTGTCTTTTCTAAATCTAAAAACTTAAATACAGATCTTTGTTATATTCCCATGACTTCTCAACTATTTGTCGTAAAGTGAAAATCTGATCCTGACAGCCTCTATTTGGCCTAAATCCAGCTTCTCTTCCATAATCCTTCTCAACCAGTTTTTCAAGTATACTGACATAAATCTTACCAGGAGCACTCAATGGAAAAATACCTGTGTAATTCTTGCATTCAGTTTTATTTCCCTTTTTATATATGGTACTATGAGAGCTCTACTCCAATCATCTTTAATTTGTCTCTGTGCTATGCAGTGCAGCCACTGTAAGACTTTTATACTTCCATACTTGAGTGTTTCTGGTCGAATATCATCTACTCCAGCACACTCTTCCACCATTACATCAATGTCCTCCTTTCTCTGACTTCAAATCCTATTCACAGCTTTACCAATGACAGTACTCTTCATTCCTCTTCCTCATTCAATAAACCTTACGGTACCCTGACGTTAGATGCCTCAAGATCTTCCAGTGACTTGAACACCGACCTCCTCAACAGTGAGGTGAAGACAACTTAGTAAATTTCAGTGCAAAAAAAACTCAAGCCTGCTTTATTACCCACAAGAAAAATCATACCTCATCCCCTCTCATTTTTGATAATATTCCAGTTTCCTTTCAAGATCAACTTTCTCTTCTTGTGTTAACTGTCACATCCAGTTTATTAAAAATATTACTTACATAGCTTCTTTAGCCTCTCAACTCCTAACACTTTATAAGTCTCATATCTGTTCAACTTTGGAATGCCCAAGACTTCTCTAAGAATTCTTGATGATATTCAGCAGAGGACAGTCTGCTTAAAATAGTGTTGGCCAGTGCTAGAGCAACCACTGGCCAACACCTAAACACTGTCCAGCTTCAAACATACCAAACTAACTTTCTCATCAGC
The DNA here is from genome assembly GCF_054136105.1 of Typopeltis vanoorti. Classification (NCBI taxonomy): domain Eukaryota; kingdom Metazoa; phylum Arthropoda; class Arachnida; order Uropygi; family Thelyphonidae; genus Typopeltis; species Typopeltis vanoorti. The sequence goes on along the minus strand of NC_143556.1, from coordinate 115,346,044 downwards.
TTTCTTCATTGCATTCACTTCTATTCCTTGGAACAATCTCCTCATATTGTTTTTTCCACTAAGTACAACATCTCACTATGTAAGAAACATATCAACAGGCTACATTTTCTCCTTAATCACTTGCCCACATATGGCACTGTAGTGTTATTGGTCTTGTTAAAAAAATAAATAATAATAAAAAAAAAAAAATTATATAAATTATGGAATTAGCATGATTTTAGCATTCATCAATCTTTACTTTATTTTTGATTAGTCCTATATTTATTGCTCTTTCCTTCTAAAAAAAAAAGTTACCTAGTTAGGTAGACTATTCCAAAAGCAGTGAGATTTTTATAATATTTTGCAAAGAAACAAACAACATATATGCATTGTTCAGAAAATTTTAAGATTTCCAGGTCAAGTACAAACATAGATGTGATTGTATCCTTTCTAAAGAACAAGTCTTTCTGTGGAGAAATTATGTTGATGGGTACCAGCAAAAATAATCAACTCAAGTTTTTATGTGATTCCCACCCACAAAAGACTATGAACTTATAGTAAATTGGTATCATGGGCAGGCTGTTGGTTTTTTAATTCTCTGATTTATTTTATATTTTTGCATAATCTGGAAACCATGTTCTCAAGACTAAACATAGAACTTTTTCAAGCCACTTCAGCATCCATTGAATAGAGTAATGGTCTCATACTGGGCAGTGAAATTCATGAAAAATAATTACAAGCATGCAATGCTTGTAATTATGGTTTGATGTTAAATCAAGTGTGAGACATGGATATACCCTATCTCCTCTATTATTCATCATCTATATGGATCATATTATAAAGAAAACACATTCCCAATTTTTACATAATTAAAAATTATGTAAAAATTGGGAATGTTGATCTTAGCTCTTTACTATATGCAGATGATATTATACTTTTAAATAAATTCAGTACAAGTCTGCAAGATTCCCTGACTAAACTGAAGAACAGTTGTAATACATTTGTAGGAAAATCAGCAACAAAAAGACAAAGACAATGAAAATATGCAAAAATATTGAAAATGTCAACTATAGAGAACCTATAGAACAGATAAAACATCTCGTTTCTTTAGGCACAATTTTAGTAAAGATGGCAAATTAAATATAGAAATAGGCAGCAGAATTAGCATAGCCGGAATAGTAGGAAGTCAACTGAATAAATTTAAATGGAATAAGAGAGAAATTAGTTAAAATGCTAAACTAGCTATATACAAGACAGTGTTCAAACCTATTTATGGATCTGAGAGCTGGGTTAGAAATAAAACACTTTATCAAAGACTGGAGACCACAGATATTGAGAATATTAGGAAAGCACTTGACTGTTAGCAATTAGAATGGGAGAGGAAAGATTGCAGGGAAAAGACCAAGTTCTATGTGGATTAATACAGTAAAAAGTGCCTTAGAAAACAGAAATATGAGATCTCATAATATTGAAATATTGATAGATAGCAGGTTAAATTGGAGGAAAATTGCCTATAAGAAATGATAAATAGTAATGATGTAACTGTTTCATGTAGTACTATCATAATATCCTGTACACCCCCTGAGGGTGCATTCAGGAATTTTTGATGATTTTTTCAACATAATTACTAATGTCTGTCTTTAGTTTTTGTACCTTATCTCTGATGTCTTTTATGGTAATGTTTTCCTCTTTTTCCAAACTTTTTCAACATCTTCAAAAATATTTGCCATTATGATGATATTTATTTTCTATATTCTTACCATATTCTTCTAGTGAAATTTGTTTAGTTACATTTACACCAACTTGGCTTTCTTACATTTTCTCCATATTCCTTCACTGCTGATGTTGACTGATTTGATGAGAATGGTCAATGCACTTTCTTTTTTTTCCAGAACTGCCTGTTTAACTTCCAAGGTACACCATGAAGTTAGGTTATTCCTTGCAAACAACTTCTCCACATGTCTCACTGGCTGAATCAGTAAATGTTTGCTTCAGAACTTGCCACTGACACTCCAAGGTGTTTTTTTTTAATGCTGTCATATTCTCTCCAGTAGTATTAATATACAGTGGAACCTCAGTTATCGAACGACTCTCATCTTGAACAAATCAGTTTCTGAACAAAAAACGCAATAGTTCCCGAACAGGCAAACCAGCAACAACATGCTCTGCAGACTGAGATTACGGCGGGAGAGCGTCAGTTATGCCATAGTTACTCAGTGCAGACACCTGCTGGAATTTCTGGAGAATTAATTAATTTAAGACACCTATTGTATATTATTATTTATATTATTATTATTATAAGGTGTCTCCATAGAGTCAAATGACTCGTCGCAGGAGACTTAACATTGCGTTATTCACACAATACCTGTCATACTTCCCCCTTAAACTCATTTGCATTCTTGAATTTGCAGTGGCTTTTCTTGATTTTCTTTGTGTTTTATGTTTTTTTTTTTTTTTTAATATAAATTATTATTCAATAAGCCACCATGAGGCCAAGATAGTGATAGCAGCAAAGTGAAAAGAAAAGTTGTTAGAATCAAGATAGGGGTGAAAAAAGAAATCATATTCAAATATGAAAATGGCGTTTGTCTCGGATCTTGCTATGCAGTTCGGTATGGCGAAATCAACGATCTGTACGATACTCAAAAATAAGGAGGCAATCAATTTTCATCTATATTTTATCTATTTATTGTATTTATTCTTGTTTGTGTAAAATTCTATGCATTTTCATTGTTGTTGTATACGATTCCATGCATGAAGTACTGTTATATAGATTTAAATAAGCAATCATCTGGGACCCTTGAAGTATGGAGTAATTGCTTTGAAAAACTACTAAATGAAACAAGCAGTGGTGATAGCACAGTGATAAAAAAAACACTGACCACGTATGCAGTCAGGAATACATATCCATACTTGAAGTAGAAAAAGCCATCAAAGGCTTGAAATGTGGAAAGGCAGCAGGAGTAGATGTTATTTGACCAGAATTGCTGAAATATGGTGTATAAAAGTCTTACAGTGGCTGCACTGCATAGCTCAGAAAGCCTGGACAGAGGGACGAATTCCCAATGATTGGAGTAGAGCTCTCATAGTACCCATATATAAAAAGGGAAATAAAACTGAATGTGAGAATTACAGAGGTATTTCCCTACTGAGTGTTCCTGGCAAGATCTATGTAAGTATACTTGAGAAATGGTTGAGAAGAATTGTGGAAGAACAAGCTGGATTCAGGCCAAATAAAGGCTGTCAGGATCAGATCTTCACTTTACGACAAATAGTCAAGAAAGCATGGGAATATAACAAAAATCTATATTTAAGTTTTGTCGATTTGGAAAAGGCATATGACAAGGTGCCAAGAGAGAAGCTGTTGAATACGCTGCAGTTATATGGTGTCAATGGGGCATTATATCAAGCAATACTTAGTCTTTATTTGAGTTGTAAGTCAGCAGTTAGAATTGAAGGAAGTACAGGAAGATGGTTTAATGTTAAATCTGGTGTGAGACAAGGATGTACATTATCCCCTCTGTTATTCATTATCTACATGGATCACATTATGAAGGAAAGTGGTATTAAACATGATATCAGAATTGGAGATGTTAGTGTATAAATCCACTACAAGTTTGCAAGATTCCCTGACTAAATGGAATAACTGTTGTAATAGATATGGTATGAAGATCAGCATTAAAAAGACAAAGACAATGAAAATAGGTATAATTGTTGAAAATGTCAACTGTGTTGTGAACGGGGAACCTGTGGAACAAGTGAAACATTTCAGCTACTTAGGCACGATTTTTAGTGAAGATGGTAAATTAAATATGGAAATAGACAACAGAATCAACAAAGCTGGTATGGTAGGAAGTCAATTGAATAAATTCATATACAAATAAAAGAGAAATTAGTCGAAACACTAAATTAGCTGTATACAAGACAGTGTTCAAACTAGTTGTGACTTATGAATCTGAGAGCTGTGTAAGAAGTAAAACACTTGATCAAATACTAGAGACTGCAGATATGAGAGTCCTGAGAAAGATTAGGAGTGTGAACAGATGGCATCAATGGCAATATCATAATAAAAACGAGGATATTAGGAAAAAACTTGACATTGTCGGCATCCAGGAGTGCATTAGCAGAGCTAATCTCAGGTGGTATGGTCACTTAAACAGAATGGGCGAGGAAAGATTAGCAAAACAAGTGTTCTCTGCCAGATTGGCAGGAAAATGACCCAGAGGAAGACCAAGATATAGTTGGATTGATACGGTACAATGTGCCTTAGTTGATAGAAATATAAGATCTGATAATGATAATATTGGAGCTTGACAAGTAATAGACTGATTTGGAGGAAAATTATAGATAGGGAGTTAGTAATGATGTAAATTTTTCATCTAGTACTATCATATCCTGTACACCCCTTGAGGGTACATGTCAGGAATTTGATAATGCTGAATGCTGGAGCTTCTCCTTTCTTTACCTAATCTATTGCATGTGAAAAAAAATCTGATTTATTATTCAACAGAATCTCACATGTGAAAATAATTCTTCTTTAATAATCTCTCATGATATATTGCAAATAATTAAAGATCAAACCTCAATTTTAAACCCAGTTTGTACTGCAGCTTGCAACAGCTGCAAATCTAATCCAACTTAGAAAGGGCTAAAAGCATAAACTTTGCCTACTACACAAGCAACAGACCGCCTTGTTTCTTACCAAGTAGGTTCAGCATAACTTCTGCTCTCCTATTATTTCAGGTTCTCATATTCAAATAGTACTATAATAACATCACTCAAAGATAAAGATGATCTCTCATAATACCAAGAATAACTTGCTTCATGTTTCCTCTGATCTTTTGCCAAAAAAGACAAGATGAATCCAGAATAATTTACATATAAGTCTTCTAGTCCAGATGATATTCTCTCCAGTTGTATTCAAAATTATACTCTAGAATTAACATCTAATCTGTGTTGCCTTTTCTATGCTCTTTTGGCCACTGAAAAAGCAGCTCAATTCTCTTAAAAATAATTATCATCAACAGACATCTTCACATTGGCATCCACCAGTATAGATTCCACCATTCTTCATCCACAACAGTTCCCCTAGCCAGCATTACTCACCTTTGGATGCAAGCAACAGAAAAGTTTTGTCTCTTTCCAGGGCATTTGATCATATGTGACATGTTATGGTTAAACTTTCATCTTTGGCATTTGGATCAGCTATTTGCTCCCTTTGCTCACTTCTTGTCACTGTGGGGTTTCTCAGCAGATTTCCTCACCATTTCTGGAAAGGTTGCTGTACTTTTGCCTACTTTCTCATGTACATAACTCATTACTGACCTCAAATGTCATCCATAGTTTGCTGAAGACATAACTCTTCCTCTTCTTCAATCAACCAACTATGTAGTACTCACACTTCCAAGTTTTGACATTTTCCAATACTAGTGTCCAAAGCACTGACCTCCTTAATATTCTGCAGAGGGGAGTGAAAACACCCTTGTCAACTCTACCAAACAAAGTCTTATCTTATTTTTCACAAGAAAAATGGCACTTCTCTTCCCTTAACCTTGATGATATTCATGTATTCTCACCAGACGTGTGGATCAAAGCTCAAAATGGTATATGAGTGAGTGTGTCATTTTGGGATGATGTACACTGGTCACGTTTGTACCTGTCCTGGCAAAAGCACACCACACTGTTTCTCCTCAGCCGCAAAAAATATTTTGTAGTTTTCTGTTTAGGACACCTCGCCTATATATGCTGACACTGAATAAATCCCATATCTCTCCAACCCTTAGAATAGAGTTCTTACATTTGCAATTAGGGAGCACTAAAAAGCTCCCTAAAAATTCTTGATACTATCCACAACATAACAATCCATTAATAGATAATCCTCCTCTTAAAGACTCATTGAGTCACTGTTAGTTGTATGTGGTTTCTTCCTTATGCCTTTTCTATGGGTATTTTCATGCATACTGTTCTGTTCAGCTGATGAGCTTAATTGTCCTCTTTCCTTCTTTAACCCCAATTAAAACATGTATGATTTTTGGTTTACATTCATATGCAGTTCAGTTTCACTTAGCAAGACTCTCAGACTGTCTTCTCTTTTCTTACACCATTTTCCCCAAGGACTAAAAGCTGTCAACTTCAACAATTTTCCAAGATCAAAGAAGTGATTGTTCATGACCCCTTTTCAGTAATATTAAACAATACTGTGGTGAGAGCAATAGATCAATAATCTGAGACCAGAAAATGAGATGTTTTTTGGATATGACTAAATATGGACCTACTTCCATGCTGTGGGGGTGGATGCAAGCCGAGTAAAATACAGTATAGAGATGGTAAAGAATCCAGGTTGTTTTAGACTACAGGAGATATGCAGCATAATTTCCAGGTGTATTTCGAGGCAATTTTATCGTCATTGGAAGAATGATGCCAGAAGGTCAGCTTTATCCTTTACTGATGTTGCAATTGTGCCATCCAGGTGAGAGAAAAGCTGAAAATTGGATTTACCTTTGTTAGTGATTATTTTACAGTTCTATGGGCGTTGGTGTAGACTGCAAATGAAGCTGGAATTTTTATTTCAAGCCACATACACTATGCTGTTTTTTGGGCCATCCTGACACACCATGTGGGGGTGGGGTGACGGTGCTCATTCCAACATGGGTCTGTAATAACATTTCTGTAACAAGATCACAACCTGAATCTGGAGAACGGAAACAGTAATCTAATCATGGAAAGGAAGAGTTAAAGCCTGAGATCCTCCTATTTAGTAATGTTGTATCAAATGAGCTTGGGGTTGTGAATGGCTGAGGAGAAGGTGTTCTACTATAAATGAAACTTTTATGAGATTATGATCTGAATTAGCAAGAGATATCAGCACAATACGACATTGGAAGAGAACTGGTTAAGAAAAGATAGTGTTGGGTAAATGGAGAAAAGCATTATGTATTCTAGTTGGTAGATAAATAGTTTGCTTTAGGTCATTTCTTATAGAAAAAAATACCTCGGCATCTCTTCCAGCATGGTCAGTGGAATTGGAGAAAGGAAGAGCCAGTTGACACTGAAGTCACCAAAGATGACTTAACTTTATGGTAATTGAACAGCAGGAAATCAAGCTTCAAAGAGAAGAATTCAAAGATGTCAGAATGATTTTCAGAATCACGGAGGGATGCAGTAAAGACAACAGCTGAGTGATATATAATGAGGCAAAGAAATTTTAAGCCACAAAAGGTCAAAAAAGAGGAAATTCAATATTAAACATCCTCTGACAATGAATGTCAGATTGTATGAAAGCACAAGTACCATCAAAAAGAATTAAGAGTACAGTTTGGACTGTTAAGATAGACTATGGTGGTTGTGGCAGTTATTCAAGATTTGGTCACATCTTGAATAACCTGCTGGTGACATCATTCAAGTTGGAGTTTCTGCCAAATATTGGTGAGCAAGAAGTTATATAAGGTTTGAAGTGTTTCAAAGATAAAGAGAAAAAGCAGTGGAACATGCATTGGAGAAAGGGGGGGGGTCATAAGCATTTTGACAGTATAAAGAACATCTAGTCTCCACCATTACATGGCCTCAACAGTGTTTCCAACAGATCATTGCACAGCCTCCCTCCATGCTCAGTTTGTCAGTATAGAGGATAGCAGGATTATATGCTAGACAATTGGGAAGCCTAAGTGCACTGCTATCAGTTTAGTTCCTGTACACTATCTGGTAAACCAGCCTACAGAATTGCTTTACTACTGTACCCTTGAAGATGGGAGATTCTGTATCTTCGGAGTCGTTTGGCATTCACTTGAAAAGTCACTGACTGCATGATTGAAGAATAGGATGTTGGGAGTCTGAGGCCAGAATCCCTGCTCTGCAGACCAAACAGATCAGTTACTCTGGGACCCTAATAACCAGTTCATTGTGTTTCATCAAATTCTGAGTCATTTACCATCTATTACTATAGTCTGTATTTCCTCTGGGCAGGAAGATATCCTCTGACAGCAGGAATTCTCAGTTATAGTTCCAGAGCCCCTATGGTGAAAATGGACCACACCTTGAGAAGGATTGACTTGACCTGTTTATAGTTCATCACCAGCTCATTAGTGGCCCTAGCCATATGATTTCATGCTGGTATCATCAGAAACCTGATATTTTTTGTAATATAATGTGCATTCCATATCTGCGATTTTCTCGGAACTTAATTATGTGCATTTTAACGTTGAATTCTTTGTGTTTGTGCAGTACCAAATGCCTATGCATGTCTCTAAAAATTATGTTCTGCAGTCTTGTTTGTTCAAGTATTGCAGTTAACTTGAAATACTTTTGCTTCATTAACACACTCCAAAACCTGATTCATTGTCATGCTCATATACACTAAAAACAGAGTGACAATAGATATACAGTTTTCTATTCTATGTATTCTTATTCCTTACTGAGAGAAAGGATTTAAATATTTTGTATTTAATCTAAAGAAAAGCAGACCTAAATATTTTAATTTCAATTTTTTTTTTTTTTCCCTAAATGTGAATCTCACTCACAAAGGATTGTAAACCTATCATACCTTTTAGTGTGTTATGAGTGGCAAAGAGTTAGAATCTGGAGACTTCCCTTATGCTAAAAGGCTACACTCCAAATTCTTTTTTTTAGTGTTGCACGGTGATCAGCATTCATTTTAGAAATTATGAACTTTACAATTGTTATAAATAACTATTTTAATTTCCCGACATTTCGATCTTCATATTAAGATCATCTGGAGTATATACAAGGACAAGCTGAGTTACATTATACACAGTAAGTTAAAGGAACAATGATTTGATCATCGGTTAATCTACTGGCATAACCTCTAGTGGGGAAGAAAAATGCAAATAATTATTTAGAAACTACATCAAAACTAAATTCTATTTAAGATAACATAGGAAAAATTCTTTCTTATAGATAGTCTTCTTTCAGTAACAATGATGTCCTATTTTTAGCATTACAATTGTTATTTTAGATTTAGGATTCTGGATTATCTACAGTCCTGTTTATAGTTAACTCTTAGAGAGAAAGGTTCCATGGGTAGAATATGTGCCTTCCATATGCTTGGGAATTTTAGACCATCATTATTGTTCAGATTGGGGTGGTTGATAAAAATCTCACAGGCTTCTTAAATTTGCGTTCATACCATGTTTTGGTGTGATGTAAACAACTGCTGCTTTTCCAGTCAATTCTATGTTCAGGGCATGGTCAGAAAGGCCAGCTTCACCATAGTTATTATTAATGTGTCGTTTACACTCCAAAATTCACATCATTCCTACTCTCTGCTCTCCAACCACAACAGGCTGCAGGTTGAATCCTGTTGTGGGCATGAATGTTTGATTGTCTTTTGATGAGAGATGAATTTCACCACCCAATGCGAAACCACCACCCCCATTTATTGGAGACCTGAAGAAGCTTGAAAAAGTTCCATGTTTGGTCTCTAGAGTATAGTTGCAAGACTCTGTGAAAATAAATACAAATACATATGCACTGCTTCGAAAGAAGTCAACAGACAACCCCCCCCCCCCCCCATGGACAAGTTGCATCATACCATGTAATGAGTTACATGTTTGTAGCCAGCATAAATTGGATGAATATGATATATGATGCTATAATAGCAAGAAGAATGTTGCAGGCCTATCTGTTTGGCAAATTGGGACATTCCTAAATTGAATTATATACACATTTGACTAACATCAAATGTGTATTTAATTCAAAAATTAGCACAATATTCGCATTTAAATTAACATGTTTGCTGCCAACTACGAGTATACTCGTTGTTGGTATGTGAGCTTCACAAGTCAACTACGAATATACTTGTATGTTGATTACCGACCTCCTATGCCAAGCACGAGTTAACCCATAGTATAAGCATGTTAATTTGGACCCTCGGCTTGTGAATAAAACAGAGAGCACATCTGGGGGCTTTGTAGAAGGAAAATAATTTCAGCAAAAGTATAGTATATTATAAGAGGTATTGTTGCATAAACTGTGTATTTATTAATGCAAATAAAACAATTTTTTGAAACTTTTTCAACATATACGTATATTTATATACGATATATCATCATCTGAGTCATCGCTAGAGTCGTCTGTAGGATTGTAATCATCTTTGAATCGGAACCAAATAATTCATTCCATTCATCATCACTCATATTTGCGTAAGCTTTCTTTTATTAGCCATGGCATAATTGAAGGTTTTTATTTAGATAATTTTAAATAATTGTAAGACTAGACACAATAAACCCTACTGCACTGAATGCTGAACGTCACTGACTCTGAACTCAAATTACACAGTCGTCAGCGCATGAGACATAGGTGGGGGATGATACGAGAGTACTCGTAGTTGGCATATGAAACAAAATTCTGTCTGATAAGCCAGCTACGAGATAACTCCAACTGACCATGTAGAAGTGCTTGGCGTGTGGCAACAAATTATATCCGAGGAGCATGGCAGCGAACTTGTTAAGTTGTAATATTTATGTTTTGAATTTGTTACAACCATATTTTTATGAAGCATTTTTTATAAGTTAGGTGACTGGTAGTTTCATCAGCACCATTGTTTTGCCAATAGCATACTTATGTGAAATATCTATTTAAAATTTAGTTTTTTAATAAGTATTGTGTTTGTCAGTTTGATTTAAAATTTGTCTGCTTGTGTTCATAGAAATAATAACCATTATTTGTATATTTGTAGTGATAGCAATGAGCTCGATATCGGTGCCAACACAAGGGTTGGTACCAAACGGTATATGGCACCAGAAGTATTAGATGAAACATTAAATAGATCACAGTTTGAAGCATATAAAATGGCTGACATGTATTCTTTTGCCTTAGTTTTATGGGAAATAGCACGGAGATGTATTTTAAATGGTAAGTGCATATTTTTACTTTTGAATTCAAATTACTGTATAAATATTTTATACATTGGAATGACACATCAAATGTGTGAGTTTGGCAACTGTAGAAGCTATAATAGAAATATGGTTATGCCAGCAAAGAATGGAGGTGCAAGTCAGTCCAACAAGAGAAATCTGTTCATATGTGGATATCCCAGTATTGCTGAAGGTAAGGGAAGAAGGATGTGAGCTCTTTTTTGTGAGAGATCAGATAGAACTGAGTTTTGGTGGCATTGAAATTTAAAAGGTTGTCCTTGACCCACTCGGATAAACTTAGGAGATCTGTGTTGAGATCCCTGGTCATCCTAGGCTCATCTTAAGATAATGATGTGATGGCAGAAGTGAGATTCTCTAAAATTTTGTACATTATGACCAACTAGGTGTGTACATTTCTTTCATTATCAAATTCCTGACATGTACCCTAAAGGAGTGTGCAGGATGATAGTACTACATTATTACTACATGAAATATAACTTCCTATCTACAATTTTCCTCCAAATCAATCTGTTACCTGTCAAGACTTCAACATTGTCAAATCTTATATTTCTGTCTTCTAAGGCACTTTTACCATATCAATCCACCTACATCTTGGTCTTCTCTGGGTCTTTTTCCTACCAACCTGGCAGAAAACTTGTTTTGCTAATCTTTCCTCTCCCATTCTGTTTAAGTGACCATACCACCTGAGATTAGCTCAACTAACACATTCCTGGATGCTAACAATGTCAAGTTCTTTCCTAATATCCTCATTTTTATTATGATATTGCCATTGATGCCATCTGTTCACACTCCTAATCTTTCTAAGGACTCTCACATCTGCAGTCTCTAGTGACTGCAGAGTGAACCAGAGTGAACAGCAAAAAGTCAGCTGCTGGAACAAATCACACCCAAACTCAACATCACCAGAGTTCAAGATCAGTACTACAAGGGTGGTCTGTAAAGTTCTTGGCCTCGACCATAGATGGCAACACTATCAGCAAGATTTTTTTTTTTTTTTCTAAGTTGGTACATCTATCATAAGCATCCATGTGAAATTGAAAGTGATTCTATCAATTGGTTTGTTTTATGCAGCTGTCTGTAGCAAAAGTGTTGTGTATCCTTTGAAATGGATAAAATTAAGTATTATACTGTTATAAAATTCTTTGTAAAAGAAGGTTTAAAGCCAAAAGAAATTCATTCGAAGTTCATAAAAGTTTATGGGCACTCTTCTCCTTCGTTTTCGACAATTAAAAAATGGGTTGCCAAGTTTAAACATGGCCGTACCAGCTCTTAAGATGATCCACGTGAAGGACGTCCAAAAAGTGTAACAACACCAGAAATAATTGATCAAGTGCACGATATGATATTGAAGGACATGCGAGTCAAAGTGCATGAAATTGCTGAAACTATAGACATTTTAAAAGAACTTGTAGGATATATTTTGCATGACTAATTGCAAATGAAAAAGCCTTTCGCAAGATGGGTGCTGTAATTGAGTAGATCAAAAATGCACTCGCATGAAAATCTCTGAACAGTGCTTAGCGCATTTTAACAAGAATAAAACTGATTTTGCACGTCAATTTATTACTGTGGATGAGACTTCGATTCACTATTACACACCAAAATCCAAATAGCAGTCAAAACAGTGGACAGAAGCCAGTTGTTCAGCACCAAAGAAGACAAAGTTGGTTCCATCAGCAGGAAATGCCATGGTATTGGTGTTCTGGGATGCTAAAGGCATTTAGTTTATTAATTATCTTGAAAATGGTAAAATAATAACCGGGGATTGTTATCCCAATCTTTTAATCAGACTGTACAAAAAAATTCATGGGAAAAGATCCGGTTTGCAGATGAAAGAAGGGATCTGCACTATGGATTGTTGGAACATCCACTCTATTCCCCAGATTTGGCTCCCTCTGGCTTCTATCTCTTCCCAAAACTAAAACTCTTGCTCTCTTGTCAGTGTTTTTCTTCAAATCATGAGATGATTGCAGCTGCAGAGGAGTATTTTGCAAGTCTTACTGAGAGCCACTACAGGGACGGGATAATGGCTCTGGGGCATCACTTGAATAAATGTATTAGTCTTAAGGGAGATTACGTTAAAAAATAAAAATAATTTTGAAATTATAAATTCGTTTTTTCATTGTTAGGCTGAGAACTTTTCAGACCACCTTCATATGAACATAAGAAACCTGAATGGCAAAGAAATAGAGCTATTTGAGGGACTGGATAAGTACCAGATCAACATAATAGGGATCACTGAAAAAAAAAAAAAAAAAAGTGAAACTGTTGAGATCTTTCTGAGCAATAAATATGAAATGTTATATTCAGGCAATGACAATCAATGAAAAGGAGTATGACTACTCCTTCCTCAGTAGCCTACATCCAAGAATCCAGTTTATGGTGGAAAAGGAAAGTAACAGTAGTTATCCTTCCTAGACACCTTAGTAACATACCTTCCTAATGGTAACCTTTCCTTCTCTGTATATTGAAAACCTACTCACACAAGCAGATACATTCACAAACTCTCCCACCACCACCTGTCTCAACAATATGGCATTATTAAAACTTCTTTTCCAATGGCTACAGCGATTACAGAATTAAAAAAATAATCAGTTCCTCTCCCGCCATCTCTTCAGAAAGATGTCAGAAATGCCATCACCATACCCTACAACCGCGAAAATAACAGATAAAATAGCCAGGTCCTTAAAAAAAATGCAACTTCCACACCAATTTTCAGTCCTGCCATAAGCTTACTACTCTTATCCATTCCACCAAAGATCAGCTCCCTCTTCTCTCAGTGCCTGGAGTATATAAATTACCCTGTTCCTGCAAGCTGGCTTACTTCGGACAGGCAGGTAGATCAGCGACCATCCATTTAGAAGAATGCAAATCATAAAATCACAAATCGTCTGCAATCAAGACTATTCAATCTGGCCTTGCAGACCATGTTTTGGATATAACCCATGGTATCTGCTGGAAAAAAAAACCACCATGCTCCACCATAGTAAATTCAAAAAAGAAAGACTGCTTTTAGAATCTGTGGCCGTACTCAGAAATCAACAGAATTTAAATAAATACCGTTGCTTAAAACTTCCCAAAATTTGGGAAACAGTAATTATGAGAGGTCCCACTTTACATCCTAGGCCACCTACAAACACCCATAGAGGGCACACCACATAGATAGGAATTTAGTCACCCATGTGTTTCACTTAGTATTGTTTTGTAATTGAGCATATTGTTACAAAAGTTATTTGTAATCCTCAAAGATGTCTCAGTGACTGAGAAGAAATATTGGAAGCATTAAAATTAATTTCAATTCTTTTCCAGTGCTGTAAATATTCCATTAAACCTCCAACATGATGTCCTCACAGCACTCAAGCCTCAACATGCAGATTTAATGTTTCCATTTCAGTATTTTCTGAGAGTATGGTTTCTTGTATTGGGGTTTCACTTTGTTTTTCTTGAAAGTGTTCTATCCATTCCTTTTCTATATCTTTTTCCCTTGCCAGTATATTTCCTTGTTTATTTCTTATTCGTCTCTCTTTTCTCATATTTTTTCCAGCTATCTTTCTTGGAATCAAAGTTTGCTGCAACCTGTTCAGCCTCCTTACAGAATTCTTTGACGAATTTTCTTTTATCTCTTACACTTTTCTTTAATTGTCTGTTTTCTCTTTGTATGTTTTATTCATATCCTTTTCCTCTTTATTTTGATTTTGGAGTAACTTTCTTCTGACTTCTCTTCTTTCCTCACTTAAAAGCATTGTCTTGTCTGTTATCCATTGTTTCTGAACTCTTGTTTTCTTATTATTTCTTTAGCTGTTTTCATTGTATAATTATTTTATATTTTTCTTCTATATCTCAATTCTTTTCCTTCACTTTGTGTTGTTTTATGTTTGCATTTGATTGTATGAGCAAATATTCTTATTTTTCAATTTATTTATATTGTATTAGTTTCTTTTTCTCCTTGATTTAAATATCTTTGCTAGTTTCATTTTTATCTTTGCCACCACCAGTCTGTGTATGTGTCTGTTGCTCTCTATGCTCTCACATCATGTAAGGAGGAGGATCTCCATGTTTTATTTATGGTTATGTGATCTATTTGGTTTTTATTCTTTCCATCTGGTGAAATCCAGGTTTGTTTATGTGTATATACTTGTGTTGAAATATTGTACCTCCTATGATTTAAGTTGTTAAATAGGCAGAAGGCCTTAAATATTTCATTTTCGTCTCCTAGTCCTTCTTTTCCATCACTATTTCATATCCACTGTTGTCTTTACCTACTTTTGCATTTGTGTCTCTCTGAAATAGCAGCATTTTCTTTTGCTACTCTTGTATAACTGTAGAAGGTCATTAAAAAAAAAACTCCCTTTTCAGACAGCACTGTTTGTAGGGCATAGATGTTTATTATATTAACCTCTTTCTATCTGGTTTTGAACCTAGCTTTTATTATTCTTTCTGGTCCTACTTTCCATTCTAATAGTGCCTTTCTTGCCTCCACTGTCATCAGAGCAACACCTCTACTAAGTTCTTCAATCTCAGGGGTTTCCAGAATCTGATATATTTGTTAGATGTTAGTCTGATCTCGCCAGTTTCATTTTATCTGGTTTCACCTAATCCTAATATTTGTATTTTGTATCTATCTATTTCATTTGCTATTTGATGTGCTTTCCCAGATTCGTACATTGCCCTGATGTTCCAACATCCAATTTTGCTTGTAGATTTGAATGTGAAGATTTTCTTTCCAAGAGCCTTCCATCTCTTGGCTTCTCTAAGAGAGCTTTTACCAATCTGCATCATTTCATCTGGTGATTATTCAGCAGAACTAGTCTGATTTTTTTCAATACTTGAGGTTTCAGTAGCAGGAGATGTTAAATGTATTGTGGTTGTTTGACCATCCTCATTTCATGAGTACAGCCATTATTTGAGCCCTGTTCACAATCTATCTGAGCCATAAAATATTCAGGTAGATTTTATCAAACTCAACAGATGTTTTTGTTTTTAAATTTGTATTAACAATTAACATCTTTTACTGTATATATAGTTGGTGCTATTTTTATTTATAGTGTTGCTTCTTATATATATATCCTTTTAATATCTTGTTTTTTTTTTATTTGTGTTTTATGATATGCAACATAGGGGGTGCTTAAAGGTTCAAAGCTGTATACCTGAGAGAAGACCTCCACATAGCCTTTAAAGGAATGCGGAGAACCCAATAGGTCTTCTGACCTAATGTCCAATCTTCACCTTCTCGTGGTGCACCCTGTTGGGTATCTACCTGGATACTGAATGAACGAGGATGGGCTAGCAATTTGGGATTTAGCTGACCAAATTGTATTCTTATTGGCTTAAACCAATATACAAAATGATGGTACAACATGGCAAAATTTTATGCTGGCTGGAGCTTTGCCTGGTTTAACAAGGCCCCCGATGTTTTGCCAAGGAACCAGGGCGAACAGCGAAACATCAGCTACTGGAACAAATCTGAAAGCACACCCCAACTCAACATCACCAGAGTTAAAGATCGGTACTATCAGCATAAGAAGCCTGAATGCCAAAGAAATGGAGCTAACTGAGGAATTAGATAAGTACCAGATCGGCATAATAGGGGTGACTGAAACAAAAAAGACAAAAACTGGCGAGATCTTTCTGAGCAATAAATACAAAATGTTATATTCAGACAATGACAATCAAGGAAAAGTGGGGGGTAGCCACAATATTCAACACTAAATACGAGACTAATAATCTTAAATGGCAGTCAGTCTCAAGTAGAGTGATGTGTACAAATATCAGAATGGGGAACTGCACAATGAGACTTATTTGTGCCTATGGTTCCACAGAAGGCTCTACTAAGGTTGAGTGGAGGAATTTTTTGAGGCTCTAGAGAAAGCTACTGACACAATGAAAAGTTGGTCCTGGTTAGGGATCTAAATAGCAGAGTAGGAAGTGATTGTCAGACATACAAAAATATTTTGGAAAAATTTGGAGAAAACAGCAAAGCTAATAATAATGGCAAATACTTGTTGGATTTCTGCTCAGGACATAGACTGGTTATTACTAACACCATGTTCCAACATAAAAATGTGTACAAATTCACATGGAAAGAAGAGGCAAGGAATAAGAAAAGTCTCATTGACTATGTTATTGTTGATAGTGATGCTTTCCCCTGGTGCAGGACACCAGAGTGTATAGAGGATTTGAAATTGGAAGCGATCACTATTTAGTCTTGAGCAGGATAAAATTGAATTTCATATTGAAAAGAATAACATGTAAGAAAGTTTTAAAGCAAATAAAAGTTGAACTCTCAGATGTGAACTGTAGACTAAAATACACAAAGTTTTATTGAAGAAAAAATGAGAATTTGAGAACAGGAACCAAACCTTGGAAATTCAGTGGCAAGCCTTGAAGAAAACCCTGATTGATTCAGCCAGAGAGGCATGTGGTAAGGTTGTCTGCAAGGATAGAAAAATCAGAACTCCATGGTGGACACAGGAAGTTAAAGAGGCAGTGAAGGAAAAGAAGAAAGCATATCAAAAGTTCCTGGCAAATAAGTCAGCTTGTGCTCTTAGAGAATACAGAGACAAATGTGATAAAGCTAAACACTATGTAAAACTAGCTAAACAAAAGTCATGGGAGGACTTTGGCAAGAACATAGAAAATAAATATCAAAAAGATGGTAAGATATTCTGGAGGTTGTTGAAGAAGCTTAGAAATGTAGGAAAGAGTGCTGTAAAAAGGAATTAGAGATGATAAAGGTGACATGAAAACAAGAGAAAAAGATATCCTTGAAGTATGGAGTAATTACTTTGAAAAATTGCTAAATGAAACAACCAGTGATAGCACAGTGGTAAAAAAAACACTCAACAGGCATACAGTCAGGAATACATATCCATACTTGAAGTAGAAAAATCAATCAAAGGCTTGAAATGTGGAAAGGCAGCAGGAGTAGATGATATTCGACCAGAAATGCTGAAGTACGGTGGTATAAAAGTCTTACAGTGGCTGCACTGCATAGTTCAGAAGGGCTGGACAGAGGAATGAATTCCTGATGATTGGAGTAGAGCTCTAATAGTACCCATATATAAAAAGGGAAATAAAACTGAATGTGAGAATTACAGAGGTATTTCCTTACTGAATGTTCCTGGCAAGATTTATGCAGTATACTTGAGAAACGGTTGAGAAGAATTGTGGAAGAAAAGCTTGGTGAAGAACAAGCTGGATTCAGGGCAAATAGAGGCTGTCAGGATCAGATCTTCACTTTACGACAAATAGTTGAGAAAGCATGGGAATATAACAGTGATCTGTATGTAAGTTTTGTAGATCTGGAAAAGGCCTATGGCAAGGTGCCAAGAGAGAAGCTATTCCAAATGCTACAGTTATATGGCAATGGGGCATTATATCAAGCAATATTTAGTCTCTATTTGAGTTGTAAGTCAGTAGTTAGAATTAAAGGAAGTACAGGAAGATGGTTTAATGTTAAATCTGGTGTCAGACAATGATGTACATTAAACACCGGCTAAACTAGCGGGAAAAAAACCTGCTGTCCACGCCCAAGACCGGCTAACTTGGCTGAGGAAGATCCTTGAGCTCCTCACGTTGTTGACGGGAATCGAACCTAGGACACTCCTTCGTCAGACATATGGTTACGAAGCGCAAAGCCACTAGGCCAACCGCACGGACATTCACCATAATGTGATAAAGGAACTAGAGTATTCTGATAAAAGTGTGCCAGGATCCGTGATCAGTGAAAAATTACCATTTTTCATTGATCATTTTACTCCTACTTTTTATCCTTCTTTGCATACTTTTTTATGTACGCCTTTCTCTTTAGAACTATTTAGAAGGTGTGACAATTTAATTCCCAGAATGCACATGTAAAAAAAAAAAAAAACGTACACTCAGAACTATACATCAGTAACTACTATTGCCTTTGAAGTAGTCCCTTTGTGCATTTATACACAGGTTTAGACGGTGTTCCCATTTTTGGAAACAGGCCTGAAAATCTTTTTCTAGAATACTCTTGAGTTCCTTTATCACATTATGCTGGATATCAGTGATGTCAGAAAATCTTGTCCTTTTAACAGTCTTTAAATTTGGAAACAGCCAGAAATTACATGGAGTTAAGTCTGGTGAATGAGCAGGATGACCTAATTTGGTAATCAATTTTTTTTGCCAGAAACTCTCACTCACGATGAGCGTACTATGGCTTTGCACCTAGTCGTGATGGGTGATCCGTTTGTCAAGCTACAGTTCAGGTCTTTTTCTCATAACAGAATCTCATAATCTTTTCAGCACCTATAAATTGTGTTGGTTGACCATTTGTCCTTGTTCAATGAATTCATAGAGGACTTTATCCCCTTGTAATCAATGAAACACACTAGCATGGTCTTGAAATGCAAATGTGAAGTGTGCTTTTTCAGACTTTTTATGCTGTTTCCATTTTTCCTATATACCAGCCAGGTGTCTGATATATCTGCTGGCAAATTTTTTGATATATGCTAACAATAGGTGGCAATCCCCCCCCCCCCCCCCAATTTCCCACACACACACACACACCTTCTTTTTGCAATTACAATTATCAGTTCCTGCAGTTTTTCCTTTGATTTAAAATAGCTCCTTTTGCTTCTAAGTATAGGATGGCTACCATTCTCTTAACAGATTCCCTTTAATTTTTGTTGATCCAAGGTATCATATTTAAATAATTTATTTGTTTTCAATATGATTAATTTATTAATAATATTGAATACATCTTCTGAATGTTTTTTCATGATCAGTAATATTTATTCCATCTGCATCCTTAAATATCCAGCTGTTATTAGCAAGTCTGTTAATTTCTTGATTATTTGGTATGCTTTTGTATGGTTACTCTTTTGAAGACTCTACTCAATTTTTTTCATGTTCTTTGGATAACTAGTTTGTGCTGTATGCTTTGTCTCCTTTTTAATCAGTCTATTCAAATAATTATTGTTTGTTGTTCCCAGTGTTCTGAATTGGTCTTAATCTTCTAAGCTTATTATTTCTTGGGTAATTGATATAGCATTCTCTTCTCTTCATAGAATATTTTCAGCTGCTTCAGTGATTGTCCATGAAAACTGTTGGTAAGAGGCATCAGGATCAAGAGATCAGCAAAAAATTTTGAGAAGAGGGTAAACAATATTTGTTTTAGATAGTTCTTTAATGGTGCATGATTTAAGTTGCATATGATTAAACTTTTTTTGTCTTCTTATTTTTCATGTAGATCAAAGACCAAAGTTCAATCATAAGTATTGCTAATCGACATAAGTATTGCTATAACTAAATTATGATTACTTCCAATATTGACATTTGGGAAAGATTTAGTTTGCCAAATTTATACAGATTTTTTTCTGATTATGCAATCAATCAGGTTCTGAGTTTTTCCATCTAGTCAATTTGCAGGACCTCATCATCAAATTCCTGCCATGTACACTTAAGGAGTATACAGGATATGATAGTACTATATGAAAAATTTACATCATTACTAACTTCCTATCTACAATTTTCTTCCAAATCAGTCTGTCACCTGTCAAGACTCCAACATTATCAGATCTTATATTTCTATCTTTACCAACCTGGCAGAGAACACTTGTTTTGTTAATCTCTCTTCTCCCATTCTGTTTAAGTGACCATTTCCTTGTTTTTAATATGATATTGCCATTGATGCCATCTGTTCATGCCCCTAATCTTTCTCCGGACTCTCATATCTGCAGTCTCTAGTATTTGGTCAAGTGTTTTACTTCTAATGCAACTCTCAGATCCATAAGTTAAAATTGGTTTGAACAATATCTTGTATACAGCTAATTTAGTGTTTTGACTAATTTCTCTCTTATTCCATATAAATTTATTCAATTGACTTCCTACCATACCAGCTTTGTTGATGCTGTTGTCTATTTCCATATTTAATTTACCATCTTCATTAAAAATCATGCCAAATTAGCTGAAATGTTTCACATGTTCTATAGGTTCTCCATTCACAATGCAGTTGATATTTTCACTGCTTCTGCCTATTTTCATTGTCTTTGGTTTGTTATTGCTGACCTTCATAC
The DNA here is from genome assembly GCF_054136105.1 of Typopeltis vanoorti. NCBI lineage: Eukaryota > Metazoa > Arthropoda > Arachnida > Uropygi > Thelyphonidae > Typopeltis > Typopeltis vanoorti. Next base: position 115,325,130 of record NC_143556.1, on the reverse strand, counting down.
TATATCTATTACAACAGTTGTTCAGTTTAGTCAGGGAATCTTGCAGACTTGTAGTGGATATATTTAGAAGTATAAACATCATCTGCATAAAGCAAAGAGCTGAGATTAACATCTCCAAATTTGATATCAGGTTTAATACCACTTTCCTTCATAATGTGATCCATATAGATAATGAATAACAGGGGGGATAATGTACATCCTTGTCTGACACCAGATTTGACATTAAACCTTCTTCCTGTACTTCAATTCTAACTGTTGACTTACTATGAAGACTAAGTATTGCTTGATATAATGCCCCACTGACACTATACAACTGTAACGTTTTGAATAGCTTCTCTCTTGCCACCTTATCATATGCCTTTTCCAGATCTAAAAAACTTAAATACAGATCTTTGTTATATTCCCATGATTTCTCAACTATGTTGCAAAGTGAAGATCTGATCCTGACAACCTCTATTTGGCCTGAATCCAGCTTGTTCTTCTCCAAACTTTTCTTCCACAATCCTACTCAGCCATTTCTCAAGTACACATGAGTAAATTTTACCAGGAACACTCCGTAGAGAAATACCTCTGTAATACTTGCATTCATTTTTATTTCCCTTTTTATATATGGGTACTATGATTGCTCTACTCCAACCATCCGGAATTTGTTTCTCTGAACTATGCAGTGTAGTCACTGTAAGACTTTTATACCTCCATACTTGAGTATTTCTGGTCGAATAATATCTACTCCAACTATCTTTCCACATTTCAGGCTTTTGATGGCTTTTTCTACTTTAAGTATGGATATGTATTCTTGATTGCATGCCTGGTCACTGTGCTGTCACCTGATTGTTTCATTTAGCAATTTTTCAAAGTAATTGCTCCATACATCAGGGATATCTTTTTTCCAGTTTTTATTTCACCTTTATCATCTTTAATTCCTTTTACAGCACTCTTTCCTTCATTTCTGAGCTTCTTCAACAACCTCCAGAATACCTTGCCACCTTCCTGATATTTATTTTCTATATTGTTACCAAAGTCTTCCTACGACTTTTGTTTAGCTAGTTTTACACATTGTTTAGCTTTCTTACATTTGTCTCTGTATTCTCTAAGAGCACAAGCTGGAACTTTTGATATGCTTTCTTCTAATACCACTTTTGATATTTACTCATTCACACTGCTTCATTTACTTCCTGTGTCCACCATGGAGTTCTGATTTTTCTATCCTTGCAGACAACCTCGTCACATGCCTCTCTGGCTGAATCAGTGTCTTCTTCAGGGTTTGCCACTGAATCTCCGAGGTAGGTTTGGTTCCTGCTCTGGAACGTTTTCATTTTTTCTTGAATAATGTTTTTTTTTTTAGTCTACAGTTCACATCTGAGAGCTGCTCAACTTTTATTTGTTTTAAAACTTTCTTACATGTCATTCTTTTTAATGTGAAATTCAATTTTATTCTGCTCAAGACTAAATGGTGGTCACTTCCAATTTCAAATCCTCTATACACTCTGGTGTCCTGCACCAAAGAGAAAGCATTACTATCGACAATAACATAGTCAGTGAGACTTTTTTATTCCTTGCCTCTTCTCTCCATGTGAATTTGTGCACATTGTGTTAGTAATAACCAGCGTATGTCCTGAACAGAAATCCAACAGGTATTTGCCATTATTATTGGCTTTGCTCTTTTCTCCAAATTTTCTCAAAATATTTTTTTATGTCTGACAATCATTTCCTACTCTGCCATTTAGATCCCAACAAGGACCAACTTTTCATTTTTCATTATGTCAGTTGCTTTCTCTAAAACCCCCAAAAATTTTTCCACTTCTACCTTAGTAGAACCTTCTGTGGGATCATAGGCACAAATAAGTCTCATTGTCCAGATTCTGATATTTGCCCACATCACTCTACTTGAAACTGCCTGCCATTCAAGAAGAATTAGCCTCATATTTAGTGTTGAATACTGTGGCTATTCCTTCTTTTCCTTGATTGTCATTGCCTGAATATAACATTTTGTATTTATTGCTCAGAAAGATCTCGCCAGTTTTTGTCTCTTTTGTTTCAGTCACCCCTATTATGTCGATTTGGTACTTATCCAATTCCTCATCTAGCCCCATTTCTTTGCCATTCAGGCTTCTTATGTTGATAGTACTGAACTTGAACTCTAGTGATGTTGAGTTGGTGTGTATTCTAGGATTTGTTCCAGTAGCTGACTTTTCTCTGTTCGCCCTGGCAAAAACAATGGGGGTCCTTGTTTAACTGTGTGACACTCCAGCCTGCATGAAATTCTGTCATGTTGTATTCCATCATTCTATATTTTGGTTTAAGGCAATAAGAATACAATTTGGTCAGCTAAATCCCAAATTGCCAGCCAATCCTTGTTCCTTCAGTATCCAAGTAGATACCTAACAGGGTGCGCCACGAGAAGTTGATTATTGTACATTAGGTCAGAAGCCCTGTTGGGTTCTCCACATTCCTTTAAAGGCTGTCTGGAGCTCTCCTCTCAGTTATACAGCTTTTTAAGTTCATTTGCCAACAAATTGGATAATCTCTTTATATCTGTTCCAGTTTTTGCATTCTAGTCCCCTTGCACTATTAAAAGCTTTTTCTGGGTGAATTCTTAGATCATGTTAATGATTCAGTTCATGATACAAGTTGTTGGTGCTGGTACTTGTATTATACATGCATATAGAGGTTTACTTTCCATAATTCACTGCTTGATATGCTTTTGGATCAGGAGATTTTATCCTCCTCCTTCTGGAGTACCTGAGTAAAGCAGTTTCTTTTATCTGTTGTTAGTTTTTCAGCTTCTGGCCATCTTCTCTTGCATATGATGATGAATACTTCATAGAGTGTAAGTTCCTATTGTATCTTAAGTTTGCCACTTTGATGTAATTATGTAGTATTCCATGTTTTGATCAGATATCTGTTTCTTGAATATCTTTATATTCTTTGATAAGTCACTGTTTGTCCAAGCGACAACCAAGCTTTCATGACATTCTGTATGAGTCCTTATCTAGTGGGTAGTTATATTTCCTATAAAATATGATTGATAGGTAGAACCTTTGTACTTCTTTTAAATAAAAGGATTCTTTAGTAATTATTCAAATTTTCTTTAGGTATTGTAGAAGACTATCAGTTACCATACTATAATTGTGTTTCCACTGATCCCAGTTTTGAAGACATGCATAGGGTTGTTTGTGTAAATAAAACACGTCCTGTCATTCCATCTGTTTGGAATAGTTGTGAAGTAAGTATTTTATTATTATTATTACTACTACTACTAAGGATAAATATTAAATATATTATGTTAATTATTTGCAATCTGTTTAATCATTTATCTCTGACAGCTGATCCCAATATAATCCTTTTCTCCATCTGTTTTTGTATTATAATATTCCAGTTCATTTTCATTCTTTCCCACTGATGTAATTGTTCATTTTATTTTTGAAGTCCCATTTTGTCACTTTTATCATTGTGCTCACTTTTGCTCTCCAGTTTTATGGTTGTATATTCTTCTGCTTGCCAAAAAAAAAAAAAAAAAAAAAGAAAGAAAAAAAAGAAATTATGCTAATCCAAGCCAATTACATTTTTTAATCCATATAACTCCCTTCAACAAAGAAAATGTATTTTTTTTTTTTTTTTAACATATACTGATCCCACACATGAGAGGTCACAAGACCTCTAAAACTGCCATATGTGGGCAAGTGATTAAGAAGAAAGAATCTATTGACAAATTCTATGAAAAACAGGTGGGGGAGGGCTGTTCCAAAGAGCAAAGACTGTTATCTCTGTTCTTTGGAACAGGAGCCTTAAGTAACCTAGGAACACTGTTAAAATACTGCCATGTCATGATCATATTAGATAAAATTTGAATGATTTCTCTCTGCAGTATGCTCCTGAAATTTCTCCAAATCTGAGCAGTTCAGATCCTTGAAGATAGGTGCTGACAATGTAAAAACATTAATAGGAAAGAGGAAAAAAAGTGCCAAATAGAAAATAAGTACTGGCTTGGTTGGCTGAGTGGATAACATATATGCTCTCCTCCAATAGGTTGTGAGTTCACATCCTATCATGGGTGAATGATGTTAAAAACCTGCTTTGAAAGAGCTTATATAGTTTTTTGAGTTTATGTGGTTTGTCTCTTTATTTTAAAATGCCATCTTGACATAATTCACATAGCAGAGACTAAGGAGATCAAGGTATAAAATTTATTTTGGCATTAAGTATTACAGTCAGGAGGACATAGTATTCAACAGTAAACATGAAGATTCTTGAATAATAGAAAGTTTCAGTTAGATTTGATATGAGGAAAATTTCAAAGTGGACTTGTTTGTGCCTTTCGGAAATTGGAGGAATTTTTTGGGTCATAAGAAGGAAAGGCAGCATATGGAAAAATTAGTTCTATTGGAGACCATTATAGCATAGTCCCAGACATGTTGAAATGTTTTGGAGAAATTAGTGCTAAAAATTAAACTTGAACAACTTTCAGATGTCAACAGTAGACTCAAATATACAAATATTATACTAGGGAGAAGAAGTGAAAGAACTTGAAAACACTAACTGAATATTGGAGACTGAATGAAAACATGGAAAAGCATTGATTCACTCAACCAAAATGCATAGATTTTGCATCCTGGAAAGCATTGAAGTTCTTAGTTAAAGACAGAAGAGAAATATAAAACTACGAACTCCATGGTAGACAAAGAAATTAAAGAAGCAGTTTATTAAAAAAGGAAAAAAGAAAGGACATAGTATTGCTAAGTCAGCATGTCTTTCAGAGATTATTTTAAAAAAATATATATATAGGAAAGCTATTATGTGTAAAAAATGTTAAGTGGTCACGGGAAGGTCTTGAAAGTGACAAAATAGTTTGCAGGCTAGTAAGAGTGAAAAAAATGAAATAACTAGAAATTGAAGGAAACGTATCAGGAAGGAATTAAAGATTATAAAGGTGATATAAAAGCAAGAGAAAAGGACATTTGAGATGGCTGAGGTAAATTTTTTATATTGGTCCCTCAGACAAAAGGCGTATGTGGAAAATAAATGTGATAAAAAAAAAAAAAAAGAAGAGATAGAAAAGTGAAGCTGCAGATGTTGTTGAACCTGATTGTGGTAAAACAAGAATGTGAGTCTTAGATGAAGTCCAAAGTCCATGAGTTCATCACAGGTTATATAAATGAAGAATGAGAAAATTTTCAAGATTTAATGATTCGAACAACATTAAAGATGTGTGTGTGTGTGGAAGAACAAGTGGAAGCAGGAATTTTCTTGATTTTACTGCTTCTTTAACTTTCAAATTTCCTACTGGTAGATTGAGAGAAAGAAAGAGTTGCAGAGAATCGGTTAAGTCAAAAAATGAAGCTTTTCAAGACTTCGTAAAGACTAGATACAATTATGATATAATTATTTGTAATAAGAGGATGAGCCATGTAATAAAGAAGGATAAAGATAAAATGGTAGATTAAATTAACACAAGGTGGAAGGTATTAATGGAACAAAAAATGTTATGTATGTTAATGAAGGAATTTTTTTTAATAAATGGAGATTGCAATCTTGTGACTGGAAGAGGGATTGGCGTGATCTAGCAACATAATTTTGATCAACATAACATAATTTAGAGATCTGTTAAAGATGCGAGTCATAGTAAAATAAACGAATAAATATAGAGGTAAGAGATAATATGAATAAATGAGAATTTATCCATATTATCTCCTGAATCTGTTGAATTGATCAGAGCCTTGAATAATTCAGGATTACTGTTCCAATATATAAAGGAGGTGCAGGATGGGAGTGTAGGCTCTATAGAGGAATAATAGTCTTTCTGTGTGTGAAAGATTTATGAAAGGATAATAGCATAGCAAGAACAATGAGGAATGAAATATAAGGTTTAAGAAAGTTTGATTTCTGTTGTAAAGCAAATGATGGAAATAGTGGGAATTTGAAAGAAGCCAATTGGTTTCAATGGGAAAAAAGCCTAGGAAAATTTTAAAAAGAAGAAATATTTATGATCAAGAATATATATGTTAATTGAAGATCTGTGTGGAGACTAAATTTGGTAATTTGGAGTGGTTTATACTTAATAATGGACTGAGACTTAGAACTATCTTATCTGTATTGCAGTTCAATAATGTCCTGGATACAGTTAATGACTTGAAAGGAGAAAAACACCTGTTTTTGCAGATGATGTGATTTGGGCACATTTAGAAAAAGAGCTACCGAAGGAAATGGAACAATGAGGTACAGAACTGTGAGTTATATAGGAGAGAAACCATTGGATGGTAGTTTGCTGAGCAGGCTTCTATGCCAAACCTACTCAGATGCTTTAGAAATGTTGAGAGCAACCACAAGTTTCCCCAAACCTTTTCATGGCTTGAGTCCAAAGGTAGGTAGTGCAGGCTAGAAGATTAGCTGTGGATCAAGTGTGTGGCAAAATCCATATTTCTGGTCACGTCACTAATTAGCTGGTTTGCTGAGGTGGTGGTGAAGTTTGTTGTTGATGACCTTTTCCTTGGTTTTTGAGAGTACCAATGGGAGAAATTGGACAGTAGTTTGTTCACTGACTTTTTTTTTTTTTTTTAAGAATGGTTTCTGAATATAGGCTTATTTTGATGCAGTAGGATATGTGCCGAGTGAGATTAGGGTGGATGCCAGTTGGCCAGAAAGATCGAAAAGATGAAATAAATATGAGTGTGATAGAGCACAAGTTTTTAGTACAGTAGGAGATACTATCAGAACCAGATTGCCTTGTCAGTGTCCAAGTTATCCAAGATTCTTTTGGTCATTGTTGCAGGAACTAGAAGAAAAGATTGAAAAGATTAGGTCACCTTATCTTTGGGTGGTGTTATTACTACATTAATATTATGGAGGGAAGAGCAGTGGAAATGCAGATGGGCAAAAGTTGCACCCAGTGGAACCAGAAAGCTGAACTCATTTAAACAGGAACCAAGTTTGGCTGTTTAAAAAAAAAAAAAAAAAAAAAAAAAAAAAAAAAAAAAAAAAAAAAAAAACCTGCATTCTAGGCTAAATGTGATGCTGAATTTGTGTTGGTGAGCCATTGTCGCACTTTTTGGAGAACCAAGGCTTGGATGATGGTTGGATATTTTGTTGGGTTAAATGAAGGTCTTCATCCCAGCTAGTTTCTCCCTTATTCAGTCTTCTCGGCAGCTGTTGAGATTAAGAGAATAGAAGTAGTACTCAGACAGTGGAAAGGAGTTGAATTCGCAAGGTTATCCCATTTTATGCCCTTGTAATGCCAAGGGACACAGGACTGAGAATTATTGCATCAAGGTTGCTTCATTTGGATGAGGTGGATGGAAAGGAAGCCAGTTTGAGTTGTGAATGTTTAAGTTTCCAGGGAAGATTACCCAAAATATTTGGGTGTTTTGACTGCTGGAGATGGCCAAAAAGTCAGAGTAGTTGTTGGAATTTGGAGAGTAATGGAGACAGTAAATGAAAGTTTGAACTAAAGTCAATTCAAACAGGTGAAAGTCGAGTTTTTGCATTCTCTGATATGGGATGCCATTTCTGATGAATGTACAAGTGCTGTCCCTGCGGTATAAGGAACTGTGTGGAGTAGCTGAGGCAGACAGTAATTGTTCAGGTTGCCAGGATACACTATTAATGCCACGAAATAACTGTTATCCTTTCTGTATAGTTTGCTTTGTCTGTCAAAGCATACACTGCTCAAAACAATTAGGGGATATTTTCGTTTCTTTCGGATAATTATAAATTTCTGCAAATAATTATAACTGTTGTGTACTTTATACATGAATAAATATTTCTTACGGTAAAGAGCCAAGGGGCTATTTTTCCAGCTGCATAAATTAAGTTAAGGGGATAATAAATCCCTCATTATTTTAAAGCCGGATACGAAACTTGGAGATCGAAATCTGAGAGTTTCATGCCAAAGAGCTGTCGGCGAGTCCAAGCATAAGTCAACACCTGGGTGGTACAACACTAGGGCAACTTGTGTCAAAGGTGGAGCAAGGTCCGTCACTATCCATAATATTTTCTCGTAATGTAAAATGCAGCTCCTAGGAGATGTATTACTGTTTTACATTACCTTACCAGCTTTGTTTATCTCCAATTTGTAATAAATTTATATGGAATAAGAAATGAGGCAAACCACTAAACTAGTTGTATGCAGTACAGCCTTCAAACTAACTTTAACCTATGGATCTAAAAGCTAGGTTATAAATGAAAATTTATAACCTAAAAAAAAATAAAAAATTTAGGAAGTGAACAGATGGCTTTAATGTCAGAACCATGAAGATATTAGGAAAGCTAATCTCACTGATGGTCATTTAAACAGAATGGGAAAGGGATGATTATCAAAGCAGTCTTTTTCTGTTTGATAACAGAAAAAAAACCCAGAGGAAGACCAAGGTTATAAGTGGATCATTGCAGTTTGAAGTGTCGTAGGAGACCAAATTGTCTAATGATATTAGTGCCCTGACAGATAACAGACCAGTTTGGAAGAAAATTGTCAGTTGGAAGTTAATGATGTAAATTTTTCATGTAGTGTAATCATGTTATCTTGTACTCCCTTCCTCTCCCTTGAGGATACATATCAGGGACTGATGATAGTCGATGGTGAATACTATCATCAATACCTGACAATGTTGGTATTTCTTAGGGAAAACCTTGATGATCTTTTTCATAACTACTCTCAATTCTTATTATGAAAGATTTAAATGGTTATAACAAATTGTGGGATGATGCAAGCACTAACACTTAATGTTGTGGACACACTCACCAATAACAATATTAAGGCAAAGGATGCATTCTTTTCTTCCACATGCCTATCCAAAAACAAGTATGCACACAAACACTTTATTCCCCTCCTCTTCATAATCATGAACATTTATGGAGCAATCATTTTCCAGTGATATCCACTCTTTTTCATAGGCATCTGTGTACTCCATGGTAGAAACAGACCAGGCTGACTGAAACATGCTCTCATCCCTAGCAAAAATTTATTCTGTAATTAAGCGAGTCACCTCATTGTAGCATATAATATGAACTGCCACAACTACAGTAACAAAAACATCAAGCCAGTTTTCTCCCTTCCTCAGACTTTAGCGGAATCCCATTTCCATGGCAGCCAAAGAAAGACAGCTCAAATTAAAATTTGGGATATCTTCCATTAGATAGCACACTCAAGAAATTTAGTTGATACATCTTCAGAGTCAAATGAAATCTCAAATCCAATTTACAGCCACAATAATCTAACACTCAAAGTTCTTGGAACACATATTTGACAAGAAATTGATATTGCATCAGAGAATATTAAACATCGAATGAAAGCCAAAAGGCTATTTTTCTGGCAACCTTAATATTAATGAAGGGGATACAAATCCTTTGATGTTTATCTGCCAGTAAGTGAAACTCTAAGAACTAGGACTAAGATCTATGAGTTTCATACCAAAAAACTATCAGCAAATCCAAGTGTAAGTAACCACTTGGTAGTACAACACCAAGGCAACTTGTATCAAAGGTGGAGCAAGCCCCCTCACTATCCTTGATATTTTCTCATTATGTAAAAACACAGCCCCTAGGGATGTAATACTGTAATTACATTATGAGTATAGGTCACTACCCAGACCGGTTTCAACCTTTTTTGAGGTCAGCAGTGAGTAGGTAGACCTGATAACAAGGTTTAAGTGAAAAGAACTTGCATACCTTCACTATACGAATGCCATAAAGGTGTGCCTGTATATTATAACATAGAATGAAAGCCAAAAGGCTATTTTTCTGGCAACCTTAATAATAATGAAGGGGGTACAAATCCTTTGATGTTTATCTGTCGGTAAGCGAAACACTAAGAACTAGGACTAAGATCTATGAGTTTCATACCGAAAAACTATCGGAAAATCCAAGTGTAAGTAACCACTTGGTAGTACAACACCAAGGCAACTTGTATCAAAGGTGGAGCATTAAGGTTGCCAGAAAAATAGCCTTTTGGCTTTCATTCTATGTTATAATATACAGGCACACCTTTATGGCATTCGTATAGTGAAGGTATGCAAGTTCTTTTCACTTAAACCTTGTTATCTTCCAGGTCTACCTACTCACTGATGAGACCTCAAAAAAGGTTGAAGCCGGTCTGGGTAGTGACCTCTACTCATAATGTAATTACAGTATTACATCCCCTAGAGGCTGTGTTTTTACATAATGAGAAAATATCAAGGATAGTGAGGGAGCTTGCTCCACCTTTGATACGAGTTGCCTTGGTGTTGTTCTACCAAATGGTTACTTACACTTGGATTTGATGATAGTTTTTCGGTATGAAACTCATAGATCTTAGTCCTAGTTCTTAGAGTTTTGCTTACTGGCAGGTAAACATCAAAGGATTTGTATCCCCTTCATTAATAATAAACATCCTTTATACCCTCTCTTTCACCTTTTGAAGTACCATCAGTGTTATTTGCTCTTTTTCTGCTTTTCAATGTGCAATTACAATAAAACACTTCTTTAGTTTTATGTTAAAAACTTTTACAAGCGCTGGATATTACCTTAGATGGTATGCATGTGTATGTTACAAAGCCTTTCTTTGTTCCACACCTGTCAATTTTGTTATTTGTTTCTTAGAAACTTCATCCTATCCTCTGTATACTGGCTCTTTAAGACCTTTATACAGATGGTCGAGAATCAGTTTTTAGTTGTGTCAATTTTTAGATATGCTCTCTGGGAAGATAGCATAGCATATCTGATAAGATTCCATTGGAATGCAGCAACTGCATTCTGTAGATCTTACATAAAAAACATAAAGTAGGAAGAGACCCATTTGGACATTTTGTTTGTATTTGATTCCAAACCCTATTGGGATCAAGGAAAATAAAGTTAGAAATATTGTAGCTAGGTCAGCTCTCTCTACAAAATCACTCTTCTTTCCTCCTGCATACAATTTCAAGCAGATTATAGAAAAAATCTAGTATCCTAATGGCAACATTAGGGGCAATAAACTGTACTAGATGAAGTTTAAAAAAATGTAGCAGTCTAGTCTGCACAATATTCATAAAGAGAAAATTGTTGTTACTCAAAGGTAATGTCTGTGTATCAATACTGTTTATCAGTTTGAATCATTTTTGATATTCTAATAGACATAAGGAAATTTTATAACACTGAATATATCTTTCAAACTTTTTCATACAAAAATGAACGTATAAACGATTTATGTAATTTTAGATGAATTTTACTTAAACAACAAAATTACACGATAACCACAATAATAAACTTTAATGAAAGTACAGATATTTCATACTGTAGAAATATCTGTACATTTCATTAAAGTTAATGTTTATTACTGTGGTTATTGTGTAATTTTGTTGATTATAGTTATATAATCCTATATAGTTATATGACCAGATAACTGTGTCATAACTATAATCAACAATACCTTTAAAGATTAGAATTTTACTCATTTTAAAATGATGTTTATGTATTTTAATCTACAGTTCACATCTGTAGACTAAAATACACAAACATTCAAGAAAAAATGAAGAGTTTGAGAACAGGAACCAAACATTGGAAATTCAGTGCCAAGCCCTGAAGAAAACAGATTGATTCAGCCAGAGAGGCATGTGGCAAGGTTGTCTTCAAGGATAGAAAACTCAGAACTCTATGGTGGACACAGGAAGTTAAAGAGGCAGTGAAGGAAAAAAAGAAAACATATCAAAAGTTCCTGGCAAATAAGCCAGCTTGTGCTCTTAGAGAATACAGAGACAAATGTAAGAAAGCTAAACACTGTGTAGAACTAACTAAACAAAAGTCATAGGAAGACTTTGGTAAGAACATAAAATTAATCACTTTTATATAAATACCATTTTTGCTATCTGTTGCAATTAAGAGATAGGGCATTAAAGCAGCAAAATGTTTTATGAGACAGTATAATTGTCACTGTCAAAAAAAAATACCCTGTTTTAGCAGAAAAAAATCACAGCATAGTACCACACAAATTGGAACTCATTTTCTGTGTAATGATAACAGGAACTATAAAAGTTTGATAAGAATGGAGATGCACCCAAATGTGGCTTCAGTTTCTAGTATCATAATTCAAAATTTACTAAATTTTGGTTTAGATGCATTTTTGTGAATATCACAAAAGTCACTAGGAGTTACAACCTACCAGATGCATCTCTCTCTCTCTCTCTCTCTTTCTTTGGACTTATTCCCTGTTAAGAGCTTCTCCAGATATACCAAATAAGGATCCGTGGTTCATGTAGACCCAATTGCCTGAAGGTATAGCTAAGTCTCCTTATTTCTGGGAGATATAAATATGGAAATTTGGTCTGGTATTTTCGGCAAATGGGCAGACAACCTATTCCCAGAAAACTACTACAGGGAGTTTGAGTCCTGAGGTTTGCAAGTTTTTTTTCCAGTGTCAAAAAAAATTTAAAATGCACATTAATTGCAATAAATAAATGCTCATAAATACAGCATTTGTTTCTTTGTGCAGATAAGTGTGTCTCATCACTCAAATAACATTAATCAGTTACCACCCTGAAGTTACAATGAGTGTTATGTTCTTCATTTTCACTATCTTGTTTTATTTCCAATTTATCCTCTTATTGATACTGTGATGATATATAGTATGGAAGAGCAAAGTAATACTACAGAGAGTAATATTAAAAAATGGAAGAGGAATAACATTTGAAACAAAATAAGCAAACATGCAGCCACAATGACTACAATATCTGTGTAGGAAATATTACCAAAGCATTTCAGCTGTCTGTATAGTTTTAAAGGATAAAGAAAAATATTTAAAGTAAGATAAAAATGCAATCCATACAGCCTACATAGTTCATCATCATCAAATTCCTGCCATGTACCCTCAAGGGGGGTCTACAGGATATGACAGTACTACATGAAAAAAATTACATCATTATTAACTTCCTATATACAATTTTCCTCCAAATCAGTCTGTTACTTGTCAAGACTCCAACATTATCAGAACTCATATTTCTATCGTCTAAGGCACTTTGTACCGTATCAATCCACCTGTATCTTGGTCTTCCTCTGGGTCGTTTTCCTGCCAACCTGGCAAAGGACACTTGTTTTGCTAATCTTTCCTCTCCCATTCTATTTAAATGACCATACCACCTGAGATTAGCTCTGCTAATGCATTCCTGGATGCTGACAATGTCAAGTTCTTTCCTAATATTCTCATTTTTAATATGATATTGCCATTGATGCCATCTGTTCACGCCTCGAATCTTTCTCAGGACTCCCATATCTGCGGTCTCTAGTCTTTGGTCAAGTGTTTTACTTCTGACCCAGCTCTCAGATCCATAAGTTAAAACTGGTTTGAACACTGTCTTGTATACAGCTAATTTAGTGTTCCGACTAATATCTCTCTTACTCCATATGAATTTATTCAATTGACTTCCCACCATACCAGCTTTGCTGATTCTGTTGTCTATTTCTATATTTAATTTACCATCTTCAGTAAAAATCGTGCCTAAGTAGCTGAAATGTTTTACTTGTTCCACAGGTTCTCCATTCACAACACAGTTGACATTTTCAATGATTCTGCCTATTTTCATTGTCTTTGTCTTTTTATTGCTGACCTTCATACCATATCTATTACAACAGCTTTTCAATTTAGTCAGAGAATCTTGCAGGCTTGTAGCGGATTTATTTAGAAGTATAACATCATCTGCATAAAGCAAAGAGCTGACATTAACATCTCCAATTTTGATATCATGTTTAATACCACTTTCCTTCATAATGTGATCCATATAGATAATGAATAACAGAGGGGATAATGTACATCCTTGTCTCACACCAGATTTAACATTAAACCATCTTCCTGTACTTCCTTCAATTCTAACTGCTGACTTACAACTCAAATAAAGACTAAGTATTGCTTGATATAATGCCCCATTGACACCATATAACTGCAGCGTATTGAATAGCTTCACTCTTGACACCTTGTCATATGCCTTTTCCAAATCGACAAAACTTAAATACAAATCTTTGTTATATTCCCATGCTTTCTCGACTATTTGTCTTTAAGTGAAGATCTGATCCTGACAGCCTCTATTTGCCCTGAATCCGGCTTGTTCTTCAAGCTTTTCTTCCACAATTCTTCTCAACCGTTTCTCAAGTATACTTGCATAGATCTTGCCAGGAACACTCAGTAGGGAAATACCTCTGTAATTCTCACATTCAGTTTTATTTCCCTTTTTATATATGAGTACTATGAGAGCTCTACTCCAATCATCGGGAATTCGTCCCTCTGTCCAGGCTTTCTGAACTATGCTGGGCAGCCACTGTAAGACTTTTATACCACCATACTTCAGCATTTCTGGTCGAATATCATCTACTCCTGCTGCTTTTCCACATTTCAAGCCTTTGATGGCTTTTTCCACTTCAAGTATGGATATGTATTCCTGACTGCATGCCTGGTCAGTGTTTTTTATCACTGTGCTGTCATCACTGCTTGTTTCATTTAGCAGTTTTTCAAAGTAATTACTCCATACTTCAAGGATATCTTTTTCTCTTGTTTTCATGTCACCTTTATCATCTCTAACTCCTTTTACAGCACTCTTTCCTCCATTCCTAAGCTTCTTCAACAACCTCCAGAATATTTTGCCACCTTCTTGATATTTATTTTCTATATTCTTGCCAAAATCCTCCCATGACTTTTGTTTAGCTAGTTTTACACACTGTTTAGCTTTCTTACATTTGTCTCTGTATTCTGTAAGAGTAAAAGCTGACTTATTTCTCAGGAACTTTTGATATGCTTTCTTCTTTTCCTTCACTGCTTCTTTAACTTCCTGTGTCCACCAGGGAGTTCTGATTTTTTTATCCTTGCACACAACCTCACCACATGCCTCTCTGGCAGAATCAATCAATATTTTCTTCAGAGTTTGCCACTGAATCTCCAAGGCTTGATTCCTGTTCTCAAACTCTTTCATTTTCTTTTCAATAAACTTTCTGTATTTTAGTCTACAGTTCACATCTGAGAGCTGCTCAACTTTTATTCGCTTTAAAACTTTCTTACATGTTATTCTTTTCAATATGAAACTCAATTTTATCCTGCTCAAGACTAAATAGTGATCACTTCCAATTTCAAATCCTCTGTACACTCTGGTGTACAGAGGATTTGATAACATCACTATCAACAATAACATAGTCAATGAGACTTTTCTTATTCCTAGCCTCTTCTCTCCATGTGAATTTGTGCACATTTTTATGTTGGAACATGGTGTTAGTAATAACCAGTCCATGTCCTGAGCAGAAATCCAACAGATATTTGCCGTTATTATTAGCTTTGCTCTTTTCTCCAAATTTTCCTAAAATATTTTTGTATGTCTCACAATCATTTCCTACTCTGCTATTTAGATCACCAACAAGGACCAACTTTTCCTTTTTCATTGTGTCAGTTGCTTTTTCTAAAGCCTCAAAAAATTCCTCCACTTCTACCTTAGTAGAACCTTCTGTGGGACCATCATCATCATCATCATCAAATTCCTGCCATGTACCCTCAAGGGGTGTACAGGATATGACAGTACTACATGAAAAAATTACATCATTACTAACTTCCTGTCTACAATTTTCCTCCAAATCAGTCTGTTACTTGTCAAGACTCCAACATTATCAGATCTTATATTTCTATCGTCTAAGGCACTTTGTACCGTATCAATCCACCTATATCTTGGTCTTCCTCTGGGTCGTTTTCCTGCCAACCTGGCAGAGAACACTTGTTTTGCTAATCTTTCCTCTCCCATTCTATTTAAGTGACCATACCATCTGAGATTAGCTCTGCTAACGCATTCCTGGATGCTGACAATGTCAAGTTCTTTCCTAATATTCTCATTTTTAATATGATATTGCCATTGATGCCATCTGTTCACGCCTCGAATCTTTCTCAGGACTCCCATATCTGCGGTCTCTAGTCTTTGGTCAAGTGTTTTACTTCTGACCCAGCTCTCAGATCCATAAGTTAAAACTGGTTTGAACACTGTCTTGTATACAGCTAATTTAGTGTTCCGACTAATATCTCTCTTACTCCATATGAATTTATTCAATTGACTTCCCACCATACCAGCTTTGCTGATTCTGTTGTCTATTTCTATATTTAATTTACCATCTTCAGTAAAAATCGTGCCTAAGTAGCTGAAATGTTTTACTTGTTCCACAGGTTCTCCATTCACAACACAGTTGACATTTTCAATGATTCTGCCTATTTTCATTGTCTTTGTCTTTTTATTGCTGACCTTCATACCATATCTATTACAACAGCTTTTCAATTTAGTCAGAGAATCTTGCAGGCTTGTAGCGGATTTATTTAGAAGTATAACATCATCTGCATAAAGCAAAGAGCTGACATTAACATCTCCAATTTTGATATCATGTTTAATACCACTTTCCTTCATAATGTGATCCATATAGATAATGAATAACAGAGGGGATAATGTACATCCTTGTCTCACACCAGATTTAACATTAAACCATCTTCCTGTACTTCCTTCAATTCTAACTGCTGACTTACAACTCAAATAAAGACTAAGTATTGCTTGATATAATGCCCCATTGACACCATATAACTGCAGCGTATTGAATAGCTTCACTCTTGACACCTTGTCATATGCCTTTTCCAAATCGACAAAACTTAAATACAAATCTTTGTTATATTCCCAGGCTTTCTCGACTATTTGTCTTTAAGTGAAGATCTGATCCTGACAGCCTCTATTTGCCCTGAATCCGGCTTGTTCTTCAAGCTTTTCTTCCACAATTCTTCTCAACCGTTTCTCAAGTATACTTGCATAGATCTTGCCAGGAACACTCAGTAGGGAAATACCTCTGTAATTCTCACATTCAGTTTTATTTCCCTTTTTATATATGAGTACTATGAGAGCTCTACTCCAATCATCGGGAATTCGTCCCTCTGTCCAGGCTTTCTGAACTATGCTGGGCAGCCACTGTAAGACTTTTATACCACCATACTTCAGCATTTCTGGTCGAATATCATCTACTCCTGCTGCTTTTCCACATTTCAAGCCTTTGATGGCTTTTTCCACTTCAAGTATGGATATGTATTCCTGACTGCATGCCTGGTCAGTGTTTTTTATCACTGTGCTGTCATCACTGCTTGTTTCATTTAGCAGTTTTTCAAAGTAATTACTCCATACTTCAAGGATATCTTTTTCTCTTGTTTTCATGTCACCTTTATCATCTCTAACTCCTTTTACAGCACTCTTTCCTCCATTCCTAAGCTTCTTCAACAACCTCCAGAATATTTTGCCACCTTCTTGATATTTATTTTCTATATTCTTGCCAAAATCCTCCCATGACTTTTGTTTAGCTAGTTTTACACACTGTTTAGCTTTCTTACATTTGTCTCTGTATTCTGTAAGAGTAAAAGCTGACTTATTTCTCAGGAACTTTTGATATGCTTTCTTCTTTTCCTTCACTGCTTCTTTAACTTCCTGTGTCCACCAGGGAGTTCTGATTTTTTTATCCTTGCACACAACCTCACCACATGCCTCTCTGGCAGAATCAATCAATGTTTTCTTCAGAGTTTGCCACTGAATCTCCAAGGCTTGATTCCTGTTCTCAAACTCTTTCATTTTCTTTTCAATAATATTTCTGTATTTTAGTCTACAGTTCACATCTGAGAGCTGCTCAACTTTTATTCGCTTTAAAACTTTCTTACATGTTATTCTTTTCAATATGAAATTCAATTTTATCCTGCTCAAGACTAAATAGTGATCACTTCCAATTTCAAATCCTCTGTACACTCTGGTGTCCTGCACCAGGGAGAAAACATCACTATCAACAATAACATAGTCAATGAGACTTTTCTTATTCCTAGCCTCTTCTTTCCATGTGAATTTGTGCAGATTTTTATGTTGGAACATGGTGTTAGTAATAACCAGTCCATGTCCTGAGCAGAAATCCAACAGATATTTGCCATTATTATTAGCTTTGCTCTTTTCTCCAAATTTTCCCAAAATATTTTTGTATGTCTCACAATCATTTCCTACTCTACTATTTAGATCCCCAACAAGGACCTACTTTTCCTTTTTCATTGTGTCAGTTGCTTTTTCTAAAGCATCAAAAAATTCCTCCACTTCTACCTTAGTAGAACCTTCTGTGGGACCATAGGCACAAATAAGTCTCATTGTCCAGTTCCCCATTCTCATATTTGCCCACATTACTCTACTTGAGACTGACTGCCATTCAAGAAGATTAGCCTCGTATTTTGTGTTGAATACTATGGCTACTCCTTCTTTTCCTTGATTGTCATTGCCTGAATATAACATTTTGTATTTATTGCTCAGAAAGATCTCACCAGTTTTGGTCTTTTTTGTTTCAGTCACCCCTATTATGTCGATCTGGTACTTATCTAATTCCTCAGCTAGCTCCATTTCTTTGCCATTCAGGCTTCTTACATTGATAGTACCGATCTTTAACTCTGGTGATGTTGAGTTGGGGTTTGTTTTCAGATTTGTTCCAGTAGCTGACTTTTCGCTGTTCGCCCTGGTTCCCTGGCGAAAACAACGGGGGCCTTGTTTAACCGGGCGACGCCCCAGCCGGCATGAAATTTTGTCATGTTGTCATGTTTATTTTGGTTTAACCAATAAGAATACAATTTGGACTGCTAAATCCCAAATTGCCAGCCCATCCTCATTCGTTCAGTATCAAAGTAGATACCCAACAGGGTGCACCATGAGAAGGTGAGGATTGGACATTAGGTCAGAAGCCCTGGTCGGTTCTCCGCATTCCTTTAAAGGCTATGTGGAGGTCTCCTCTCAGTTATACAGCTGTGACCCTTAAGCGCCCCATAGCCTACATAGTTACATACTAAAAATGTTCATATTATTTCTTAAATGGAGACACTTATTTTGTTGACCATTATTTGATATTACATCTATCGGGAAATAAATTCCCACTTTATGAGCACTCACTAGGAACAGATTAACTCAGTCAGGAGCTACC
The DNA here is from genome assembly GCF_054136105.1 of Typopeltis vanoorti. Lineage (NCBI taxonomy): Eukaryota > Metazoa > Arthropoda > Arachnida > Uropygi > Thelyphonidae > Typopeltis > Typopeltis vanoorti. The sequence continues at coordinate 115,306,203 of NC_143556.1, read as the reverse complement.
TGTACTTGAGAAAGAACCTGGTGTGTGTGGGGGTTGAGAAATGACTCAAGAAATGGTTATTGGATTATGATTTGGGGGCATAGAATGCAAGAACATTATGTAAAACAGGAGCACTTAGAGCACTCATCAAAAAATCCATTGATATAAATTAAAGTTAGTTGCAGTACAAGAAACAAGATGGATTGGAACAGAAATCGAAAATTTTGGTAAACTCAGTTTTTTCATGTGGTAAAGAATCAAGGAAGCAAGAATCAGATAGAGGCATTAAAGAGAATGTTCTAGATTTTAGACCTGTGAATGAAAGATCATGCACAATAAGAATCAAAACTTTTTTAATTTATGGATTATAAATGCTCATTCACCATTGGTAGAAAAGCATAATATGGAAAACAGTTTTTTTTTCTGCAAAATAATAGGCAGTGATTCAACACCATCTAATGACATAAAAATGATTATTGGAAATTTCAATGTCAGGTTTGGATAGGAAGATATGTATAAATGAACAACTGGAAAACACAGTCTGCAGATCCACTCTAATGATTACAGAGAGAAACTGATAGATTTACCTGTAAGTAAAAATATGTTTATATCCTCTACATTTTTTTCTCATAAAGCCATTCCTAAAATTTTGGACAGGGTATCCCCACATGGCAAACATTTTGATCAGATTGATCATGAGATAAAAGATCAACATCAAGTATTATGGATGTAAGGTCATGTATAGGTGCAGAATCTCAATGAAGAAACAGGGAAGAATGAAAGAGTACTAAAGTTGAACTCACAGAAACTTAGGTTAAAACCACTTTTCAACACAAAATATAGGTTGAAAGTATAGATATATAATAAAATATAGAAGGAAGCTCTAGGCTATGAAAATAAGTAAAAGAAGAGATTGGTTGGATGAAAAATGTGTTGGTATCAACCTTGGTATCACCTCTAGGTCTGGCTCCCACTGATGAGACCTCTGTAAAGGTCAAAACCAGTCTGGGTAGTGACCTTTCCCATAATGCATAGCAGTATATATGTCCATAAGAATAATAATGTTCATAATGTAAAGTATGGGATACCAAGGCAAGTGATGAAGTCATCAGCATCTTTATACTAGTTGCCCAATCCTGAAAATAGTTCAGGTGCAAACTTGGCTTGCTTATTCTTGGATAAAGGGTTAAACAAAGAATGTAATTTCTTAGCATTCTTCATTTATAGATGACAAATGTGCTTAAGCAATAATAAAAAGAAATCGTACAAAGAATTTACAAGACAACTAGGATTAAAGAAAGAAAATGTAAAGAACTGATATGAATGGTAGATAAAATCTGTCAAAAGAATAAAACACTAGCCTTTAATGGGATAAACAGGAAGAAAAGAGACTAGAAGACAAAATAAATCAGCTAATGCCTTTATTCCCTTATTGGGAGTAGGAGAGGCCTTTATGCCTTATCTAGCTTTTGGAGATCTCCACTGGTAGCCAATCAGAGATAGCTGGCCCATGTCTATCACTAATTATTGGAGGCGACTGATGAAGAGACCAGCAAAAAAGTGCAAACAAATATACGAATTTATTTTAACCATATAGAAGAAAGAGCGAATAGAAAGGAATGGGGAAGGTCTAATCTACATCATCATCATCATCATCATCAAATTCCGGCCATGTATCCTCAAGGGGTGTACAGGATATGACAGTACTACATGAAAAAAATTACATCACTATTAATTTCCTATCTACAATTTTCCTCCAAATCAGTCTGTTACTTGTCAACACTCCAACATTATCAGATCTTATATTTCTATCGTCTAAAGCACTTTGTACCTTATCAATCCACCTATGTCTTGGTCTTCCTCTGGGTCGTTTTGCTGCCAACCTGGCAGAGAACACTTGTTTTGCTAATCTTTCTTCGCCCATTCTGTTTAAGTGACCATACCACCTGAGATTAGCTCTGCTAACGCATTCCTGAATGCTGACAATGTCAAGTTCTTTCCTAATATCCTCATTTTTAATATGATACTGCCATTGATGCCATCTGTTCACGCCTATAATCTTTCTCAGGACTCTCATATCTGTGGTCTCTAGTCTTTGGTCAAGTGTTTTACTTCTGACCCAGCTCTCAGATCCATAAGTTAAAACTGGTTTGAACACTGTCTTGTATACAGCTAATTTAGTGTTCCGACTAATTTCTCTCTTATTCCATATGAATTTATTCAGTTGACTTCCCACCATACCAGCTTTGCTGATTCTGTTGTCTATTTCTATATTTAATTTACCATCTTCAGTAAAAATCGTGCCTAAATAGCTGAAATGTTTTACTTGTTCCACAGGTTCTCCATTCACAACACAGTTGACATTTTCGATGATTCTGCCTATTTTCATTGTCTTTGTCTTTTTATTGCTGACCTTCATACCATATCTATTACAACAGCTTTTCAATTTAGTCAGAGAATCTTGCAGGCTTGTAGCGGATTTATTTAGAAGTATAACATCATCCGCATAAAGCAAAGAGCTGACATTAACATCTCCAATTTTGATATCATGTTTAATACCACTTTCCTTCATAATGTGATCCATATAGATAATGAATAACAGAGGGGATAATGTACATCCTTGTCTCGCACCAGATTTAACATTAAACCATCTTCCTGTACTTCCTTCAATTCTATCTGCTGACTTACAACTCAAATAAAGACTAAGTATTGCTTGATATAATGCCCCATTGACACCATATAACTGCAGCGTATTGAATAGCTTCTCTCTTGGCACCTTGTCATATGCCTTTTCCAGATCGACAAAACTTAAATACAGATCTTTGTTATATTCCCATGCTTTCTCGACTATTTGTCGTAAAGTGAAGATCTGATCCTGACAGCCTCTATTTGGCCTGAATCCAGCTTGTTCTTCACCAAGCTTTTCTTCCACAATTCTTCTCAACCGTTTCTCAAGTATACTTGCATAGATCTTGCCAGGAACACTCAGTAGGGAAATACCTCTGAAATTCTCACATGCAGTTTTCTTTCCCTTTTTATATATGGGTACTATGAGAGCTCTACTCCAATCATCGGGAATTCGTCCCTCTGTCCAGGCTTTCTGAACTATGCAGTGCAGCCACTGTAAGACTCTTATACCACCATACTTCAGCATTTCTGGTCGAATATCATCTACTCCTGCTGCCTTTCCACATTTCAAGCCTTTGATGGCTTTTTCTACTTCAAGTATGGATATGTATTCCTGACTACATGCCTGGTCAGTGTTTTTTACCACTGTGCTGTAATCACTGCTTGTTTCATTTAGCAGTTTTTCAAAGTAATTACTCCATACTTCAAGGATATCTTTTTCTCCCGTTTTCATGTCACCTTTATCATCTCTAATTCCTTTTATAGCACTCTTTCCTCCATTCTTGAGCTTCTTCAACAACCTCCAGAATATTTTGCCACCTTCTTGATATTTATTTTCTATATTCTTGCCAAAGTCCTCACATGACTTTTGTTTAGCTAGTTTTACACAGTGTTTAGCATTCTTGCATTTGTCTCTATATTCTCTAAGAGCACAAGCTGACTTATTTGACAGGAACTTTTGGTATGCTTTCTTCTTTTCCTTCACTGCCTCTTTAACTTCCTGTGTCCACCAGGGAGTTCTGATTTTTTTATCCTTACAGACAACCTCACCACATGCCTCTCTGGCAGAATCAATCAATGTTTTCTTCAGAGTTTGTCACTGAATCTCCAAGGTTTGATTCCTGTTCTCAAACTCTTTCATTTTTTCTTCAATAATCTTTGTGTATTTTAGTCTACAGCTCACATCTGAGAGCTGCTCAACTTTTATTCGCTTTAAAACTTTCTTACATGTTATTCTTTTCAATATAAAATTCAATTTTATCCTGCTCAAGACTAAATAGTGATCACTTCCAATTTCAAATTCTCTGTACACTCTGGTTTCCTGCACCAGGGAGAAAACATCACTATCAACAATAACATAGTCAATGAGACTTTTCTTATTCCTAGCCTCTTCTCTCCATGTGAATTTGTGCACATTTTTATGTTGGAACATGGTGTTAGTAATAACCAGTCCATGTCCTGAGCAGAAATCCAACAGATATTTGCCGTTATTATTAGCTTTGCTCTTTTCTCCAAATTTTCCCAAAATATTTTTGTATGTCTCACAATCATTTCCTACTCTGCTATTTAGATCCCCAACAAGGACCAACTTTTCATTTTTCATTGTGTCAGTTGCTTTTTCTAAAGCATCAAAAAATTCCTCCACTTCTACCTTAGTAGAACCTTCTGTGGGACCATAGGCACAAATAAGTCTCATTGTCCAGTTCCCCATTCTCATATTTGCCCACATTACTCTACTTGAGACTGCCTGCCATTCAAGAAGATTAGCCTCGTATTTTGTGTTGAATACTATGGCTACTCCTTCTTTTCCTTGATTGTCATTGCCTGAATATAACATTTTGTATTTATTGCTCAGAAAGATCTCACCAGTTTTGGTCTTTTTTGTTTCAGTCACCCCTATTCTAATCTACTTGATGTATAAAAAAAATGACAAAATAGTTTGTGAAAATTATAGAGGTATATTTTTTGTTATGTACATCGTACTAAATATTTATTTCTATTTTGAAGAACAAAGTAAACCCATTTATGGAAAAGATAATTGGTGTCTACCAAGCAGGTTTCAAGAATGGCAAATCTACAATTGATCAGATAAATATGGTTAAACAATTATTTTTAAAAAGTTTGGGAATTTGATATGAATATTCATCAGATTTTTTTTGATTTCCCAAAAGCTTTTGACAGCATTAATTGATAAAAATTATATGAGATTGTGACACACTTTGGAATACTAGGTAAGCTAGCAAAATTTAAAAGAATGACAGTGAAAATTTCAGAAGCACAGATTAAAATACAAAATAATTTAACAGACCCCTTTCCACTAAGGAATTAAAACAATGAGATAGTCCATCTCCAATACCTTTTAACTTGGTTTTGAAATACATATCCAATCATTGCCAGTAGATATTAAAAGTACTGTAAATAAATCAGTACAGATGCATATTTCATCTACATATGTAGTATATGCAAATTAATTCCAGGCAGAATCAATTAACAGATAAGTGTGAAACTTAAAATAGAAAAAAAAATGGAACAATTTTAACATTTAGGATTATTGATCTCAAACCAACCAAATGAGATAAGCCGGTTGTTCAGTGCCAAAGAAGACAAAGTCGGTTCAATCAGGAACGGTTATAGCATCGCCGTTTTTGATGCTAAAGGCATTTTATTTATTATCTTGAAAAGGGTAAAACAATAACTGGGGAATATTATTCCGATACAGGCCTTTTATTCTCTCGTATATTTCGTTCAAAAGAAATCCATTGGAAGACTAAAGTACAAATATATAAATCGACATTTTAGGCAAGGATTGGCTTTTGAAATGAAAATATTTTAAAAAAATATTAGTCCAGTGAATGAGAATGGTCTCTGGAGGATCAGAGACTACAATGAACCTACAATATCTAGTTTAATCGTGTTCAAAAAGTTGCAGTGAGCAGGACATGTTTTTCGAATGGAAAATGATGGTATTTCTAAAAAGACAATGAATAGCAAAATTTTTGAAATAAAATACCAAGAATGAGAATAAAACCAAGAATAAGATGGGTAGATACCATTAGTCAAGATTGCAATATCATATTGTTATGTCCAAACTAGAAAACTAGATGAGTTTGGACTTACTTTTAGCAAAGTTCTGTGATATTAGGAGCTACCCATGTATTCCAACCTAAGTCTAAAATAATTAAATTCTAATTAAAAATTTTATATTGTTCCCTTGGCAATTAAACATGATACGGTACTCTCGAACCATGTGGCAAGCTCATAATTTTTAGCCATCAAAAATCTGATGAGTCCCACAAAATAGCCATCATGCTGTATTGCTGGCCTTTGTGTGTATTGCAAGTTTCTTTGTTCCTTCTTATTCTTAATTTTTTAGTTTTTAAAATTTTCATTTGTAACTTTAAAAACAACCTATTTGATCATTACCTTTTTATTGGTTCTATTCATGTTTTATTTTGGTTTTTGGATATATATATTTCTGCGTCTTTTTTTTGATTCCTCACATACTTTTTTGCCTCCTTTCAACGCTGCCAACAAATATCATGTCATCCCTTTCTAAAAAAAAAAAGTCTTATGTCTCTTTAATATATAACTTTTAATTAGAACTTAATTTTAGCTTTGGATTGGAATGCAGTGGAAGCTCCATTATCATAAAAGTTTATTTTTAATAGGAGCTCTATGAAAAATTCAGAAAATCCTAAGCAGTAAACTTTAATATGGGTTAACAAATTAATCTGGAAGAAAATTGCTTCCTAGGAACTAGTAATGGTATATGTAAATTTAGTTATGTATCACTTTGTTGAATCTAATCCTGCATACTCCTTATAGGTGTCTTCTTATCAGGAATTAGTGGTAATGATAAAAGTAAATATTCTCACTGCAGTGTATGGTGGATAAAATTTATGCCTCATTGGAGCATACAGTGCTTTAGTAGCAATTGCTCGTTTCCTCCATCCTCATACAGTGGACCACTGTATGGGGATTTAGGAGAAAATACCACAAACATTTTCCTCCTTTAAAAATCTAAAAAATTTTTGTATCTAGCAAACCGTTAGGTTTCACACAAAAGTGGTTGTGAATAGGTATCCTGTACTGTGTACTATATGCAAAATTTTTCAGCAATCTTGTTAAGAGTTAAGATGTGAAAACATTTGATAATGTGTAAGATGAATGACTTGCCATCCTATGCTTGATCAGCATTCATAAGAAGCTAGTTTGAGGACCAAGATTTTGTGGTTTCATTAATTAATAAATTTGGGATGAAACCCAGGTGACTGATCCTTTGCTTAAATGAAAACATATTACAAGGAATGTTCAAATAACAATGTCTGCAAGCACCATCCACACACACTGCACTTAATGTTTGAGTGATCATTGATAAAAATTTTAGTATAAAGTGGCATAGAATTAAAATTACTTCTTGTGTTATCTTGTTTACAATGGACGAGTCTCTTAGTAATTTGTCAGAGCATGTGTAAAACATTATGCAATGATCATTTTCATGCATAATTTTTAATTCTATTTTTCCTGTTTTTCTTTAGGAGTACCCCTTTTATGATGGCATTGACTTTTTACTCAGTTTTAGGGCATTACTGATGTTTTTAAGACAGATACATGAAGAATATAAGGAAGGAATCATTTTGGACATTTTGTAGGGTGCTCCTGGTTGTCTTCTTTTTGAGTGGCATCTGATGTGTGGCAATACACATTTATGTATTACTGCTTTAAGTATGACTGAAATGAAGGTGCAGGGTGGAAATGTCTGCAATTCTCCCACGTTTTTCTGTCTGCGAGACAGAAAGATCTGGGAGAATTGCAGATAAGGCAAAGGAATGTGAATTTAAAACCACAGTTTCAAGTGTGGGATGAATTCTTTGAGAAGAAGGTGAAAGACAGAAATTTTTGGGGGGAAAGGAAAATGATAGAATATGATGAAACAAGATTAGGGGTATTCATCATATTTTATCCTTCTCCTTTCCCAAAAAAATTTCTATCTTTCACCTTCTCAAAGAATTCACAGCCCACCCTTGAAACCAGGGTTTTAAATTCACATACCTTTGTCTTATCTGCAATTCTCCCATATCTTTCTATCTCTACATTTCCAAGTTCCCCTCCCCTCCTTCTTTTCAGTCATACTTCAACAGTAATATATAAATGTGTATTGTCATACGCTAGATGCCACTCAAAAAGAAGGCAACTAGGAACATTATACGAAGGTATGTCCAAAATTTCCTTCCTTATGTTCTTCATTTATCTATGTCTTTAAAACATCAGTAATGCCCTAAAATCGAGTAAAAAGCCAATGACATCATAAAAGGGGAAAAATAGGCAAAATAGCCATATTAATTTATGCTGCTACTCTAAATTAATTAATATTAATTTAGAGGAGTAGCATGGAAAATTTTCCATAAATACCATCCATAAAAATGTGTGATTGAAATTACTGAATACAAGGCTGTATGCTGATGCAACTGTAGTACGTGTATTTTTTGTTGCTGGACACACACACACAAAAAAAAAAAAAAAGCAGCAGTGAAGTTGATGGTAATGACTGGTTACAAAATAGATATCTAATAAACCACAACTGATTTCTGCAGTTAGGAGCCAGAGCAGATCATGCAGGATGGGAGAATAGGGTTCAAGATTTGACATTCTCTGACATGAGATATCAGATCTCATGAATGTGATTATGTGATAAAAGTAATTATATTGTGTGGTTTAGACAATTGAAATGGAGTTATTGTTGAGATTGACAGCTGACGTTACATTAGCAATAACAGGTCTATTTTGGGGTGATTGTTTAAAGTGTTATTAATATTTATGTAATAATAATAATGTACTATGGATCATTGACCTATAGTACATTAGTATTAGTACCATAGGTAAGCTAAGGGTGGAAATCCTGATCCAGAGACTAAAGGTAGGACTTCTCCAAACCACTTCAGACTTCAGTAAATAGTGGGATTTGAACCCACAATCTGTTGATCAATTGCTGAGCAGATATCCTAATCACTTGGCCAGTCAGGTCAGCTGTTTTAGATTCCTTTTCCTTATATGAAGTTTATACATTTAGGAGGAATGATTAATTTTTTTTTTTAAATTATAATTCTATACTTCATTTAAGCATAGTTTTAAAGTCTGTTTTAAGTAATATTTATGCCCAAGAGATAAGGAAATTGTTTCATTTTTCTTTATTTTCTTGTTCATCTAGTTAAATATATTTATTTTGATATAGGTGTTACAGACGATGGCCAAAATCATGCATGAATGCTGGCATCATAATCCTGCTGTTAGACTTACAGCTCTTCGTGTAAAAAAGACTCTTTCCAAATTAGAAAATAGTCAAAAGTCCAAAGTTGTTTAAATTACTATTCTACCTCCCATAATATTATACAGTGACATCACCTAGCCAACTCCATGGTCAGGTAATCCGCCTCTGACCTTGTGCCTTCCTAGTGGCAGGGTGTTTATTCCAGCCGTCAGTAATAATAAGAGACAACTTTGGTGAGGCTAACCTGCACAACTGTCTGCCAAAATGAAAATATAGAAAATCTTAAGTTGCGTATTGACATTGAAACATGTCAGCTCCATCAATTCAAGTTGCTTTTAAAGCACAGTGAAGAAGTTGAAGAAAACCACCAGTGCTTTAAATTCGAAATGTCACTATGTCTGCCCTGCAAAGAAGATGAACTTCAGACTGCAAGGACAGATAAGATAGCATGAAGAGGAGAAGAACCTACCTCTTGCATTTAGAACAATAAGAGATTGAGAGAAGGGGAAAGGAAGAACACTGCCATGATAAATTGCAGTTTCATGAATCAAATCTTTATACTTTGAAATCACTGAATTGCTACACAAGACTATAAGAAAGTACATGTATACTTCCTCAAAATAACTCAGGATTCCAGTGCAGATAAACGAGTGAAGGTGAATCGCAGTTGCATGACACTCGATAGTGTGCCTCTTTGAAATAGGACATTTTATTTCAAACAATTTGAATGAAGACTTGTTTAATAAAATTTTTATGTATGTACTTTATCTCTCTAGTATATCCTCTATACTTAGATAGATAGATGTACTGTATATAAAGTAAGTATACAGGAAGTGTAATTATAATTGCAAATGAGATCTAAATTCTCAGCATCTGTATATTTCTCAAAGCAAATGCAATCATTATTGCATTTCTTTTATTTCAAAGGAATATTTCCCAACTAATGATTACATCTTATTGGCATTTTATAATTTTTTCATAAGTAAAAATAACATTTGACATCTGAATATAAACTCTTTAAAGGTTGGTTTTATATTGGGGGAGGGGGAAATCATTAAGAAAGGAGACCAAATTTAGAGTACAGTTTTCCTGAATGAAAGTTAATATTATCAAATAATGTATAAAAAGTATCAAAATTATCATTCTGTGCCTGAATTTAAAATTTATATGGAGTTTTCAGTATACAAAATTCAGATTTCTTAAAACTGTCAGAAAAACGTGCAAATTAATATAGTTGGGAAACAATGCTTTAAAATAAATAATAGTTCTCCATTTGAATATTTCTAATGGCAAAAGATTTTTTATTTTATTTTTTATTTGAACTTTTCTGGACTTTGCAAAAAAAATGAAAATCTGTTTCTGACAGATGTGCAGTTTACACTTGCATAATTGATTGACCTGGTATTATTTCTTTGTGAAATCAAGTTTCAAACCAGACTGAAACTGTCATTCATAATTTCTGATCTCATATGTAATTATATCACATAAGAAAGCTGTGATTACTAAATTGTTAGAAACATATGACATGGGTTTTATTCTGAGAGTAGATTCTCAGGACTGTGCCAAAAGAAATAAAAGATGCTCATAATTATGGGGGGATGGGACATCAACTTTGTACTTAGTATTTGTGTAATGATGTTTGATGTAACAGTTCAGTCACTCATAGGTAAAGAGGTAGCTAAATAGCTATAAGATTTTGTTAACAGATGGAACATTTTTTAGTAACTTCACTCATGTCATTTAAAATATTTATGATCTCAGATTATCATATGAGCTGTGCATTTTATAATAGGACATTTTTTTATCTTGCATGTAATTCTTGGTAACATTCCATTCTCCCTGTCTAGTTTACAAAAAAAAAATAATAAAAATGTGTTTAAAAGTTAGACAGCAGATAATCTTAACTGATCTTTCTGCATAGGCTATACATTTTCAGTTTGACAAGTCACCTGCTATTCATATAGTGATAAGTTTTGTAACTGATATTCTTTCCGCTAAAACGCTATGCTAGTTATTGAATCTTTTCTTTTCCTGGCTACTTTAATAGGACTCTTATCTGCCAGCACCTTTCTTCCAGTGGAAATAAAAATTGCATCAAATATCATTACAGAGAAGTCTGTTTGAGTGTGATATGTTTTGATATCCCAAATTACCTCACTTATTTTATCTTTTTTTCTCCTGGCGAAGTTTGTTGAGAATAGCTGACATGTGAAACATTCCAAGTTAGCCTTGAAATAGTTCATGTGTCTGTTTTTTATGGTATTTGTCTGAAAGAAACAGAAGGATTATATTTTGACCTTGCCATCCAAATGAAAGAATATTTTTTAATATTCTCCTTTCTTTTCCATGCTGCTGGATATGGGTCATTGAACTGGTTTAATTAATCTGTGTGCTCATTGTCATTTTTCACATTTATATGCATCCCTTAAATTTAAATTTTCATCGAAACACAAAAAATTCCATTCCATTATTAATCCAAAAATGTTGCCAATGTATCTTATTTTACTTTTTCTTCCATGAGACAGGCACTATTATTATCTATCTTTCAGCTGACTGTATTTTTATTTCTATATATATAATTTTTTTTCATTATAAATTACATCTGTGTAACTAAAATTGCATGCCAGGGCTATTAGTTGACAGTATTCAAGTAAAATAGATGATGTGAATAGTCCACTTGACAGATTATACACAAGGAAATAAACTTTTCTCAGGCATGTGGCTTCAAGGATTGATAGATACTTGAATTTTTAGGCAGTTTACACACACACACACACACACACACACACACATTAAACTATTAGCCAAACATTTGAAAGATGCTTTAAACAAACTGAAAAGTTAAAATTCGGTAAAGATACTTTTTGCAGCAAATTTTTGTGCACTAATAATAGAACATTTTGTTTAAATAAATTATAAAATATAAATGTAGTCATTGTTACAATATTATAATTTTATTTCAAGAAAAAAAAATTAAACAACAATATACTCTATCTTATCAACACACCTTTTATTTCTGAAACAAAATTATGTTCTAATAACAGAAGAAAGAGAGGAAGTTCTCTTTCAATAATATACATGCCTATTCTTAGTTCTATATCTTTCACTCAGATATAGCATAAGATAATATATTTATCTCTTGCAAAAGTTAAACTTTAGCCCAGTTCTGATATTAACACAAGTCATGTCTAAGAACCATAGTTTTGCCATGTTAATAGTGAATTGTGGTTTCCAGACTCCGCCCAACCTTCTATGCTTCAACATCACAGTAGAAAAATTTGTGATTTCTTTCTTTTTTTAATTACTTTTTTTAAATGAACCTGTAAGTCCTTCAGTTGATGGATTAATTTTTCTCAGCTCTGCAATTTCCTTGAAACAGCTAATTTTCAAAGGTTTTGAAAATTTTTAAAAAATAATATTAGCTGCTTTAAATGTTTTTTCCTCTCCTTTTTAATTTGCTATAGCACTATTGCTACTATTCTGTGTTATCAATTATAATGGGAAAGGATTCATTGGTAAACATTCACATTTTATTAATATGTGGTATATATGTTAACAAATTAACATAATTTTATGATATAATAGAGAATAATATACTACAAATTTAGTCTAATATTTAATAAATTAAAGTGAAGCATTAATTAGCAAGATCAGTAATCAACTTCAGTTGCAGCACATCCTAATTTGGTATAAAAGTGCTGTTTTTTTTTTTTAATAAATAAAAAAATTCACTAAATAAGAATGCTATCAAAATTTTATTGTTCAGTATTTCTGCTGGAAACATACACCAGTTTATATAAATAAAATTTAATTCCATTTTAATAAATAGAATCATGTTTTTTCAAAATTCCAAGATTGGAGGCTTCCCTTTTATTTTAATATCAGAAGGGAAGGGGATGCTTTAATTGCATCTTCAAAACAAGTTTACACAGCATATGTACATTGATTATATTCTTGTAATCATGTAATGCAGCTTATGAAAGAACTAAATGGATTTAATTTCTCAATAGTCTGGTATACATCCCTTCAAGATGCACTAAATACTAGAAGTCTGAGCAATTTCAAATAAAAAAATATGGAATGCATATCTTCAAGATTCTGTTATATTATACTATACTTTCATAACATAAATTTAAATATTGATATAATTTATCAAAGGCTTATCTAATATTTATGTATATGCATTTTAAATTAAGAGAGCAAACAATTACTATCATTACATTGATTTATGTGCTTTAAAAACAGGATAGCATACCATATAAAAATAGTAATAATGGTTGGTCAGTCTGGTCATGATAAATTATTATTAGAGAAAAGGCTTTTAATTGGAGCATGCTAGTTGTAACGGCTGTGTGCTATTTAAATTTCTCCAAATCTCTGAAATATATATATATAAACAGGGCATTGGCCAAGATCATAAAATACAGCAATTCAGAGTTAAAAAAATTTAAATAGTCAAATGTATTGTCTGTATTGTGTCTTGAATGCTACAGCACATTGTAAAGTTGGTATGCTACTTAATAAGTAGCAAACAGACTTTCAGCAGCATAAGGGTTGAGGCTTGAACTAATTATAATTTTAACTGCAACGGAATGTCATGAGATCTTAACACAAGATGGAATTTTAGTGCATAACTGGAGATATTCATTATAGTGTTTATATTATGACAATTTCAATTATAACAATTTCAGGGTGTTGAAGGAGAACATTCTTTCAAGTCATTAATGGTAGTTTATTTTTCACATTTTTGTTAGTGTTTGTAACAGAACCTAGAATAATAGGATTTACTTATATTTATTATAATCATAACTAAATTTTTCTGCATCTTTCACTGTCTCTGACAGCTTTGTCAGGAAGATAAATGTCCCTGAAAAATTAAATAAATAAATAAAACTTCTAACAAACTTGTTTTAAAACACATAACATAATTTTTTTTTTTTATCCCACAAATGAGAGGTACAAGAACCTATAGCAAACCAGTTCTGTGTGTGTGAGGTGTAGATGAGGGCTGAGAAAGAAGTAACCTGTTGACATTCTTCTTAAAGAGCTGTAAATTGGAATTGTTGGGAAACACTTCATGGGAAATGCTGTTCCAGAGGACAGAAGTAGAAGATGGAATAAATTAGGAGAAACGGGTACAGTGTGCTTGCAGTTGTACTGTAAGGTAGTATTAGACCAGCTGCTCTTGTTTAAACAGGCCTAACAGCAAGTGGAGGAATGATATTTGCCAATTCACTGGAGCAGTGACCTTGGAAGTACCCGTGGAAGAGAAACAGCTGAAACATTGTGTCTGTGAGATAGAGATTGAAGTGAGCCTGTGAAGGAAAGATCATCTATGAGCCGAATTGCTCTTCTGGACATCAAGAATTTTTTACGGAGTTTTAGGTGCACCACCCCAAATGTGTGTACAGTATTCTAAGGATGGGTGTAAAATAGCATCTTGAGCAAAAAAAGAAGGCCTAGTTTTTTTAGAAGCTGAGGAAGCTATTGATGTGATTTTTTCAAGAGAGTTTGGAGGTAAATGTCAGTCGGGGGGGGGGGGTCATCTTGTCTGGTGATATATGGATTAGTCATGCATATCAATCATGCATGAAGCATTCATTGTTGTCACATTCTCACAAAGTATGGAGACTTTGGTTCATGTTTAAGTCATCATGTAATCATCGAAAACCTAGGTGATGAGGCTAAAAATTTAACTTTCCTTTCATCGCTCTAGTGTTAAAATCTGTTAAAGAAGAACACAATTAATGTGACTTTCATCCGTGAAAGGTGGTGAGCCAATGTTTATTTCTTATTTTTAAACAGTCTGTTTTTTTTATTTATTTTTACATAGTACCAGAAACCCTGCTCTAGAGATCAAACATGGAACTTTTTCAAGCCACTTCAGGCCTTCAAGTAAGCAGGGGTGATGGTCTCACACTGGGCAATAAGGTTCATCTCCCACCCAAAGACAATCACAAACATCCATGCCCATGATGGGATTCGAACCCACAACCTGCTGGTTGGAGAGTAGATATACTAACCAGTCCAGCAAATATAATAAAAGGAAAGATGAGTATCCTTACTTCAGAAGTTTTTTTTCTATATAGTTAATTAAATGGATTGGTCCTCTTCCTAGATTCCCTACCTAGAAAACGACACTCTTTTTAAGGATGTTTAAGAAATCCTTTTAAATCACACTATCATAAGGCTCCTTAAACAGGAACTGGACTTCATACTTCTTGACATTTGGAAGGCTGATACATTTGTATAACCTATCAATCCCATTATACCCAATAACCATCTAAAGACCTAGCATCTCCATGAACATTTCACACTTTATATGTCAAATGATGCATGCAGCTAATCTACGTTATTAATGCTGTTAGAAATGTTTTGTCTTTGTATATTCTCTAGTGCATTCCTTTTCCTGATAAATCTGTCAGTTAATACACAAGGAAACATATAGAAATTTAGTTGTTTACAATAAATTTACAATGAATCCTATTACTATAATTTCTGTTACCTGTTGTTCTTGTAGTTTAACTTCGAAATTTTTTGTTTTGATTACCATCTATTACCTTAATTTTGAAATTGTTATGCATATGCAGTGTATCTCAAATATTGCAATGACATCGTGATCCATTGGTCATCTCAAGATATTGCTGATTCAGAGAAAGCATGTTGAATATCCATTATTCTTTCCTAGTCAAATGTCATTTGAAATCTTGAATTTGACTGTAGTGTGGGAGAATACAATCCTGGTATCAGAAATGCTTGGTGTTGCACTGTTTAAAAAGATGAATTCGCTTTGGGAATGTGTGTGTTTTCCTTTTATTAGGTATTACTGGCCCAACAGATTTTGTTATTTAGAGACTGCACAGAAATATGACAAAAGTAAAAATCCCTCTTCTTGGTACTGTAGTAATCATGTCAGAAAGCTATATATTACATAAACTCTCAGTCAGTACATAAATCATAAGTATGGAAACACCTTAAAAGGCTTCAGTTTGGTGTAATAAGTTATCCATGGAATAAATATCTATTATCCTTTCTTTCTTTCTTTGAATAGTCTATGCAAAATTTGAAACTTTTAGGCTCTTCCTTCAAACTTAGTGACGTTATATTTTTCTGAAATGTATTTTTTGCTCTTATTTTAGACAGAAGGAAATAACAAATTTTAAGGGTAGTTCCTGAACTCTTCCAAAATGAAAATTCAGAGTGAATTTATATGACTCTTTGCATACCCATGTGCAGTATTTTGAAAATACTCTATAAACTAATTAATGATGAACTAATCGAGTTCCTTAAGATTTTGTCATCCACATAACTAGAATTAAACTAGAATAGTAAACAAGTGGATTTTAGCTTAAATCCCTTCCTGTATTTTCAACTAATGTCAGTCTTTCAATATCTTGCATCCAAGTGTTTTTTTTTTTTGTTGTTGTTGTTGTTTTTTCTTCCATTTGAAATTATTTTGCTTGTCATCACTTCTCAGTTTCTTCTTAGATTACTTACACTGAATTTTAAACTGCAACGATTGCCTCCCTATGAAAATGCCAAAACAACTAAATTATAACCTTCAGATATTCTTCTAGTTAGACTAGCCCTTTTCATTATTAAAATGTTGAATATAGTCACTTTATTTTTAAATAAAGGATATTCAAAAGCACATCATTTAGTTTGCTGTTCAATCCAGATGTAACTTTATCTTCTTAATTAACATCATCATGGTGCCTATCAAGGATTTAGGCCTAGAGTGGCCTGTTCCAGCCTTTGAAGTCATCGTTGAATCTTTTAAGAGGACGTCCTGGTTTTCTAATGGCTTGTTTCGGTAATCTTTCTGTTTTCATTCTTTGAACATATTCCATCCATTTATGTTTATATTTTTTAATTTTTTCTATTACTGATTCCTGGTTTAATTCTTTCATAATTTCTTTTGTGATCAAACTTAGTTAACAAAACTAGCTAAAAAGCATTTAAAGGTGATATCTTCAGATTAAGCTTAGATTTCAATATGATGTACACAGTTATGTCACTAGATGTCTAGATTTGTAGCAATTTCCTTTGGGGAGGGGGGGGTGTGATGCTCCTTTTTTTAACTTCTCCCCAGCACACACCACCTTCCTGTTCATTTTATGTATTAACTTAAAAGTATAAGTTGTGTGATTTCCATATCAGAACTTTCAGGAATTCATAAAGGTTAAATTCCTGAAAATTCTAAAACAATATCCTTCTACCAGTTTAACTGCATTGTGATAAAATTAATGCCATAAATCTTTCTTCACTAAATGCAATGTATCAGATTGCTAATAGATAACATTTGGAATATCATCATTAAATTCCTGATATGTACTTTGGGTGAGGGGGAGTGGGTATTATGATAATACTACATGGAAAGTTTGCATCATTAATTAACTTCCTATTGTGAGTTTGGAATTTTGATTTGGAAAACTTAAGCATTTATATGCAATATTATGTAGTTCTGGTGGATGGGTGTTGGTGTCACAAAAAGGTGCACAATCTAAATATTAAGTTATATTTTTAAATAACAGAAGTTTTGATTAAATAAGAAATTTTTACTTATGCAAAACTTCCTGTCCCACACCAGTTACTTATGTGTCCAGCGCATGTTCTTCCAATCAGATGTTTGCTGATCTTGCAGTTTGCCCTTAGTAGATCAACTTACAGGAACAAGGAATGCTATACACATCAAGAATTCTAATATTATGGTCAAATGATTCTGGTATTGTGATCATCTTTGATATCACAGAATCTGTATTCCTTTGTTATGCGTGCAGGTTACTTCTCCTAGAAGCACAAAAATATGCAAATAGATTGATGGTACAGGAATGGGATCTCGCCTCCCTTTGCCAATTTTTACTTGGAGAGTTTTGAAAAACAGGTCCTTCACACTTCTCCACTAATCCTCATCTGGCTAAGATACACTAATGTATTCCCAAATTGGTCTTATGGCCTAGGCATATTTAGTAGATACATTCCTCCATTACTTGAACAGCAGTCAGCATCTAAGAATCTGTTTCACTCTGATGGGTGGACGGGAGGGGAGAGATTACCAATAGTCTAGCTTTTCTGACACCTAAATAACACATTTTCTAACTGGTTTGGTACACGGCAAACCAAACCTGCTCAGACTGGTAGACGTATTCACAAACTTTCTCATCATCTCATTTCCTTCCGTCTGTATAGCATTATTAAGTCATCAGTCTTTCTTTCTGTGAGGCATCTCTTACAGGTGATGAACTTAACCATAAATGCTGCCTCTTAATATAAGGGCTTCAATTCTAACAGAATTAACAAAATAATTAATCCATTTACTAATCAGCCAGCTTTTATACATACTGATTATAGTAATGTTATCATTATTCTTCCAGAGTACATCAGAAAAAAAAAAATAGCCAGAATTTTGAAATAACAGTCTCTGCACTACCTTCAAATCCTATTTGAAACTGGTTGGTTGTCCTTGTCCATTCCTTACGGAAATTCCTTCCTTACTTTTGTGTATAGGTTCTTTATTCTTGCTAGTTTGTCTACCACATGTGTATTGGAAGATCAGCTATCTGCTTGGAAGAACACAAAATATATCAATAATCATGACTGTGGGCAGTGAAAGCTAGCAGACCATGTGTTGGGCACCACATACTGATTCAAATAGAATAAACTGGGCTATACTTCATTGTAGCAACTTTGGGTGTGAGTTGCTTTTTCCAGAATCCATGCCTGCTGTTAAAAACCAGTCTAATTGAAATAAATATAAATTTGTTACTATAATATGGGGAAACAATAATTCTTGGACATCCTCAGTTATGCCTAGGCTTCCTACTAGTGCATATAAGAACAGAGATAGAATAATGAATACTGAAAGTATTTAACTGTTGTTTAATTCATTCCTTGTACTGTTTTCAATTTTCCATTGTCTTCAAAATGATAAGCATTGTTAATGCTGAAATATTCAAGAACTTTGTTAAATACTCAGGTACACTTAAATAAAGGATATTTTTAATCATAGCGTAATCATTGTCTATGATGGGTTGTCTACAAGGAAATTGATGTCAGATTTCAACTTACTAGGCTGCTTATCTATGCTTCTTTAGTTGATACTTATCAACTGTATGATTTATGACTTTTACACACATTAAACAAAAGGAATAAGAATGGGTGTGCTTGGGGGAGTGAAGTTAACTATTTCTACTCACTTTTATTTCTCTATTAGTACATAATTATATTTCAGAATCATTCAGATTTAAAAAATAAGGGAAAACTAATTATTCGTCTTTATAATTCTAAGTCAGTCTTATAAATAGCCATAATTTATTATTGAACTAGGTGAAAAAACTTATTCTTTAAATAAATAAAGCAGCATGTACATGTTATACTACAAGATTTCAACTATTCAAATTGATATATCACTGCCGTTTCCTTTAATATCTGTGATTTTTCAGAAATGGAAAATGAAATGCAGCATTACTATGCTGACTGGAATTCATCTATCAAACATCACAAGATTGAGTTATTGTAGTATCAAATGAGGACCACAGCTTTGCAATTCTCTAGACAGATATTTCTTTTTTTTTGTGTACAACATATCCTCTGTTGTTTCCAAAACAATGGCTTGTTTTGAGTATATGCTTTTTTTTTTACTAGGAAAGGTTTGCTCTACCTGTTGTTTTTGAAGCATAATTTCCTTTGATGTCCACGTGTTGCAGTGATGCTGTGGTACCTAGATCACCTTGACAAAGAAGGTTTTGTTTACACTACAAAATTCCTCCATATCAGCGATTATGCCATAATTGCATAATGAACAAATTTTCGTGCTGAAAAGTTGGTAATAAATGAAGCCTTGATCTGGCAGTATGATGAGTGTTCAGTCATTCCAGAGTTAATCATTCTGAACTATGACAATCACATACTTGTGAAGTAACATTATCTGAGTAGAACAATGTATTTTTTAAAATCATCCGAGATGATCAGTCCTATTATTCTTACATTGTTGCTTCTTGTACTTTGTTTCTGACAAAATGATTCACTACAAATTATGATCCATATTAAATTTAACATTTTTGATATTGAATTGGAAACTTTGAGGCCCAGCCTGCTGAAATTTTATGTATAACCATTCCCTTTCTGGTTAGATGGCTGTAGTAGCATTTGTAATGTATTGTGCCATTGCCATGCAATCGGTTGATAATAATCATCTCATGAACATACTATCTCTAGTGATAATAGTTAATCGTCTTTTTCATTCACACTTGAATTATGTTGACATTATCCTTAATTGAATTATCCTTAACAGTGCCACAAAATCTTCCTTTGTGTGGTATCTGTGCAACAGTGCAGATATTTATTATTATTATCTGAGACCTCCAGAAAATCGAGGGAGGCTGTAATTTACCCAACCCAGCTATCATACTTTCCCTTAAATTCATTTACACTAGATGCACTCACTACCCCTAAGGGCAAATTATTGCACTCACTGCTCTCTGAGAGAAAAACCTAGCTCTTACCCTTTTCTTGACTGAGAACAACCTTAACTTCTATGGATGCCCCTGTGTTCTCTCCCCGCCTTCCATATAACGAAAAATTTCATCATTTGAAATGCTATAACACCCATTCAAAAGTTTATAGGCTTCTATCATATCACCCCTCTTTCTCCTGTTAACCAGAGTCTGCAATCCACATACTCGCAATCTGTCCTCATAATCCAGATATAATCTTTGTAACTCTTCTTTGCACCCTTTCCACAGCTTCTTTATCCCCTTGGAACCCGGGAGACCAAATCTGAGCACAGTAATTCAAGTGTGGTGTTATCAGAGCCTTATAAAGAGGCAAAATTATTTCCTTATCCTTACATGTCAAGGTTCACTTCAGCATAGAAATTATCCTCTGAGTTGTATTTGCAACTTGTGTTATGTGACCTTTGAACTTTAAATTCTTATCCCCCAATACACTAAGATCCCTTGCCTCTTCAGTTTCTTGTAGCATAACCCTGCTAATATAATATGCCGCTGGATCTCTAATCACGCCAAAGTGCATAACTTTACACTTACTAACATTAAACTGACATCCATTTTCGTTTGCCCAGATTTCCAGTCTATTCAAATCATTTTGTAATTGCTGAATATCAGTAGAATCCCTGGTTGTTCTGCCTATCTTCGCATCATTTAAAAGTTATTTTATTTTTATTAGACACCTCCAGGGAGTCCAAAGACTCATCAAGGGAGGGCACCTGTTCTACAGCTCTGTCTCTGCCACTCAATCCACTAATTGACCGCAACTACACCAATGATAACTATGCAGAAATTATTTTGTCAATTTTCCAAAAATTGGGTTATCCACAGTTTAAGTATTATAGACTAACAGTAAATTGTAAATATAACATGTCTTGTGTGCTCAAATTTATTGATATAGCTTATTCCCTTTCCACTTAGGCTAAGAATTTTAAAATGTCCTTGTTTGCCTTCAAAATTTAAAAAAATAAGTAAATGAAAAACATTTTCTATTTATCTTCGTTTTTATTTATGTAAAGAAAATTAGAAAAAGATATACAGAAAATTTAATTTTTATAGCTTTGGAAGTACCGTACACTGTTTTGAGAATATTCTTATGGTTTCATTTTGCAAATTCTGTAAATGAAATTGTTCCTTTAACATATTAATAATAGTTATGATAAGAAATTTTCCGGAAAAGTAAAAAAAAATACTTTTAACCATATTGGTTATAAGGAAACTGTTGCACCTTTGTATATTAGTTTTTTGACAAAACAAATATTAACATTTATCAATAAAATACTTGAAAAATAAATGGGGAGCAGTAATTGTAAAGTTGTATAAATGTGTTTAAATAATATTAAATCAGTCATAATTCACAAATTTGATATGAGTTGCATACCTACACCAAGTTGTGGATTTTTAAAAATTGAGTTGGATGCTTAATCGAAAAGTTTCACATTTTTTTTAGTCCTATATCTGTTGTCGCTAAATTCAAAATTCATCTTAGACTTACTGTACTGTAATATGTCTATTTTAAATAGTTCTGACTGAATTTGCTTAATTTTAATACCAGAATAAGAAAATTTAATTCAATCCATTTCTTTTGCTACAGTCCTGTATAACTAGTAATTTAAAATATATTTAGTTTTCTGATGATTTAAAACTTGAATTGAAAACGCTTATTTTTGATAATTGTGCTAGCATTGTAGCTATTTATTATCTTTAGGGAATTAACAGACACACACACACCGGAAGAAACACTACACTTTTAAAACCAAAACTAAGCAGACATTCACTGTTCCTAAATGTTAAGTTGACAGTTATCATTGAAATGTTATAGTTCTCTACCATAACATTAATTAATAACTAAATGCTGACCAGACCATCAAGTTGAATAAAATCATTTAAGTTCCTTAAATCTTCAACATTTTTAACAAAATTCAAGCCTCAAATTTAGATTGATGAATTGAAACAGCCTTTTCAATTTTACTATTTATGTTTATGTTCATTTAATTTGAAAGAAACTGTACAAGTTTAATATATGAAGCTTTTCTTCTGTAATGGATTCATTCATATGTAGTGGGGGTGAGGGGAGAATTGTCAGTTGTCCAATAAAAAATAAAGTGGAATTATGTTTGTTTAGTGCATTTTTTTTAATCAGCTCTAGTGCAAATATTACATATGATATATGCAAAGGATATCTTGCTAATCAATTTTATTAGGTCTGTTATTTTCGAGAAAGTTTTTAATTTCACCTTCTTTTTTTTTTGGACTTATTATTGTTGAAATGCTTTATTCATAGTTATGTCAATAGAACAGATATTTCCCCTTCATGCTGATGATGGAACCAATATCAATGATTGATAGATTGAATCAAATTGATAGTGTTTTTGATAGATATAAAATACAGAGCCTATCAAAATTGACTGATAAATCACCTTGTAAACTAATATTCTCTATTTTGATTAGAATGATACTGTGTACCTGATTAATTTACAATATACAACCACAGCATCTACAGTTGGTGAGATTATGGCTTGCCTAATGTGCAAAAAACTAAAGATGAGAACTTTTATAACATTTGAAGCTGATGCTATTCTGTTTAGTAATTAGATTTTAATGCTTCTGAGATACATTGCAATATTTATAAGTAAAGCTGTTCAAGTTTGGGGAGGTCTGAGTTATTTTATTATACTCAGCAAAATAGAAAACTAGCAATTTAGGTTATTTCTAAGAAAGATTAGCTTAAGGATACTTTCTTAAATTGATTTAAGGCTTTGAATTGCTAATTGGTAAAATCATTAGTAAGGGGTTTATTCTTCAGAATAACTGTATCCCGACATACTCTAATGATTTGATGCTTTTTTTTTGTATTATATCTTTAAAATAACTTTTTAAACATTATTTAGTTGATAATTAAAAATTTGGAATTTCTTAGTGTATTTCCATATTTTTTCCTAAAAAGTTTCACATTTTTTAATGGGATGAAATTTAATGTACTCCAAAACATCTTAAATATCTTAGTTTTTAATGAGAGTTTTCAAAAGAATTGTGTTAATTATTGTAGATTTTCTTAGTTATAAGTGTAAAATATTGCCAGTCAATAAGTTTAAATCCAAATTTTGTAATGAAGCTGCTGAGAGCATAAGACATTTTCCCACTGTTAACTGAAATTATGATTCTACTTGCATCTATAAAGTTTGGTCAATGCTTATTATGAAATTAATGTTATGGTTGATTTGCCCAGTTTCAGTGATGCATATGTTTGCCATGTGCCATCTTATTCACACATGTTGATAGTTTGTCTTATGTTATTTTAATTCTCCAGATATGCTAACTGCGTTGCAGACAAATTACCAAGAATTGTTTCCCTTACAGTGTGTACTTCAATCCATAAGTGTTAAGTCATCATAAATATATAACATGCAACATTAAGCCAAAGAATGCTGTGTAGTTCATTGTTCAAAAACAGAAGGATAGAAGGACATTAAAATATACACAAGTGGTATCAGGATGGGCATGAGAGTTAGCTGGTGACAGAGACATGAGATTGTTTCTAAGTTTTCGTTCTTTCTGTTTAGCACAAAAAATCAAATGTATTTGTTATTCAGGATTGCTAGTGACAGTTTTCAGTTTATTTTTAAAAAAAAAATATATATATATATACTAATGATTAAATGTTTATTCAGAGAAGTGATTTTTGATGAAAATAAATAATAGATCATGAAACTAGGAATACTGTCATTTCAGTAGACATTTATTTCTTAAGTATTTCTTGAAAGTAAATAACTCCTGAACAAGAGAGTTCCCAGTTTCAGCATTAAGATAGTTGTAGTTTAACGTAATTCTATGGATAGAAATATTATACACTTTGTCCAATATTTCTGATTTTTTTTTTCTTTCAATATTAAAAAAAACATAAAAATGGGAACTTTGTTTCAAAGCTCTTTGCAGTGAATTATTTATAACAAGGTTATTGTTATGTTCCAAAATAATTCAGCAGCTAATTTTGGTTATTTTTAATTTGATTTTTAAAACTGGGCTATAGTTACTATAATAAAGCAAAATGGCTTTCTATGCATAATTACATGATTGTGTACTCTTCACTCATTGCTTTGGAAAATTCTTAAAATTTGAAATGTTTTTTTGTAGATCTTACCATTTGCTCTTAAGAATTATCTATGATATACAGTATATCTATTATATAATTGAATTATATATTTTTATTGTATTATTTGTACCTGACATTGGAACAGTCTAGATATTTTATAACTAAATTACATGAACTTTTCCATATCAGAGACTGCTTATTAAGAACAATGGTTTACACACACACACACACACACACACACCACCATGGTATGAAACTAAGCAAGCTAGTCAGTTATGAACATATGGATGAGCTTCACCGGCACTCTTAGTGGCCATGGTTTTACACTTAAGTGGGCCATCATATCCAGTCTACCATGTTTGTACCTGTCATTGTTCAGCTTAATGTTATATTTCTTGCTGAATTTATATGTAACTGTGTGTACATGTTGTATGTGTATGGTACTGTACAAAGAAATGCTGTAAAATTATTTTTGTGAGAAGAGCATGTCTGTGATGGCATGTGTGCATGGAAATTGATTTTGGCAACATGTTATTTTCTTTACTGTAAAATATGTTGACTTACCTGAAATTGGACATTATGCCATTAATTGTCTCACAAAAATTTTGTTTCATAATGGTTGATTGTAATTATTTTCTGTTTAAAGAACTTTGTTTTGTAATATTGAGTGCATATGCTACTTAAATTTTTGGTGTTGGCAGCTCATACATAATTGTAATATTCATAAAATCATATTGATTCTTTGTGCCATATGTTGAACTATTCAAATTGCCAACTTGTAATTAGCAGTTTTTTTAATGACCTCTGTGCTTCATATATATACTTAAATGAGTGTGTAGAAATCAGGTAATTGTTTGCTGTTTTGTTATCTTCAGTTTCTTTTTTCTTGTTCTTGTCAGTTATGTAAACTGTCATAGTTACTAAGGTAGAGCTATTTGTAGAGGGGCTTCCTGTACAATTGTAAGACAAGCCTTATCAGGTTAAACTAATCAGGTTTACTGCACTTTTACTGTTGACATAATCTTAAAATACCCACATTATATTTCTACAGAACAACGAAGATGGTTGTGGAATACTTTCAATAAAAAAAAAAAAAGAAATTTACAGATACGTGGTTATGGAAAAAAAAAAGGGTTAAAATTTTATTTATTCTGTGGTATGAATAAAAAAAAAAAAATTAACTGATTTTCAATTTCATAGCTTGGTAAAGGCTTGACTTGTATGATTTTAAATGTACATATGATAAATTCTGTAAAAAGTATACCTATTACTTGTATAATTTTAGTGCCACCACTGTAAATTTATGTTTTTTTATTTGCAGAATAAGGAGTCTCTAGCTTATAATCTGGCTACATGTATGTGCTGTATTTTTAAAGTTTTGAAAAGTGGGAGTGAAAAATTATTAATCATGTAGTAGTCCTTTAAAAAAATTGACATATTTCAAGAATCAAAAACTGGAATACATTTTTAAAAAAAAAAGTAATTTTAAAGTGTTTAAAACATATACTTGCTTGAGACTCCTTTTTTAAACAATTGTATATTATGTATGAAACAATTTTAGTTGCTTACGTATCTGTAATTAAATATAATTTTTTTCAAACTATATTGGATAGCAGAATAATTTGCTCTTTATTTACAGATGTTATGGAGCTCTCTGCTCCAGTGTTGATAGCAAATAAACGTGTATCAAATGTATAAAGGTTGCTGTCTTATTTTATAATTTCATTTTCAGCATTTCCATTCTCTATATTTCAATGTTCCATTAAAGACATCTACAGTATAGAGTTTTGGGTTTACTCATTTTCTCTTATCCTTTTCTGCTCTCCAACACTAGGATTAAAGCACTGCTAGCATGTTTTCCATGCATCAAGACCTGCTGATATTCAGAAAGATAGGGATGCATGACTCCTTTGGAGATGTTAACTCTACACATTCCATCTTCAGCAGACACTCATTCTTGGATTAAGCATATCAAACATCAACAGGCCAGTGGTATTGCCAACAAAAAAAATCAAAAAAGACTTTATGGTGAGTCTTCTCCAAGAGAATATTATATATATACATGTGTATATATATATATATATATATATATATATATATATATATATATATATCCAAATGTGTTAATTTGGAAGTTTGGTGAAAGAGGAATTATGGTCTGCCTTTTGTTTTTCAGCTGGATCTCCAAGTTCCAGTGATGGGGAATCTTTAATGCTACAGCTCATAATAATATTCTAGACAATTATGTGCTTCCAACTTTATACAGCAGTTAGTAAATGTCCTTGACAAAGCGAGGTATGTTGAGGAATAGTTTGATGAGATGGGTGTTGAAGAACTTGACTTCCTGCACAGAGCCATTTCTCTACCCATTTGGACACTTGTGGGATTAATTGGACATGAATGAAGAAATTGTGCGCTTGCCCATAGTCCCTTCACATGACAAAATGCGAGATTGAAAAGATGCAAAAACAGCAAGAAACTATTGGAACTGAAAACAGAAAAATCAAGAGAACCAAAAACAAAATTTTAAGGACAGTGAGCAAATACTTATTTGCTTACTGTCATTCTTTCAGCAAAACAAGAGGTTATCCCTGAAAGTTCGGTAAGAGTGTGGTTAGCAAAGGGCATGCAGACTAGGTTTTTTTTCCTTGGAGAGTGATGAATGAAAGAACTGACTCAGGCAACGCATTCCTAAGTGCGTTTTCTGTTAGTTGTTTCAAGGATAGGTACAGTAGATACAGGAAAAACCTTGCTTAACACGATTAATTAATCCAATTAATACGCGCTAAGCGAATGCAATAAACAGTAGGAATAATTATAATTCAGTTAGTGTAAATTTATAAATAACATTTTTATTTTTATATATTTTAATATTTTTATTTGTAAAAAATTTTTACATTTAAATAAAAAAAAAATGTAAATAACATCAGTGTAAATTTGAAGGGGGGGGGGGGGAAGTACAATATAAGCTATATTAGAGGATAAAATCGTCTAAATATTTGATTGAGCTACTTTTTTTACAAAAAAAAAAAAAAACGTTTGAATCGTGCTCGACTTTATTATCTTGTCATGCAATTTGCGATCGCTTTATCAAGATTTCGGCGGACTTTGAAGCTTCGTTCCATATCAGGATCGGCATCAAAATTTCCTTAGCATACTCAATCTGAAAATTAGCTTAAGTTCTTTTGCAGTTGCTTCTTAGTAGTAACATTCTCTTGTTCGCACTCCTTATCTTCATATGCACGCTATTATAGTTGAAGGAGAACATTCTCGCTTGACTGTTCTGAATGGGAAACGAGCAAGTTTCTCCCATCATTGTCCAGTTCATTGAATCCAAGTTCTTTTCCAATTGTGCCGATTTCTTCAATAATGTTAGATCTTTGATTTTGCGCACGATAAAATAACACAGGCTTGAGTTTAAAGTCGCCTACTGTATTGCCTCCTAATGAAAGTGTAAGACGATCTTTAGATATTTTGTATCTTGGTTGAGATGCTTCAGTTGTTAGGATAGTTTTTTGGCATACGCTTACAAAAGAGACCAATTTCGTCGACATTGAATATTTGCCGATCGTCATAATCACCCTCCTGAATTATCCTTTGCAATTCTTCAGGAAACTTGGCTGCAGAATCAGTTATTCTTACGTTATGCAGTCCAGTTCGATTTTTAAAAAGGTCAAACCATCGTATCTCGCAATAGAGCTTTTACATTCCTCTTGAAATTTGGTCTCTTTCAATGAGGTAAAAATATGGAGCACTTGCCTGAAGAGGTATTCTTTTGGTTATAATCCTCAATCCAGAGTGGTAGAAAACGCTCCATCTTGATCATTAAATGGCTTCTATTTCGGATGATCTGCTTTCTTAAAGAAGCAGTAGCAACTTTTCCTTGTTATTTGTATTCTTTGCTCTTATTTAATATAGTCCAAACCGTAGACGCTGTATCCCAAGTCTCGTAAAGCATTGTATTACTAGCGCTACTTTCATGCCTCTTAATGACTTCCAGCTTTTCCTCGCTGCAGATTGGCGACAAAAAATTTCGCATAATGTAAAAAAAAAAAAAAAAAAATCGCGCTAACTGATTAATCACTTAAAGCGGGAAATAGTATCATTTCACTATCGCGCATATCGAATTCGCGTTAAGCGAGGTTTCCTGTATTGTGTTGATAACTTGAGTCTTCCATGGTGTGTTTTTGGACTCCTCCCTGTAGTCCTAAGACTCGTGCAGTAATAATAATAGCTTTTAAATCTCGTGACATTTTTGGCTCCTTTTATATACATAATTATCTTTCCCATATTGTTCTCCATATTCTCTAAGTACATAATGATGACTTCTGTATCAAGGAACTCTTTGTGAATTGTCTCTTTAATTGCTTGTACACACGATGGAGGTATTTTTCTATATTCGCAAATAATTTCACACAGCCACATTCTCCGAAGTTTATTTCCTATTTTTAAAAGACTTGCTTTTTTTTCCTAGTACTATTAGGATTCCACATTTCGTTTCATCCTTGTCGACCTTTCACTGGGGCCCCTGTAGCCCAGTCAGTATAGAGTAAGCCCTTTGGTCAGAAAGACCTGGGTTCGATTCCCGTCAGTGACACAAGAAACTTTAACTGGTATCTTCCGACTAAAGGTGAGTTATCTGGTCTCATGTGGAGGTAGGGGGTTTTTCACCAGGAAACTCGGAATTTTCGTCCCCCCAGAACAGGCAAACCGGCACCTTGAAAACACATGGATTACAGTCATGAATACATCCCAGCCACATGCTGGTCCTCAGCCCAGATCAAATTAGGGGTTGGGGAAAGAGCAATGGTGAACTACCCTATTAAAAAAAAAAAAAAATCTCACAAGGAATACTCTGTGGGCAATGCCTACAAAGCATTCTGCAGTTGGTAAAACAACTGAAAGAGAAAAACCAGAACCTTTCATTGCAAGAGTTTTGCTATTGATTCTCTCCAAAGATTTATTACAACGTGTCTGAAATAATGTGGGTTCTACAGTCGATTTCGTTGAGTTTATGGGATGAAAAACCGCTTGCCCGTACCAGGGATCGAATAACTCGGTGACTAGTCAAAGAAAGGCTTAGATTAAGTTCCTCCTGTCGGTGACTAGACTTGAATTATATAAGTCTATCTTTGGAAGGCCTAGCCAGAAGATGCAAGCGCCACTTCTGCTGAACTATACAGGCCTTTATTTATGGATGCATTGGAGTTCTTTCCTATTCTCCAACAAGACCTAATTTTTTTCTATTTCTTTATATATCAGCTTTCATCTCTAATGACTCAAAAAAAAAAAAACAACTCCTTTTTCAGTTTTTCCATGTTGAAATTAACCCAAATCATTTTACTGGAAATTGCCTCCCATGAAGGATTTATCTTTATATTTATTGTATATTTTAGCTACTACCTGGTTTTCATGACCTTAATGCTTGAGTAAATCACCTCATACTGTAGAATGAGAAAAGAATTCAGAAATAATTAGAACATTTAATATAAGTATTCAAAAAAATAACATCTTTACAGAATAACAGAAAATAAATTAAATTACATAAATATACTTGAAATTTTTTTAATTAAAATTTTAGGGTTTTTGATTTCATATTCACAAAATTAGAAATAATGGTCTTAACGTCTAATTCCGCACATATATCATTTTCAATAGCTATTAACGCCAAACCAACGAGCCTTTTTTGTGATATGATATACTTATTCTTAAGTAGGTTTTAATCAATTTCAATTTGGAAAAGAAACGTTCGCCGCTCGCTACACTAACGGGTAAGGTTAATAATATTCTTAAAGCAATTGAAAAGTTAGGGAAAGATAAATTATTGGACACAATAAAATCAAGAATCTTGAAAGGGTTTTGAATATTTAAATTATCCTTCCGAAAAATACCCGGAAAGTACATAACTCGTCATATACTTCTATTGCATTTATTGGCGCCGTCCTTCAAGAGAATCTCTAAATCGTCACAATTTTTTCGTAAATCTTCGATATTAATTTGTAGTAATCTATACAAGAAATTGAAATTATGTTTTTAGTTGTTCAAAACGTTCTATTAACGAACACATTGCAACATCTAGAAGTGGATAAAACACATTCACTCTAAATTTATCTTGTGGCGATTCGTCATAATGCTCGCCAGTTTTAAATTCTTGTTCTCCGTCCACTTCTTCATTTAGTTCATTTGCCGTTTTAGAACTTCTTTAAAATTTGTATCCGATCGATACTCTTGTAAGAATATTTTTACGTTTTCGATAGATTCTAAAGCAAGTGTAATGTTCATATTTTTGTCTTGAAGCATTTTACTCACAGGGTTTATTCTGGTAAGTAAATCATGCCCAATTATAAGAGAGCAAATAAATTTGTAGTCCTTTATTTTAGCACATAATGTTTGTGCTTCATGCTGAGTTTCTTTATTAAAATTTTCATTATTTAAAATTTCAAAAAGCATCGTAAATTTCTCGTAACTGATATCGTAGAGGGCGGATTCCCATCGCTTTTCTGATGGCTGTTTCAATGTTAATTTTTTTACGAACTTTAAAAGGATTGCCCAACGTTTGTAAGAGAATGAAAAGAAATTGTATATTTCTTGAATAATTGCAAAGAAACTAATTGTATCTGCATTCACTTTGGCTGCATCCTTAATGATTAAATTTAGAGTATGAGCAGCACATGGCACGTAAAAAGCTCGAGGATTTTTGTTTAAAAGCAAATTTTGGAGCCCATATTTTTTCCCTTTCATTTCCCTATTGTCATACCCTTGACCTCGCACGTCTTCAATGGGAATGTTCCACTTTTCCAGGTGTTCCATTATTGTTGCACATAAACAACGTCCTGTGGAATCTGATATATCTGCAAAACCTAAAGTTTTCCCTGATCTTGACAATTCCATTGTCACAGAAAACAAAGCAAATAATAATGGTCATTTGTTCTGTTTTACTTACATCAGATGTGCAGTCTAAAATTATGGAATAATATTTAGATTTTCGAATTGATAATAAAATTGTAACTCTGATTGCGTTACTTAGTTTCCAGTATTTAATTTTGACTGTCTTTACTCAAATAGTGTATTCTATTGTTTCGTTGTAGGGCCCTTCAACATGATTTTCCATAACGGGATCAAACTTCGCAAACAGTTCGACTAATTTTAAAAAATTGCCGTTATTCCTTTCATACATATAATTTGTCAGATGATCCGCGAAAAGCTAAGTTTTGGTTACCAAGGAATTTTATAATTTCAATGAAGCGTTCTAAAACACTCCAATGTTTCTTTTCCATTGAGTCTGGCAATCAATAGTAGTTTTGTTTTTTAAATTATGTGTTAGTTTCGTGGTCAACTACAACTAAATCTTCTGTTTTTCACTTAAATCATGCGTCTTGTTATCTTGTTCAATAGTTACATAGTACTTTCATGCAAATTGGATGATCTGCACGGTTTTTCAACTCTGATTTCTGATGTATCGAGTTGGTTACAATCTGCATCAGAATATTTTAATATTTTAACAAATTTATTAAGAGCCCCAGTTTGTTTCTTAATAACTGCTTCTTTCTCGGCATGACGCTTACGATTTTGTGCACCGGATAACTTTATTTTTTTTTTAATTTTTGATTCCATTTCTATTTTATACCCACAAGAAATTATTACACAAGACACAGAGACGAAATAATAGTCCGCACTGCGCTACTGTCAGTAGCCTACTGAGATGCGTACCATATGACTGGTTAGCTAGCAACAAATGTTTTGTACGAAAATTCGTTTCTGCACATAAAAACCGTTCATCATTTCACGTTAGATAGACTGCAGTAGACACAACATTCTGCAGGCAAGCATTTAGCCTGCTCTCGCTGACAAAATTGTAAACAGCCGGCTGATCAAAGAGGCGGCAATATACAATTTTTTAAAAATTTTATTCGGTGTATCTGGCCTTATTTATTTTAATATTGATCACTCTAAGAATTTTTTTGTTTACATGATAAAAATTTTGTTTCTTAACACTTTCATTGCCAAGCTGAAAATTGGAATTTCGTGTGGTGGCCAAATTTTTTTTTTTTTTTTTATTTAGTTAGCGGCGATAACGCGTAATCGGCCGTTTGGTGAGAACTCGCATCGCGTGATCGCGCCATATCGTTCATTGCCAAGCTGAAAATTGGAATTCCATGGTGGCCAATTTTTTTTTTACTTTTTTATTTAGTTAGCGACGTCCACGCGATAACGCGTGATCGTCCGTTTGGTGAGAACTCGCATCGCGTGATTGGCAATGAACATGTTAAAAATGAACTTATGAACGGTGCCCCGGCGGCGGCGCCCGCATGCGCGCTTCCGTCGGCCCTGCTTATACGACAAAGTACGAATCAGCTTAACTCCAAGATATTTGGTGTTACTGCAGTGTTCAAGGCGTTTTCCTATCCAGACAATGTTTAATTGGCGTTTTGCTTCCCTATTGCACAGATGAAAAGCACAAACCTGAGTCTTGTTTGGGTTAGGCTTCAGGCAATAGGTCTCATAGTAATTGGAGAGTATTTCTAAGGCTTCTGTCAACCTCTTCTCAACTTCTTCAAAACTCCTTGCTTGACTGCATATAGCTGTGTCGTCGGCATAGATAAACCTCTTCACTTATAGGTGGTTTGGCTGATCGTTAGTATAAATATTGTAGAGCATCGGGGTCAATGCGCTGCCTTGAGGTAAACCATTCTTCTGATTTCTCCATCTACTCTTCTTTTCTTGCAAAGTTACATAGAATCATAGGTTCTGGAGCATGGTTTTAGCTACATGCATGAGGTGAAAATCTTTCGTTATTTGGTACAGCTTGACCAACAGTTTCTTGTGATTAACAGTGTCGTATGCCATTGAAAGATCAATAAAAGCTGCTCCAGTCACAAGCTTCTTCTCGTAACCATCTTCAATGTGCTGCGTGAGATTCAGAATTTGGCCACAGCAGGACTTTCCGGGACGGAAACCTGCTAATTTACATCGCTTTTTCTCCTCTGCTTTGGCTCGCCGAAAATGCCTGGACGACTGCCGTCTCAAGTAGCTTAAACTCCCGCCTCTGTAATTATAATTGTAATCAACTAATTGCCGCCAACTGTCAACTGGGATCCGTCTCTGGCCTGGAAGCTTTTCTCCAGCAACTGGAACTTCTCCTTTCGGCAACTCGAAGCTCTCTCTCTAGACTGGAACCGGGAAGCCCCTCTCTGGCAACTGATGGAAGTGGGGAGCTCTGTCTGCGGCCTCTGGAAACCCTTTCTCTGGCCTAGAAGTCGTCTCGAACCGGGAAGCTCCCTATGCTTGGCTCTGTCCCTTTTTATTATGCCTTCTCTGAGACCTCGCACGAAGTTTGTAACCCCCCAAAGAACTCGGCATGACTCTTTATCTTCTTTGAAGTTCGGCCCGCTTTCTGTTCTCCTCCACTTTCTTTTGCTTGTAAGTTGCCG
This sequence comes from Typopeltis vanoorti, assembly GCF_054136105.1. Taxonomy (NCBI): domain Eukaryota; kingdom Metazoa; phylum Arthropoda; class Arachnida; order Uropygi; family Thelyphonidae; genus Typopeltis; species Typopeltis vanoorti. Next base: position 115,272,297 of record NC_143556.1, on the reverse strand, counting down.
GCCATCGGAAAGTTGTTTGAACCTTTCTGACTGACTTCAGAGGTGTTTATGCGCAGAGCTTGTAAGTCTTTCTCATACACAAAAAAAAATCATAAACAACCTTTCTTATGCCGCCGTGTAGTTCTATTACATACAGCTCCGGTGGCAAAATATGACCTTTGTTTTTAACGCTCTAAAATATTCTTATTAAAGGAGTATATACTGTTAACTTCCAAAGGGTTATTTACAAAAATGTCTAGTACAAAATATACAGAGACAAGTTATTTTTACAACATTCTCATGGGACTTGACCTATGTAAAAAATCGATGTAAAGCGCTTTGATATTTTTATGCTACATCGAATTTTTACAATAACTTACATTTAATACTAATGAACACCTGTCTGTAAATCTGGAACACAACTGTAAACAGAAAAAAAAATATAACAGAAATATAATATAAATGTCTCTATATTAAGAAATGGTAAGCTCTCAAGATGAGATTTTCTAAAACTGATGAAAATGGAAAAAATATTCCTATTCCACCCACAGTACAAAATGTACTATACATTTATTATACAATATTTATTATATATACTATACTATAGGTTCCCACAAGCGGTGAATGCTGGTCTTGAAATTCACGCTTGCTCTTGTTATCATTCAGGGAATGAGCGGTGTGATTGAAGTCTGATTAGCGGAATAATGAATTACTGACCATTTAAAACTATGTACAGGTAACCCTCGTATAACGCGGATGTTAGGTTCCGCAGAAATGCCGCGTTATATAAATCGCGTTATGCGAGTCTCGGATCACATAGAAAAAGTAGGGTTATGTTCCAAAATGGTTTTTTTTTTTTTTTAATTTTTTAATTATATAAACAACAATGGCATATCCAACAAAAAAAATATTTTTATTTAATTCTGGCAATTCATGTAAGTTAAGAAAACAAACTATGAGACAAATACACAGTATAAAAGAATAAAAATTACAAATTGTACTTAAACTTCATTGCACATAATGCATAAATGTTTTAGGCAAAATAAAATAGTGCATATTTTAATCTTTCATAGCACGAGGATTTGAGGATTGGTTAATAAACACTGCTTTTGTCATTTAATCACCTAATGCATTACTACAAAACAGAGTAATTCTATCTTTGGAAACTTTGAATCCAGGAACTGATCTTTCATTTTTCGAAATATAGGTGCGTTTTTGCACCTTTTTTCCAATATATAACCCGGATTCATCCGCATTGAACACCTGGTATGCACTATAAATGTTTATAAACTTTGAGAGTTTTTTGTTTAATAAGATTTCTATCCATAGGAATTTTCTTTTGAGGTGCAATCTTCTATCGAAATCATTAGAGATTTTTCCATTAGAATATCGCGCACACGAGCAACGCGCTTTGCACTTATCGTTGACCCAACAATAAACACTTTTCGGATTTTATGTTCATTTCGTTTGATTGTTCGAATTGTTGATTCATTTAAATTCAAAGTCCCTGCAAAAACTTCTGGTTTTTCTCCATTTTTCAACCGATCCAAGATTTTGAATTTTTTTCTTCGAGAGAAATTTGTTTTCAATATTGGTTTTTCCCTTTCGTTGCAGTTTGTGGCCATTACTATAAAAATAATTTTTTACACAAAAAAGCAAGCATTACATATTGTATGTAACTCACCAGAACATAAAGTGCTCGGTTTGAGATGAACACACATGATTTTTAATGCACTTTCCTGGTTGAAACGAGGCTTATTTTCAACAATAAACGTTTTATACGGTAAACAATTGAGGTACATGCGTGCTAAAGGATATTTTCCCTAATATAAATTTGCTACTTATAATTACATGCGGGATACAGGCAGACACAAATTTAACGAAGATACAAATTGATTTTTAAGTCGCACGGTGAAAAACATATGAAAAGACAAAGGATTACTACAATTTGTAGACGGTGTTTTTATCGGAACCGTGTTGTATAAATACCGCGTTCAACAAGGGCTACTACAATTTTAGACCGCGTTATACGAGGGTTACCTGTATTTAGAAATTTATGTACATTTAATCATACAAATACAACATTCATTTTACAAATTATATTTTATTTTTTCAATTTAGCTACTTGTATACAAATTGTACCCTACAGTTCTTCTTTATGAACTGGTCAATAACATCGTCATAAAAAGTTGGTTGTAACTTAATTTTCTCAAGCAACACGCACATTTATAAAGAGTGGCTGAAGATCACTGGCTAGAGCTACGTTGACTGCGTATGGCCCGTGTTTAAGCAACAGTGTGAGATGACGTGGAGGGAGCAGAAATGGCTATGCGCGCGCGTGAAATCACAGTGCTGAAGTGAGGACCTGGGTACTCCCACAACCGAGCAAGCCAAGGTAGCTTGACTAGCGTCGGCCTTCGATACACAACACAAAGCTCAATTATTGCCGCGCAAGCTTAAAACGTCTTCTCTCTACAAAAATAAAAGCCTAAATAGAATGCTTATAAATGCATGCATTTATTAACAAATAAATATTACTTCTTTCTCAATTAATGAGCTTGCATAGCAAGCATGGAGAATTCGCTATTGGTTCCCACCTTCATCAGTGGTAACCACACATAAAAAAAAAAAGTGATCACTTTATTAGAAACATCATTTAATAACGAGTGGGATTTCCTTTTGCCTTATGAACGGCCTGTATTCTCTATGACATTGATTCAACTGTCTGAAATATTCCTCTGGGATGTTTGTCCACGATGTCACAATGGCATCGTCCAATTGTTGCAGATGGGATGGTGACATATTTCTTCTGTTAACTGCTCTCTCTACCTCATCAGGAGATTCTCAGTTAGTTTTAAGATCTAGAGACTGAGCTAACCACTGAAGTAATGGAAACTCTCTGCATGTTCCTCGAACTACTTCAACATGATACAAGCTTTGTGGCATGCATATTGTCTTTCTTGTAGTACCCATTTGACAACGGGTAACTGCAGCCATGAATGAACATGATCAGCGACAATGTTAAGATAGGCAGTGGCATTCATGCCGTATTCAGCTGGTATTAGGGGACCTAAAGTGTGTCAAGAAAACATCCCCCGCCACTAGCCTGAGTTATTGCTTCTAGGCAGGAAATATTGCTTGAGAGGGGATTACAGTTTTTCTGACAGGTTCTTAAAGTGCGGGTTAAAGTCGTTTGCGAACTGTTTAAGAGAGCTGGTCTCGCAAGCAAAGCTGTGTTTTTAAGTTTCTAATCAATGTTGTAAGATAATTCCGTTTTCTTTTATATAACTATTAGTATATTTTGTGTTATGAATTACAGTCAGAAATACTGCCCTTAGGGATACAGTACTAAATGCAAAGTATTTAACTAATGCAAAACTTTACTTTCGTGAAGCAAAGTAGACAACCCAGTCTAAGAACACACAGATTAAGAAATGAATGCAAGGCCGTTGCCAGATTAGATCGCGCCCTGAGGCAAACAATTAAATATCTCCCATGAGGGATTATAAGACAAAAATATAAGAAAATCTCCAATTGCTATTTTGTTTTTATTACAAGGGAAACATTAATGCAAAACGATTACATAATAATATTAATTAAATGCTTGCTCTACTGGGGATATCGCACAATAAAACTGTTTATAAGCTCTTCTAAATTTAAATTATAAATTTAGAAGAGCTTATAAACAGTTTTTAAACTAGAGGCGTAGACATAGCTTATAAACTATGTCTACGCCTCTATGATATAGTTGCTAGACCAACAAATTGTTAACAATATCCTTAGGGCGGTGGTTACGTTGGGATAAATTTCTACAAGATTTTGGTTATATATCTCATCTCTTTTACCTTGCGGTGTCGAGGGTTTCTTGATTTTCTTGCTTTCTTAAAAAACAAGAAAAAAACTGTACACGGCAAAATGATTTTAAGGAATGACGATGGTAAGGAGGTCACTGAATCAGTCGATATAGTGGAGTTACTGAGCGCGCACTTTGTAAAAGCATATCATCCAGGTGGTGACATTGAAAAAATGAAGGAACCATTAGTTTATACGGGAATAGTGATGAATGAAGTGGAGGTGACTAGTCTATTACAGAACCTTAATGTGAATACATCTGTGGGATTGGATGGTATACCGGCACGGGTCTTGCGGGAAGCGGCTAAGGAATTATCAGTGCCCTTGACCATGTTTAATCTGAGTCTCAGGTCTGGTTTAGTCCCGAAGGTGTGGAAAGAGGGGAAAATAGTTTCACTGCATAAAGGAGGATCCAAAACTACGGTTGCAAATTACCGACCGATCAGCATATCAGGAGTCGTTGTCAAGGTCTTGGAGAAAGTAGTCAAGGAAAAAATACAGGAATGGATTGATGAAAATGAGATACTGTACAGGGGACAGCATGGCTTTGTGAAGGGTAGATCATGCGTCAGTAACTTGCTCAAGTTTTATAACAAGGTGACGGCTGAACTGGATAAGGGAAATGGGTTTACAGTGATACTGCTGGACTTGGCAAAGGCATTTGACAGGATACCACATGGAATACTAATCCGTAAACTACAACATATGGGAATGGATATAGGGTTGGTGAGATGGATATGTGGATGGTTGATGGAGAGATATCAAAGAGTAGTTTATTCAGGAGTAGAGTCCAAAAGATGGCCTGTGACTAGTGGTGTGCCGCAGGGTTCTGTTCTTGGACCACTGCTGTTTAATCTGTTCATTAACGATATAGGGAAGGATCTAAGTGGAACAATTCATTTGTTCGCTGATGATGCAAAGTTGGGTAGGGAAATAGTGAATGCAGAAGATGTCAAAGTCTTGCAGGATGACTTAGATAGATTGGAGTTCTGAGCTAAGGAGAATGGATGTCAATTTAATGTGACAAAATGTAAGGTTATGCATTTTGGGGTGAAAAGATTAGCAGCAGTATACCACATTGGTGGAACTGTACTCCAAGAGATTGATGAGGCCAGGGACTTGGGAGTGTTGGTGGATAGGGAGATGAAGTTTAGGGGGCACATTGCAAAAGCAGCTAAATCAGCTCATCAACTCACTTGGTTGTTGAAAAATACCTTGACGAGCAGAGACAAGCAAGTTATTGCTTGGTACCTCTGTACCAAGCCTTGATAAGACCTCATCTCGACTACTGTGTCCAGATTTGGTCACCTCGGTTCCTTCTTGATGGGGAGGAGGTGGAGAGGATCCAGAGGCGAGTGACTAATATGAGAACAGGTTGAAGATTTGTGGGTTGCAGAAACTAGTTGATAGGCGGAGGAGGGGAGATATGATTGAGACATTAAAATTGCTAAAGGGATTCTATAGGATTAATTCAGAGGATATTTTTGAGATCAGGACTGGTGGTGGGAGAACTAGGGGACACCTATGGAAGCTGGGCAAGAGTGTGGTTAGCAGGGGTGTTAGAGCTGGGTTCTTTACTTTTAGAGTGGTAAATGAGTGGAATAAGCTGCCAGAGTCTGTTGTGGGTGCTATGACGGTGAACGAGTTCAAGGCAAGGTATGATAGATACTGTGAGAATGTAATCGCATAGTTGTGTGGACATGATGTTTAGGGCCTCCCTCGATGAGTCTAAGGACTCCTGGAGTCGCCCGAAATAATAATAATAATAATAATAATCGGACCTCAAACCGTTCACAGGATAAGATGGTCAGCCCTATGCCCCAGTGTATCCTGTAGTGTTGAGTTATCAAGGCCGGTTTGCCTGCTTTGCGGGATGAAAAACCCCAGGAAAAACTGGGGAAAAATCCCTACTGTCCACGCACAAGACCGGCTAACTTGGCTATGGCTGAGGAAGATCCTTCAGCTCCTTACGTCACCGATGGGAATCGAATCTAGGACACTCCTTCCCCAGGCATATGGTTGCGAGGCGCACAGCCACTAGGCTGGCCGCGCGGCCACCTTCTTGATATTTATGTTCTTACCAAAGTCTTCCCATGACTTTAGTTTAGTTAGTTTTACAGTGTTTAGCTTTCTTACATTTGTCTCTGTATTCTCTATGAGCACAAGCTGACTTATTTGCCAGGAACTTTTGATATGTTTTCTTCTTTTCCTTCACTGCCTCTTTAACATCCTGTGTCCATCATAGGGTTCTGATTTTTCTATCCTTGCAGAAAACCTCACATGGTGAGGACCACTTTTCTCTTGTATTATTTTTGAGATAATTTTTAATTCTTCAAATAAATCTATTGCATCTACATCAGATGTTATAAAATATCTTGTTGCCGTATAAGCGGCGCCGTGAGGCAGGCTGCCTCTATGCTACACCCTGTCGAAGGTACTGAACGAATGTATTTCATTTGTGCCTTTCACAAAAGTTCTGGAACTCCACAAAGGTAGCAAAAATTAAATAAATGAGAAAATGATTATGATAATTTTATTATGATAATTATAATAATAATAAGAAAAAAATAATAATAATTCGCTTCTGACAGGATGGCCGAGTGATGTAGCGTACCAGTTCTTCAACCAAGAGGCTGTTGGTTCGAATATTTTGAGAATATCTTTAGGTAGTAGGCGAATTTGAAAAATAACTTCAATGTTTGTTATCTAGAATAAGATTTATTATGAACCCCGAGCTCACACATGGTAATAATATTAATATACTGTAGGCTAAAAGATTTTTTCTAGGTTGGATTCCATTAAAAAGTATATAATTTTGAAAACTATACAAAATATTTCATATATTTGAGCTTTTTTTTTTTTTTTCCGGGAGACATCTTATCCTTTCTTCATGCGAATTCATCATGTTGAATTCGAACTTTACATTTCGCTAAACATTTTAAAGACATATTTATTACAAAACGAAGATTTTGATTTTTACGATAACCGTGTACAACCGTTTTTTTTTAAAAAAAAAAAAAAAGGTTGGGGGATGAAAAGTGACTGAGTTTGTTCGATTATGCGAGCATAAAAAATATGGGGAGAAATTTCTTGGTTAGGTTGTATTTGAATTGTGGCCCAAGCAACTAAGGCTATGAACCTTACAGGACAGGGCTGCACCGTGCGGATGTGCAGGTTGTGTCCCGCCAAGGCACCTGATCAGGAGGGGGCGCCATTTCAAGACGATAAATAATAAATTCTTATGGGGGGGGGACTAAAATATAACTTGGAACAAAGGTGCCTCTTACTCACGGAGCGGCACACTGATGGAAGCGTGTTGTCTGTTAATTTTGTGTGTTCTCTGGTCAGTTTACCTTCTTCGTGGGATGAAACACCAGTTTCCGATGGAAAGCAGGTGAAGGTGAGTTACATTCTTCCCGTCTTAAACAGGATTCGAAACCAGGACTTTTCAACTAAATGGCATCGTCGATAGCGATTGAGGCTTAGTATCCTTTTTTTTTTGTATTATTTACAGAAGGCTGCCCGCATGTGATCTTAAATCTCAGAAGTATGAGGACTATAATTTTATTACATTCAGTTCCAGTTGAATGTAAAAAAATTATGGTGGCAGACTCACCACTATAATATCTATCGTCATGCTAGTAACTTGACATAGGGAAACACATGTCACTTTCAAATCTCAACGAAATCCAAACTTCTGTTATTAGTCGTAATCTCTGTAATTTTATTAATTGAAAATTTTTTAACGAATTCGCTTCATTAAACATGGATTGGCATGTAGTCTAATGAAGCGAATTCGTTAAATTGTTTAAATGGTTTACATGGTTTACATCCTAAATGGTTTACATCCTGTAGATGGCTGCTTTTGAATACAATTCTTATGGCCTTCAAATATGCTCGTTATCTCATATCAGGAAAAGCAAATAAGTTAATTAGTTGGTTGGCCTGACAAGTTTTATGTCGAAATAAACACGCACACACGTAAGGGAGGGAAAAAAAAAAAAACTAAAAATCATCAGTCTCAAGCCACCATGATAAAGTAACTAGCCATTTATTCTCATTCATGTGAAACCACTAAATCTGCTAATTTTCTTGTTGAATTCATGTAAGAGAAAATTATGCTGTTTTTCCCGCCTTCTGTTACGCAAACAGATGTTATATCGCTTTCGGGATCTTTACTAAAATTTACTGAGCCATCTCGAATTTTGTTACAACTGCACCACTGACTTTGTGCTCATGAAATATCAGAAATGGTGCGGAATGCTACAAAATCTTTACTTTTGTAACAAGCGAAATTGGTAAAATTAGCAGTCCACGAAGCATCTCTATATTATGATATCAGGTGGGCGTTTGCTGTCCGATCTACTTATTTTTCTAAAGAAAAACCAGTCTGCAAAGGGGGAGGTCTCACGATGACGCTGTCAAACTTGACCCTGCATGACACTGATTAAAAACATGCAAATGTGAGGCAGGGTAAATGCATAATAAAGAAATGAATGAAGTAAAATTTTCAAAAAAAAAAAGTGTAAAATGAATTTCGCTGTAATTCTGAAATCATTTCCCTAATTTCTCTTATTGTTTGTATTATTTTATCTGGCTGAGAACTGGATTCCACCAAACGTTTCCATTTATTTTTCCAGGAACGGAAAATTAAATGGAAACGGTCTTTCAAGACATCGTTAATGCTGCCTGAGTTATGGAATGTCTCTGGCGAATTTTGAGTTTCATTCATAATAAAATTTATTTTAGTATGAAACAAAAAATCCCATAGTGACTTTTTTGTTAATGCGTGGGCGGAGAAAATGTGACTTAATCGTTTCCAAATGATTAGTTAAGTTACCTTGACAATTAGGTAACCTTGTGTTGAAATTAAGATCCATTCAAGTCCAACAAATATAGAATCCTTATTCATGCATTGCATATTGTTCAGTGCGTCGGTTCTGCTAAGTAGCATTATTTTACCGTTCAGTGTTAAATTAAATGCTAATGATGAGAGTTATCTAATAGAATGCGCGGTAGTGAGCCAATTGTTATCATTCATGGTAGTTTTCTCCCACTTGAACTACATGCTGCTGCATATGGGGCACCATTAGGAGCACGCCCACTGTGAGGCGATTAAAGCATTTGAGTGATTCATACGTTCTCCTGTGTTGATTATAAACATTACTCATCCTCCTTCTGGCAATGTTTTGCTTTAAATTAACGAAAATATAAGGATACTTTTAAGACGGCCTTCCGACAATTAGATCATTTCCCATTACTTGACTTACTGTACAATAAAGTCAACGATATCCACCTGTGGCGTTTTGACTTGTATCTCGAGGAATACGCTTATTTTGAAGACAATGGCATCGTCTTACTAATGAGTGAGCCGAGGGGGAGGCCACTTGACAAGTGAAATGACGCCTACGTGCATTTCTGGCATGGTGCCTACTGTAACTGTGAATGTTTTTGGCCCATGAAGGAGGAAGTATTTCCTGTTTTAACAAGGAACGAACGAACGAACACACCGCTAACTTTTCTTTTCACAGTCGTCACTTCCGCAGGAAACTTGTTGCTGCTAGCTGTTTACGAGTTATTGAAACATCTGTTTACTGGATGCACAGACCGCTTTGCAAACAGTTTTGGTGAACATTTGGGCGTGTCTCAAGTCAGTGAATTGAGATTCCTTACTCACCCTTAGGATACAGCGTAATACATGGAAAGCAATTTCCTTTCAAAAAATTGAAAGATACCCCACGTGTCTTTCAGGTTCGAAGGAATGAAACAAGTTCACACACAAAACGTGGAGCATTTTAGAAAAGGTCAGTAAAGACACATCTAACCATTGATAATGTACTGTTAGCAATACAGTTTATTTATTTATTTATTCTTAAATTTTGTTTTATAGTAACAAATGTGATTAAAAAAGGACTTTGAAGACAGCTGAATATACTTCAGCCCTTGAACTGTATTTATGTATTTTTTTTATATTTAATTTTTTCCTGGATTATTACTCAATGTAAATGTTTGTGAATACCCTTTAGTATGGAATTTTGTCTTGTCTGTGACTTAGTGAAGACTTAAAGTGACTGGAACAACGTGCTTCGTCTGATTTGTAGAGCGGGGTTCCACAATTATCTATTCGTTATCGAATACCTAATTTATTATAGGTTTACAAACTGTCGTGGGAGAGATTTACATTTCGTGGGCGAAGGTTTACAGATCGCATTTGTAAACCTTCGCCGTCTTTTTTTTCGGTTTTCATGTATGGAAACATACGAGGCAACAGCTATTTATCCATCCTCACTCTTCTGCTTGACGTACTTTAAAAAATACATTTTGTATATTTTTATGCCACGGCACACCTATGGAAGCATCTGAGTTAGAATCCCGTCTTGGATGAGAAGAACCTCTATCAAGGCTTTTTCAAGCGAAAGTGAGGTAGCCTGTCTCACACGGAGGTGGAGGGTTTCTTCCATCTTGGGAGGCTACACACAAGCCTATATCCGTCTGTTAATTGCACGTATTGCGTCCAGTGTCTGTTTTGAGGAAAGCAAAATCTAGTTTAAGAGACTGATACAACTTTAAATAATAATAAAACTCTACCGTGTCCAATGTAGCAGCTTAATTCACCTTTGAAAAAGCTAACATAAAGATTCCGCCTATCGTGGGGGAACCCAGGTCTTTTCCCGAGTGACAGATGTCGTGTCGAAAGTTTATTTTTCACTAGGTTAGACTATAATAAATTTAGTTTAATCCTTTATCCCAGTGAGAGCAAACAAAGTTTGCGCCTGAAAATATCTTCAGGACTGAATATAGTGTTCACTGCTTACCCAGGTAAGATAGTGCATTTATTATAGATTTATTTATTTAGTACATTTATTTAAATTTATTATAGATGTCGTATCTTACCTGATACTGAATATAGTGTTCACTACTTACCCAGGTAAGATAGTACAACACTATATTCAGTCCTGAAGATATTTTCAGGCGCAAACTTTGTTTGCTCTCACTGGGATAAAGGATTAAACTAAATTTATTATATTCTGACCTAGAAAAATAAACTTTCAACATCTTTCTCTAAATCCAGAGTAATTTAATAAAAAAAAAGGTGGCAAACCTTTCGGCAACTCCTATAGGTAAAGATGACCTCGCTATTGTTTCTGCCTGGTATCTCTAACTCTGGGCCTGGCTCCCACTGAAGAGACCTCAATAGTCGAAACTAGTCTGGGTAGTGGCCAATCCCTTAATACATAACAGTATACATATCCACAAGGAGATATGTTTTGCATTATAGGAGATAGTGGGATAGGAGTGTTGGTAGCTTTCTCCACCTTTGCTACGAGTTGCCTTGGTGTTGTACTACTTACCCAGGTAAGATAGTACAACACTATATTCAGTCCTGAAGATATTTTCAAGCGCAAACTTTGTTTGCTCTCACTGGGATAAAGGATTAAACTAAATTTATTATAGATGTCGTGTCGTTCATAATTCTTTCAACTGTGTGACTACTACTGTACTTTCCAGGAGTCTTTCCCAAAATACTTTTTTTTTGTTATTCTTTGTTTTTCTGTAAATAAATCCCCGATGTTTTCCCTCACTCTAGTGGTTGGTAGTGTATCAATGCCACTTTTACCAGGGAATTATTATTATATTATTATTATGTGACACCTCCAGGGAGTCCAAGGACTCAACGCTGGAGGGCACACTACTCTAATTGGCTAAATACATCTCACTCTCTACACTACTACTTAATTATCCAACTACGACACTACTACCATCAACGCCATCTATCACCAACAACAGTATTTTTTGTCTGTAAATTGCGTGTGTTCTGAAGGCCAATTTGTCTGTACGCGGATGAAAAACCCGAGTTTCCGGGTGAAAATAAAAAACACATAAGGATTCCTCTCGTCAGGATGAGAATTGAACCCAGGTCTTTTCCAATTGAAGGGCGCAATGTTCCGCTATTCTTCCCTTTGCCTTCCTTATCCAACAGTATTCTATGTTGGATAAGGGGGAATATCCTGAGTTTTCTGGATATTCCCCCTCCCTCATACCCGTATGAGATCGGCTAACTCACCTTGATTGAAAAGTTCTGATAAAAGGCTCTTCGCATCATAGACAGAATTCGAACCCAGGTCTTTCTAATCAAAGAACTCCATCGAAACCAAATTATCTACGAAGGCTTAACTCCTATGAACTGTAAAACTATAGCATTAGTACCAGTGATACGCCAATACTTTTTTTTTTAATATTGGAATTTTCTTCAGCAATCATAGGTAATTAGTAATAGTAATGAGCAATAATCAAGTTTATAAGAAACTAAGTTGAGTGGCTGTCACAGGCCACTGAGACTCAGAAGAAAGAGAAGAAGGGATGGGATAAGATAATAGGTAAATTTCGAGATATTAACATTGCAAAAATATGAATGAATAGTTAGATAACAAGGAGCCCTGTTTATAGAGATTAAACATGATACTTCTTAAACCAACTTCAGGCTTCTGATGAGTAGGGGCTGGTCTCACACTGAGTCACTAAATTGGTCTACGATCTACAGAGGAATACAGATATCCATGCCACTGTATGATTTGAATCCACATACTTGACAACGAATACGCTATCTATTCGCTAACCAAAATGAAGTAACCAGATCTGTGTGGTTATTTCATTTTTTTTTCTTCCAGTTTTCCACCCGTTTAATACTATAGTAACAGAATTAAGTTAATTTAAAAACTTATTTCGTTCATGCCAAATTCGAAGAAAGAAACATCCATGATACACACTATGTTGGGATTGCCATAATCGAGTTATTTTTACGCATCTGTAATGGCATTTTGTTCTTGTTTATTTCCTGTTCCGTAAAATTATGGCAAAGGTGTAATAACCTTTTAATCGTTTCGCTTTACTTTTCTCAGAAGTGAGAATGTTAATTTTATGGCAGAAAATAATGGAAATGTCACAGAACTTCGTGTTAAAAATAAAAATAAATCATATACAATAGATGCCGCTTATTGTGATCACTTTGGGACAGTCGCTTTTCGATAACAATAACCGGCTGATAACATTAAGTGAAGGATATAAAAAATTGCATCATTTATTTCAATTTATTGTTATGAACATTATTAATTTAATAGAAAGGGGAATGGTAAATCCCTTTATGTTTTTATAGCCGGGTACGAAACTCGGATCGAAATCCATAGAGTTTCATGCCGAAAAAACTATCGGCGAGCACAAGTGTAAATGATCACTTGGGTAGTACAACACCAGGGCAACTCATAACAATAAATTATTAATTTAATTTATTGTTATGAACAACTCTTTAATAAGCAACAACATAAAATTTATTTTAAAAACTTATCTAGTGTTGTCTGTCGTGTGTTTGAATATAGTAGTTCATGAATAAATTGCTCATACTCATGATGCCTTTCGAAGTTTGTTGCTCTGTGTTACACACCGCTACGAAGTATTTGTAGAGCTTCTTGTATCTGGGCATTGGTTGGAGGAGCTTCTAAAATTTGTTCTTATATACTTGTATTAGGTTCACTTTCTTCTACTGGTTTAAAGTTCTCATCGGATGCAGCTTGACATATTTCAGACACTGTTATTGTAGTCACCACATCAACGTTGTTATCAATATTCAACCAATTTTCAAATTCTTCTTTTGACGACCATCTGGGGTTTTATCAAAACTTTCATTTGTAAGATATTCAAATTCTTCGGAAGAAGGAGTTTCAGTTTCTTTTAAAAAACCACCTTTTTTGGAAGCAATTTTCAATAGTCTTCTCTGAGACTTGCTTCCATGACCTTGCTACCAAATGCAATGCATCAAGAAGAGAAATATTTTTTTCAGTTGCATTTGCATCAGATTGGCCTTTTATATCAAGTTCAACTATAATTCTCGCACGAACTTCCCTGAGATAATCTTTTAAAGCTCGTATGATGACTTGGTCACTTCTTGCCTTCGCACACTACATAGTTAATTCACACTTGAATTAACTATGTAGTGTGCGAAGGCAAGAAGATTACTTTGATGTTCTTCAACGATAAATTGTTTGTGTGTGTAGTGCAGTTGTCTACTAACAAGACAATTTTTTTGCTTTAATTTAAGATCCCACTTAACTGACCAATTGTGAAAATGGCATTAGTCATCCAAGCATTTGTACTAGAACAGTAGTCAACAAGCAAAGTTTTGACACTTTAAAACACCGAGGATTTTTACTTTTTCCATCACTAGGAACTCTCGATTCTCACCTTTCATATTAGAACAACAAAGAACTGTCACTCACTCTTTGGAAGATTTAAATCCTTTAGTACTTTTATTTTAAAACAAATAAGTATGCTCAGTTTCGTTTCGTTCATGTTTCGTTGTAAATATCCTCGAGAGAATATTCAGCAATAATTTTTGGCCGCTCGGTCTTAATCCACGCATCAGCTGATAAAAAATCAGCACTTTTTTCTTCACCATGAATACGCTTGTACACAATATTCTCTCGCTTTTTCCACCTGTTAAACCGTCCATAAGTTGCGGTGAAATTTTCTTTGCCCATTGTTTTTGCAAGTTCTTCTGCTTTTTGAGGCATCAAAAGCTTATTAATCGAAGTATTATTTTCACGAACATTACTAAACCAAATTTTTAATTCTCATTCAACTTGAGTATCCCTACCAGACTGGGCTCTCTTCCGATCCATGTTCTCATTAGAAAGAGTTTCAATGTTTGATCTTTTTTTTTTAAGATCTTCAAAAGTGGTTGTGATAATTTTAAATGTACAGCCGGACTACGCTGACTCATTTTGGGCAACTTATCATAGCACTGCAAAGTTCTTTGCTTTTCTTCAAAAGATAAATCTTTACTTTTTTTACTTGCTTCTGCCATACTAAGGGCTGTTTTAACGAGCACTTCAAGTCAAATTCACTTACTGAAAGAGAGCACGAAAATAAACTCGAAAAATCACAATTCAACTGTATTTATACCCACCCGAATTTGCCTGGAAGATACAGTATAAGATTTACAGAAAAATATGGTTAAAAGAAAGTTAAGATTAACAAAAAAGTCAGATTTCGACAAATGTTCTTTGTCAAATTTTCTCCTGATTAACCCTTAGAGTTCTTAATTCTGAGATGCACAAGACTAAACATTCGAGGATTTTGATAATAATAACCGGAACTTTGATTATAATAGACGGATTATTTTTAATTCATTGTAAATGGTGTGTTTCGATACCGACTGATTTTGATAAACAATAGCCGATTAATAATATTATCTGCAATCACAATAAGCGGATTCTATACTATATAAAGTCGAAGGTTGCTCTTGCAACTGAGAAACATATACCCCCTATTAGCTAATTGTATTGTTTTAAATTGCTGACAAACATATCTAACTAAACGATGAAAAAACAATATTTTCTTTTTTGAGGGACCAAAAACCTGAGTTTCTCTTTATATATATATGTTACCGGCAAAGTGTAAAAAAAGCAGGCATTGTATAGAATGCGTGACGTTTTTAAGCAAAGTATGAAATATCCGTTTTATTTTAATATTTTACATATTATCCCTAGGCATTGTATAGAAAACCTTGTCATTATATAGAATGACAAATACTATTTCGGCAGAGTATGAAAAAGGCTTTTATTGAAAAGATGCATGTGAAAACGTAAGAAGTACAAAATGTAAGATACCCAATTTTTCTATAAAAAGAGAAAAAGACCAGTGCTGAACTACTTGTTGCTACAAGGTAGACTGGAATGACATTTTGAATTGCACTTAACTGCCTTTTTCATACAAAAGCACTGCAAATTTCGGCACTTGGCCTTGCAAGTACACCCCACGAACCATTGGCCGCTACCCATGGACTGAGCGGAAGCGGCTGACCGGAGAGCTATTTCGTGGTCAGGAAAGTCTCCAACTCTCAGTAAGTCCTTGGGACATAAAGTGAATTGTGATCTGGCATAGAGTTGATTTAAAATTCCTTCAGCAGTTCCAAGTCGGTAAAAACCATCGTCTGTCACACTCATAACAACCCCCAGCAGATTGTGCGAGTCACCCCGTCTCTTGTTGACGTTTGGGTTGCCCCCCCCCCCCCCCAAAGGTGCAGGAGGAAATTTATTGTTGGAATCCATTTTCATTTTTTCGGCTTATATATCCAGATTCAATTTAGATCGAATTTTACCTTAGACAGCATTCTCAATATTGAAGCAAAGAGTACACAAAATATTAACATCATAACCTTCTATTTTCTCACTTCCATCGTCTTTACTTTCATGTCCACAGGCGGCATGAACGTTTCAGGTTAGGTTAGGTTCTGCTCTGGAGTTCTCTGTTTGGGGCGAGCGTCGAAAGTCACGTGACTCGCCTTGCGACATTATGCCGGGAGTATTTTATACTTTGCCGATTTGCCTTTTGGCATTCTATACAATGCCTAGGAAATGTGTGAAAATCTAAGCGTTTCATACTTTGACGTCCCATTTTCGGCATTCTATACAATGCCTGCATTTCACACTTTGCCGGTAACATATACACCCTCTATCCAAAAAAGAAACCGATCTTTTCGAAAATAGAAGAAAAACTATTGGCGCCACCTGTTGTATCTTTTTGTTGTCGAAAGCAGCGACCTTCATTAATGTTGTGTTCAACTGTTTATGACTTTTTTTTTCATTAGAAGCCGAGTTATAGTGCCAAGAGTGACAGTGTGTTTTGACGAACGGTCAGAAAATAAGTTTCAAACAGAGAGCTGCGATTGACTTTTGTGTTAAACTTGGTAAATGTTTTACCGAAACGCATCAAATGCTTCAAAAAGCATACGGTGATGAATGCTTATCCCGTACTCAAGCTTACGCATGTTTTAAGCGATTTCAAAGTGGTCGTGAGACGCTTGAGGACGACGAAAAGCCGTGCAGTCCAAAAACTGGACTGAGCGAAGTTAACATCCAAAAAGTGCGTGATTTCATCAAAGAAAACCCGAAATCATCCGTGAGATTGATTGAAGATGAATTGGGGATTCCAAAATCAACTGTGCACAACATTTTGACCTAGAGTTTGGTCAAAATTTGTTCCCCCTCAAGTTGACCGACGACCAAAAATGTATTGAATTGAACACTGCGAGGACCTCATTAAAACCGTTCGTAAGGACTCAAACTTCCTCGAAACGATCGTTATTGGTGTCGAGACGTGGTGTTTTGAGTATGAGCTTGAAACAAAGCGCCAGAGTGCTGAATGGAGACCACCAGAAGAGGGGCATCCGAAAAAAAAGTCTCTTGGAGAAGTCAAAAGTAAAGACAATGCTGATTTGTTTCTACGATTCCAAAGACATTATCCACAAAAAATTCGGTCTGCCTGGTCGAACAGTCAATGGTGAGTTTTATCTCGAAGTTTTTGAAGCGATTGATAGCAAGAATTCGTCGCGTACAGAATGAATATCGTGATGCAGGCAGCTGGTCACTTTTGCATGATAATGCACCATCTCATCGTTCGAACATTGTGAGACAGTTTTTGAGCAAAAACTAAGTTTATGTGTTGGATCACTCGCCGTATCACCTGATTTAGCACCCTGTGACGTCTTTCTTTTTCCCTGCCTTCATTTGCCGATTAAAGGAAAGCGACACTATTGAAAACGTTCAAGCGGCAGTAACCACGACTCTCAACAGTATCCAAAAAACCAATATAAAAAACTCATTTAACGAATTAATTGACCGTTCCAAACGCTGAAACGAAATAAAATATAATAATAATAATAATGTGAACCATTATCATATTTAATCGTGATTATTTTATGAAAATAGAATAATAATACTAATATTTCATCATAATTATACACAGAGATACAATTAGTTATCATATAACTAATTGTATCTCTGTGTAGTAGCTATTTGGTGGCTATTAGCGCCAGACCACCTGGCGGTTTTCTCAAGAAGTTAATAAGTGCATTCTCTAAGTAATGAATTCAGAGTAACGCCTATCGATACGAAGGTTCATCCGTTTGTGCTTTACTGTGAGTAGGTGTGATAACTTGAGTAGTTAACAGCGAAGTTTTCTCACGGAAGTAACATCTGCTTTCTGTTGTTGTGTCACTTGATATGACGAAAGAACAGTTTTCAAGAAAACATGACAGATGGGGTGTGATCTTGTCATTTCGCTTTGCAAACAGAAATTGTTAAAATAATATGATCGATTAATATAATTCAAATCAAACAACTTTGTTCTGCGTGGTTTAACTGATTCTTGAAAGAACGAGTAATACTAAAAATCATTAGTAATAGTAATAAAACAAAAATAGACTTGAATTACGATGCATGCGATCCGCATCAAATGCTACAATAGAACTAATGAACACTCGTATCACTTCGTGTTCGCTTCGAGTGGCCCGAACACAAGGTGATGCGATTTCAGTTGCTCTTTGCTGGTTAGAAAGTTTAAAAACTTAAATAAAGTACTGTATAATCCAAAATATCTTGCAAAAATACGGACAATGAATTGGACTGACAGGAAAATTGATGCTAGCCTAGGGAAAACGGTTTGAAACCCCCGGGGTCTCTTGACCGAAAGTAACCCTATGAAGAATGTAATTATTAAATGTGTAATTAAATTGATTTAAAATAATATAAAAAGATTTCTTTACTGAGTGCAAGTGATGATTTAACCCCACTAGTAATTCTGTAGTTTTAGAGAGTAAGGGAATAATTCCATCACACGTGTTCATTTGCGACTGAATATAATTACTCATTTACTTCGGAAATCTAATAGATATCAATGATGTTCATCCATATTATTTATAAAATGACCTTTTTTCCCCCTGCGATTCCGTGGACGAGGACACTACTTTTATTTTTTTATTTTTAATATTAGAAGTTCGAAATCCTATCTTACGTTTCAGTCGTGAATGGGCTAAATGTTATTATGTAATCTGGAAACCGTGTTTTAGAGACCTAACATGAAACTTTTTTCAAGCCACTTCCAGTAAGCAAGGTGGTGGTCTCACACTAGGCGATATTCCAGTAAGTTATTCACAAACAGCCATGCACTTTGGGATTCGAACCCACTACTGTCTGTTGGTTGGAATACGGACAGACACTTGATCCATTAGGTGAACTTGGCGAGCAACTGAAAAAGCTATTGACAAGCTGTTATAAATATACCTCGTGCCCTCAAACTAGATTCGAACTTCTATAGGAATAAGGCTTTTATGTTTCGGCTACCTTTTGTTAATATAAGCAGAGCCATTTGAAACTTTTTATTTTAATGTGAACCAGCTCACAAAAGATTGTAATCGTACTCCCTGATGAGCAGAGGATTAAATAATCCGGGAAATCTGCTCTAGACACCAACAATAGAACCTTCTCAGCCACTTCAGAACCTTCAATAAACAGGACGCGGTTTCAAATTGGGCGATGAAATTCATCTCCAGCTTAAATAATCCACACATATCTGTGCCCTCAGTGGGATTCGGAGTCGCATTCTGTTGGTTGGAGAGCGAAGATACTGTCTACTCAGCCAACCAGGTGCGAAATGAAATCTTTACAGGAATTTAGTTATAAAAAAATAAAATATATAAGTTAAAGGAAATAGGAATGACTAGCTGATAGGGATCCAAATATAGGCAGCAACGTTTAATTGCAGAATGATTTTTCAAAGTAAACTATGCATCCGTTATATGCGATTGTCAGGAACAACCTTACAGAATCACGAGCAGAGAGCTGCCATGGCGCAAAAGATGCACATGTTCGTAGTATTGATATTACGTATAATCAGTGTTTTTTTTCTGTAAAAAAGGTGCCAGTACTCACCATGAAGATGTTATTACAGCAACTTCCACACTTTTAACATAGTCTCCGATATACCCCCGTCGTCTCTAGATTGCTTCTTGCTTTTGGTATCAACTGCAGAATGACGACCTGAGAGAGAGCCATGAGTCCTCATATTTGCTAGGGTTGAACTGAGTGAGAGGAGGTTCTACTATCCTGATGAACATCAGTGCAGAAGTTGTCCGTACAAGAAGAGATGACCGATGAAGTTACTATAAGATTCATCTGAGAGAAACCCCTTTCACATTCACTGGAAGATATTGCAATTGTGCTTTAGAGGAAATAGTATGTCCGGAACTTTATTTCTTGAAGATATTCACGGAAACCACGAAATGCTTCTCTTTCATTTAAGCGAAATTTGCGTGCGAACTTTTTTTTTTATTTCAGCTTCACCAAATGCCAGATGCTTCCCAGAATTTTCTGGCCAATACTTGGAATCTAAAAATCTTAGCACATTCAGGCAAATCAGCATCATCTCCTTCAAGCAGACGCTCTCCAACAGCTTCTTTCAGACTTTTGTAGAAAGCAAATGAACTTATTGCTGGACTGTGTCTTTCATTTTTGTGGAGCTCAATCCCTTTGAACTTCATGTTCTTCTGACTTTGAAGAGAAATACTGTAGTATGGACCAGGATTTTCAATTCTTTTTTCAAAAAGTTGAACTGTATTCTTTATCTTCCTGTCTGTTTTGAACAAGTCAAAATATTTCTCTCTTGTAAATCTAGACGTAGTTCACTAAGTTCTTGGAGAGCATCGCGCATAAGGCCCAAATCAAGAACAAACTCGCATGACGTTATTTATCTTAAAAGACCATCATGAAGAAAGCGATCTGTTTTGCTTCTTCTGCTGTCTTCTTTTGCCTCCAGAAAGTGATGGGAGACTGCTTCAAAGTCTTGCCACACAGAAATAGTACGAAAGCCTATATGCAACCCAACGAGTGCTTAAAATTCTGCCAATTTTAAGAAGTTGAAGTTCTAGAGTCGCTGCACATTCCTGTAGTTCCCTAGCATTCTTAGGTGAAGCATGATAAGTCACATAAAGTTTGTCCATGAAACTCTTAAAGCGATTCACTCCTGCCAATTTGTTCACTGTGTCACTAACAGACAATTCAAGGAGATGGCTAGCACAATGCCAGAAAATAACACTAGGAAACTTCTCTTGCATTAGCCTCCTTACACCATTACGCACACCAAACAACACGGCTGCACCATCACAAGTTACAGACAATAAATACTCCTTTTAAGTAATCTTCGGATAATCCTAAACACTCAAGATGACTAATTAAAGAGTTTAGAATTCCTCTAGCAGTTACATCTGATAATTCGATCAAATCTAAGAAAAGACTCACAAGGAGCCGAAAGTTCAGGAAGAACTACACGAACAATAACAATCAATGTTGTTGTGTTACTCACAGTTGTCGATTCATCAATAAGTAACGATATTTTGATCTTGGAGTTCACTATATTGTCTATTAACGTTTTTCTCATTTAATTTCCGATATGGCTCACAATGTTAATGCAAGTATTTGCAGAATGAAGAATATATCCTATGTTTAGGCCATTAGGTTCCTGTAAATTTATTTCGTCTTCAAAGTGGTTAAATGATTGATTTCTCCTCGCAACTTTGTAAGCGGTTCGAAACACTCTTCCTGTTACGTCTTTATTATGAGACAAAATATTTAGGAAAACTTTCTCTAATTTTCGTTTATTGCTTCAGATTTTATTTTTTGACACGCTTTGTGCAGTGCGCTCTCCTCATGATCGTAAATATTTTTTCTTAACGATATTAACTGTTGTTTGCGAGATTCTCCAAAATGTCTGATTTTTACCATTTGCCCACTTTGCTGAAATTTTCGTTCCCATGTGTTTATCGACGGCAAGACTTCCGACATCACGACACACTTTACAGCCCAACATTTTATTCTTGACATACAACCACTCGTTTCTCTCGCAGAAGTCATTTATCTGCACAAGTGTCCAACATTCTGGCCAATCATTATCAGAATCTGCTTCCTTTTGACCACGTGGATCTTTGGTCTTGGTTTCGTGATCCTCTTCACCAAATGTATTTTCGGTGCTAGTTTTCTGTTTTACAGGATCACAAGTAGATTCAACAATTTCTGCTTCTTCAGCCTTCCTTTTTTTTCCTCATTGGCATAAAGTTACTACTTATTTTACTCATTTTGATTTTTAACAATGATTGAACAATGATTCCACTGGTTTAACTTAGATTAATTCAAAACTCACGTGAATACCTGCTGTTGCAGAGTGAATATACATAGAATTCACTCTGCCTGTTGCAGTGTGAATAATGTAGAACTGATAAACTGATATTGGAAGTAATCGGAAGTGAACACAACTTCCTGTTTCCGGTTGCGTACCAACTTATGAAACAGAATGCAGGGTACCAACTTATGAATAATCAAAACTGAAAATTCATTTCGTGAACACAGTACCATCTACCGGAATATTTATAATATATTTTGCTGTCAATAAATGGCAAATTTTTAAAAACTTAAGAAAAAAATGTGCGATACTGCGTACTGTTGCGTATCGCCAGAAAAAAGCACTGAGTATAATATTCATACTACGAACAATTTTACGTATAATATTTCAAGTCTAGATGAGAGAAGTTTGATGATAATAATAATAATAATAATGATAATAATAATAATAATAATAATAATAATAATAATAATATCCCTTTATTAATGGACTCCTACCCACAAAAGGTTGTATACTGCAAGTAGGTTAGGGTTAGATAATTAGGAAACCTACTTTAGAGAGTAAACATGCAACTTTTTCAACCCACTCAGAGGTCCAATATGAACCCTCACATCAGGCAATTAAATTCATCACCACCCGATACAATCACAAACATCCTTGTCAACGGGTAGGTTTCGAAACCACAACGTATTGTTGGTTGGAGAGAGTGGAGACGCCATCTATTCTGTCAAATCATTTCTAATCCCCCCCCCCCCCCCATCACAAGAATCGAGTGTTAGGTTCAATGGCCAGTAACGTTCAAGTAATCGCTTCTTTGAAACCTATGTTTGAAAGAAGCGAGTGCTTGGAAACTTTTCACTCACCTTCAGTTGAAAACTCCGTTAACGGTGTTCTTCGTCTGTGTTAGACGGGAGTCGAATCCAGTTCTTTTCATTCAACGGGTATCAGCAAAAACGACTGCACTACGGAGGCTGTATACTCTGCCAAACAGACGAGCAGGTAATTTTGGAAACAGTGGCGTAACTTACGCACCAATCCGTTTTTTAGGGATTACTCTAAGAGCTAAAGATGGGCATTGCTCTCCAACTTTTTTTACTGCTGAAGCGTTCTCATTGAGCTTTCTGAACTGCTGACTCTCCTCACGTTGAGGGATTCGCGATGTAGTAGTTAAGGCAATGCGTCAATAGATTAGAATAACAATTCTACCCTCTATTCATTTTTCTATAATAAAGTTATTCTGATTCTCCATACATTGACCGTTCCTGTACAGTTCTTCCAAGTCATAGAAGACCGAGCCATGGAGAAGTATTAGCAACTAGAGGATTACATTTCCATAATAGTTTATACTGTGTGTTTAATCATGTTAACCGTAGTCGATCACTATCTGTTTATCATAATCCAACAAGAATTATAATACCCGCGAAAGGGTGTTTGGTTTAAAATTATAAAAACTGTGCGCTGTGAAGGTTTTATCTTTAATAATGGAAAATTCAAATAATTACGATAATGTATATAATTAGGTAATATTCATTAATCATCATTGCAATGTCTAGTGACCTTGATTCAAGGTTACAGCGCTTATTTGCTGATATGACACGTATCCTCGTATAATTGAGGAAGCTCGAGCAGCAACTGTGTGAAGGATTCTGGACTATAAGACCATACAGATCAGAGAAAGTTTCCTACAGAGATAGCTAGTGATAAGAACTTGTGGAAAGCAAGTCATTTCCTGCCTGTAGCAAGAAATGACTTCGGGGCATCGGTGATGTAGAACGAATCATTACCATAATTGTGGAAACAGTAGAATCTAAAGTCTATGATTAATTCAAATCACAAGTAAGAAACTGTACGAAATAACGGCTTTATAACAACCCAGAAAAGGTGTTGTATAAAATACACGAATTTGACCTCTAAGATCTGGTGTAATAATACCATGAGATAATAATAATAATAAATTGCCAAATATGTTTTGGTTTTATTATTTATGTATTTATTTATCTTTTTGTTGACGAGATGCAAATATAATACTGCATTTCGTCTATAACTGAATTTTATGATTTATTATTATTAATATTTCATGAACTTTTCTGCATTTTGATTTCTCTTACAATGAGGAAAATGAGAATTTTTGATATATATATATATATATATATATATATATATATATATATATATATATATATATATATTAAAAATATTGGATGACTAGAAACCGAGAAAAATTAAAACAAAGTTTATTAGCACAACTAGTTTCAGCTTGTATCAGCCTTCTTCAGGTACGCATTAAAAAAGAAATAACCAGTAAAACAGAGGAAATAATTGTAAACATCACGGAAAGTTAGTGTATATACACGTTGAAACGTTGAAGTCTGCGCAAACTATTCTCTCGTTGGCTTCATTGTTGGGCGTATGCATCTTGCGAACGCCAGTATTTAATCGTAGCACAGTGACAGTCGGCCGTGAAAATTTTAAGTGGGGGGTGCTGCATATACAAAAAAAAAAAAAAAAAAAAAAATTTCCTAATCAGTAACGAATTTATTAATAAATAAATTTACATATTAAAAATTGCTTTATTAAAAATATTTCATCCTCACCACGAACAAACACCAATAATAAAAGTTTCGTATCAATAGCAATGACAAGTGCAAACGAATATCGGAGTTAGATCGCAGTGCATTTGTTTCGTGTAATGATAATTGAACAAATATAATTCTTTTCATATTTTCAACCGTGACACTCGTCATAATTCAGCATTGTATCTATAATAAATAAATAATTATGTTATTTTAACAAAATAAAATAAGATTTACAAAAAATAGTTCACCACGCACATTCACCAATAATAAACGTTTCATATCTCACAGAAAAAAGGCGCGTAAGCATACTAAAAATACACTGCCGTTTGAGCAGTTACAGCTGAAAAGGACGTAACGTGCAATGACAAGAGCAAACGAATATCGGCGTTAGATCGCAGTGCATTTGTTTTGTAATCTAAAGCGTTAATCGAACAATTCCAATTATTAACTATTCAATCAATGTCAAAACATGAGCTGTAACCTTTAACATGTTGTATTGCATTTATATAATGTTGTAAGCATTGTTATTATTTATAAACACAAACAAAATTTAATTTTTTCATTTTTTCCTGGGGGATGCTGCACTATCGCAGTGCTTGTGTACGGGCCGCAACTGGTTGTAACTCAGGTTGTTGTTGAGATGTAGGGGGTGGAGAATGATTTCTTTTGATTCTATTATCTTTCTTTCTAATTCATCGTGGCAACGGAAAATGTTATTAGAATAGTTCCATAGGACTATATGGCTAAGGTTTTCTTCGTTAGAATCTCCGAGAACTGAACATGACTAGACAAAGCACTGCCTCGTGTCTCCTGTAACTGACGTCTCTCTTATGTTATTCAATGAGTAACTCGATCGATTTCTCTGTTTCACTAAAGTATGGTATATCATAGTTGCACCAAATCTGGAAAACACCGGGATATTTAAGGTTTCGGATGGCTCACTAAGGAGCAGATTTTCGGAAGAGGAGTAAATAAAGTTCTTATGTTGTATTTCCTAAGAACCTTGGACAATTTGGGTGAGACAGAGCTTATGTATGGTATAGAAATATTACCTTTCACTCGCAATAATGAAGCGACCTTCATTATTGCGAGTGGGTGGATTGAATAGGAATTTGTCAATTGTGTTTTGTGAAATTCTGAAAGATGTGGCCAGGGACAGATCTGAGTGGAGAATGTATGTTCATAGAAACACCAAGAGTCGAAAACGACTCGATGGAACATAACAACAACAACAACAAACTTCCCATGATGTTTACAATTATTTCCTCTATGTTTTACTGTTATTTCTTTTTTAATGTGCACCGTTTTAATAAATTATGATTTATTAAAACGGGATATGATCCAAATTCTGGGAGTGAATATATCAGATCCTAAAAATACAGGAATTGAAAAATCAGGTTTGCAATCCATAATTTAGTAAATGAAAAATGCATTGAAGCTAATATGAATGGAGCAAATGAATTAACGTGCAAAACATTATTAACTTTGCTCTTCATACAGATTCTTTATTTTCTTAACAAGAATATATTGAAGAGTATATTCACATATATGGAAGACAGTTGCTTTTAAAAATAAAGGATGTAATAATAATAATAATAATAATAATAAGTATATATATATATATATATATATATATATATATATATATATATACTTCAGGGGCGAATATTCCAGGTGTGCTAGGTGTGTGGTGCTCATCCATGAAATATCAGTGTCACCCATATTATATTTTTGCATTTATTCCCATTAAAGACTCCCCAATTCTTTGCAGACTTCGCGTGATTCCTAAAATTGAACACAATATACTAATGATTCATTGTCCTCTTCTCGAGGATAATAAAGCAATAGTGCTTCACGAAGAAGGCCCTTTTTGCCGCCGCGTGAACATTGCATCACATTCACGCTAATGGCCTGAGTGTGCTTTTGAAATACATACATCTTTGCACCCTTTGAAAAGATGTAAAGAGGGTGCGCGTGTCAAATTCTTAGCTCTCTAATATTTTTAAACTGCTGAGAAGGCGAGGCTGGGCGAGCTAAAATTTTTAGCTCACCCAGCACCTAGCGGCTGTGATTGGTTATTGTGTCAACCAATCCAATTGAATGTTGTCACTTGTCATGAGTTCAGCGATTACTATATCCAATGGCTTTATTACAAACAGCTGTCACACATGTTTTCTGGAACTGAAAATTTGAAAGTGGATGTTAGGAGAAAAAAACTAAATGTTCTCTTGCTATGCGATATAGCATCTGTTGAGGATGCAAAGTTTTTTAACAGTATAGACATTTTTATTCTAGTTTATGGAAAGAATAGACACTAAACAATATCTGTTCCTGAATAAAAATGAATATTCTGTATATTATAAGACATTGTTGATTTACAACAAAATACCAGCATATGCGAGATTGATAAGACAGAACTGCAGATACAAAAAAAAAAAAAAAAAAAAAACTGATGAATGTAGGATTCTCGAAAGTGTGGATAATTCTGATAATGATTGGATGTTATGTATACTGAGTCTCAGTAATCAAAAGAAATTTCTTGGAAAATGGAGCAAAATATACACAAACCAGAGAAATACACATAACATGGGCAACAAATTTTACGAGATGATTTGCTGCTGCATCAAACCATATTTATTCCAGCAACACACACTCTCTCTCTCTCTCTCTCTCTCTCTCTCTCTCTTCATAAGTTTTTTTTTTAATTATGCCATCATAAATTCACTTATTCATGTTTAGACTTCATAGGATCATGCTATTCACTCTACCCAGCAATTTATAGGACACACATATCACAAATGTTAATTATTAATAATTCGTTTACCATTAATGAAAGTATTTCTACTCACACTTATTCTCTCTTTTCATTTCCTATTCTCACATGTCTTATAAATGATGGTTCACAAATTTTCATCTTTGAGGATTTCAAATATACCAACTAAATATAGCATTCTCCTTCATTGTTGTTTTCTAATAAATCTTAAAACAAACAGATTGTTCTCCCACTCTACGCAGAAGTATTCAAAGTTATCCTGCAATTAATTGCATTGGACCAATTAAGATGAGCGCTAATGTGCTATGCACTCTCAAAACTTTCATACATTGATAAAAATGTAATCATACAGTCATGGGCATCTGCAAAGGGAGGGAGACAAACAGGGAACTCCTCCCTGGGCTCGAGTAAAAAATTCCACAAATTATAATCGTAAAAATGATGGAGATATATAACCTTCTGCCTTATAACCTTATATGTAAGCTTTGTCTGTCTTAAAATTTTATTATGAGTTGGCCTGTTTCAGCCCATGGAGGGGTAGCCATAGAATATGTGTTTTATTGCAGCAATAAAACGTGTTCCTGTTTTCGGTTCATCTTTTTCTGATTTGTGAACAGCAAGACCAGTGTTCGCTTGCCCTCTGTGTCTAGTGAGTCACTGAGTAAAGTGTAAATTGTAAATTTATAGTGAAACAAATTTAAACAGAAAAATACATTTTTAAAAGGTAAGTGTATGTAATTTAATATTATTTTACTTGTTAGTTTTATGATTTTTTTGCTTTTAAACTGAAATAATTTAATTTAGTATTTTGGAATTAATTAATTAGTTGATTTTTAATAAAATATGCAGTCAATTTTTTTATATATGAAATTGTGCTAAAACTATTAAATCTGAATACTTTTTTTTCCAAGAATTAAAGATCATTAAAATCGACGTAAAATGAAAATAATGTACTGTATTTATAGTTTACATCGATAAATAATTACATCAAAAAATGCTAAAAGACGTTTACTGATATAAGTATTTAATTAAATCAATAATTTTAAAAATGTATTGACGTAATTATTTGTCTCCAAGCTTTGCCCTTCCCCCCTGGAAAATTTTATGCGGAATATATATATATATATATATATATATATATATACAGGTGTATACACCTGTGTGTATAGGTTAATCGAGATCTAATAATAGTTATGAAAATATCTGTTTGATGCTTTAACTCTGATGAGCGATCATATTTTTATTGGCATTCAGCCAAAGTCAGCTTCTTTCAGATTCAAAAAATGAAGACATTGTCTATCCGCGTTGTTATTACTACCACTCAATTAAAAACATTTCATTAAATTCCGAAAGATGGCGCTACAATGCTAAAATAGAATCATTTAAGTTGAAAGAAAATAATACCCTGAATTATAATTTTTGAAAATCAGTTGTCAACGAAATTATTCGGTAAGTACACGCGATCACTGAAATAACATCAAGGGAAAAACTGAGTTTCTGAAGAAAAGATGCTATCTTCGTTTTGTATCAAAGGAGTAAGAAATTTCGTTTTGATGCTCAGTTTAATGAGAGATTGAATTCAATAAATATAAGTACGAAATTTGCTAGTATTGTGATCGGGGTTACATAGCTTATTAGACCTCAGTGTAATCCTGTGTGATTAAATGGCGTATATTACTGCTGATTTTCTCTTCAGGATTAACTACGGCTGTACGATCTAAAAAACTACGGTTGTCAGGCAGGTGGTTGTAACGTGCACTGTCTCTAGGATTTAAAACCGGAAATTCAGAGAGGATGCTGCCATCATATGAGATTAGCTAATTCACTTTTTATTTAAAAACCTTATTAATGGTCCTTTCGTACTATGTCTAAACTCACAGTCACTTTCGATATAGTACTATGTAATGTTTAAGTTAAGGGATATTA
This sequence comes from Typopeltis vanoorti, assembly GCF_054136105.1. Lineage (NCBI taxonomy): Eukaryota > Metazoa > Arthropoda > Arachnida > Uropygi > Thelyphonidae > Typopeltis > Typopeltis vanoorti. The sequence goes on along the minus strand of NC_143556.1, from coordinate 115,243,185 downwards.
CATCCCATGTCGTTTCTTAGCCGAATAAGAAACTCAGAGTTTCATGCCAAATATAGTAGAAACTATATAAAGTTCGGCGATTCCAAGCGTAAGCAAATACCTGGATAAACAAGTCATATGTCGCCGAATTGAAGCCTTTGGCTCTTCATATATCTAATAGTACTATGTAATAATTAATAAATGATAAATAAATAAATTAATATATAATAATTAATAAATAATAACTTATTAATAAAACATTAATATTTATACTAAATCACTATTGTAATTTTAAAAATAATTACTGAAATAAGATGTTAACATCGGATGTTTCCATTCGATTTCGTGTATTGCTTAGCTCATCTTGTTGAATTGCACAAATTTAGAATAAAGTATGTGATTGGTTTCCATACTTTATGTTACATCTCTCGCATCTTAATAATAATGATAATGATAAGTACTGAGATAGATCAAATGCGATTAGTCAGCATCAGTATCATCATCACCTGTTTGCTACGTGGATTAATGAATAGGGCATGTTTATCTTCCTGCTTTTACTCCTTTCTTGTTAACGAGAAGCACTTCTGCGTCCTTGACCAACAGATGTGTTATTGTTAACATAATATCCCCGTAATTTTGATGGTATTCACGTGCACGAATCTCAGGAATTTTTCCTCGTTTGTTCCAGATAGAACATTATTGCTACTAAATTAAAATGGAATGTATATTATTCTGGGGGATTGTTATGTACTTCCTTGTCATTTTGTCCTCTTTCAAAACACACACACACACACACACACACACACACACACACACACACACACACACACACACACACACACACACACACACACACACACACACACACAAAGAGTACGAATTTCCTAGAAAAATATTTCTTTTTATTTTTAGATGTAAAATACGTTTCATTACAATTAAAACCGGTTCTAAAATACATTCAGTCTACTTCAGCAAATTTTTCGTCGAATATTTCAGTAGCATAACAATAACAGAGTACAATAACTAAAATTGAAGACCCGTTAAATAATTTCATAAATTCCGTCATATTTTCATTATTTTCCCTCCTGAACAGCAATGCTGTTGATGTGCATCCATTCAATATACTGAATATATTAAGTTCTATACAAGTGTACAAATGAGTCACTTTCTTTAAACAACCTTCTTGAGCAAGTAAAGGTTTCTCTGCTGAGTCACTGGTCAATCATACAACCAGCTTAGGAAGTTGTTCAAAAAGCGTCGTCATTTGAACAGAATAAATCTACAGCTTTACATATCCCGTGTAGAGGATAGTGTAAGACTTTGATCCTTGTTTTATTCCTGAAAGGAACCTTTAGTGACGTAGTTCGTTAATGTTTAGCAATGGTGACTCTACCGAGGACCGGAAAGACAGAATTGCTGTAAATTAACGGCTATTTAAGTGTGTGGTGATGAGTAGCGTGGAAAACGACTCTATAAATAGTTGTTTGTTGTACGAGGAAGTGAAGGAAGCTGTTTAACCTCAGCATTACCTGGGTTGGTGGGTCTTTTATCATAAACTCTCTCTCTCTCTCTCTCTCTCTCTCTCTCTCTCTCTCTCTCTCTCTCTCTCTCTCTCTCTCTGTAAGCCAGTTGATCTTTGTGTCTAAGCAAGGAGAACACTGAGGATGAAAAGTTGATCACAAACCGGGGGGTCTTCTAGTAAGGTTCTCGCTCGCGAGATCATGAAGGCCTGTTAAGATAACAAACAGTTTTGTCATGCTTAAGAACATCTGCGGTGTGAAGAATAAACAGAAACATCACGTGCTCACTCTGCTCCATCCGTTTTTTCTTTTATGTGCAGCTGTTTTCATAGAGAAAATACAATATGATGGCAATATGAATATCCCGTCTCTCTCTCTCTCTCACACACACACACACATACACAGAGATTTTTCGTATTTTATAGATAATTTTAATTTATAAACATTATAATTACGTATTTTATAGAATTCATATTGGCGTCTGAAACTAATTTCGTTTATTAGTATTAGCATTTCATTTAGTAGATCATTATTTAATTTTTTTCAATTATCCTAAAGAAAATTAAATTATTCCTCTTTTTTTTGGTTGTTGTTGTACCTGTTTTCGTCTATTATTATTTTCTTGCCATGACAAAAAACAGAACGAAGCAAATGCTTTTGAAAATTAGTATTTCGTACTGTACTTGAAATACATTTATTTATTTATATATATATATATATATATATATATATATATTTATTTATTTATTTATTTATTTATTTATTTATTTATTTATCTAAGGTTTTCGAGCAGCGAGGATGTATTTCTTTTTAATGAGCTTTATTTATCATTTGTCATATTATTATAAGGACAGAAATAATGGTCAGGAAAATTATCACAGGTACTAAGAATCTTCCAATGGCTCGACATACTTGGCTCTGTAAATTAATCATCATCTGGATCCTAAAGTTCCGCACTGATTTTAATGGAATTTCGCGAGAAATGACTATACATGGAAGCATGCAGTCTTCTACTTCTTCTTGAACATTCTGCAGAAAAGGAGAAAGAGAAGTTGCGCCATTAACTCGTAATATTGATAAACACAATAACACAAAGAGAAGAAAAAAGCTCATGACTTCGTGAAAACTAAAGCTTCCACTGCCCATGAAATTAATAAAAACTACATTCAACAATAACAATACTTCAGTAGTGTCATAAAAAAAAGACCATCTTCTCATCTCCACGAGTTCGAAATTCTTGAATAAACAAAGTGCATTGTCTACTGAGATGTAATGAGTCCTCATTAAAGTTGTGAATGAAAAGGGGATCAAAGTCACCTTTCGATAGAAAACAGAAAAATAAACCGGTATCTGTGTCATTTCTTACCACTACTGCCCATTCTGGTTCCTTTTACTGCATAAATCAAGACATCTGAATTCGAGACTCTTAATTATTCCGTACCAAGGCAACTTTGCTCAATCTGGCATGACTGATTATCACTTTAAATACTAGTGTATCTATTGCCATTATAAATATTTTGAGGATTATTGCTACACTAAACATATGACACTATTCTTTTCAATCGTAAATTATTTTACGATTGAAAAGAATTTTAATTATAATTTTAATTATAATTTTAATTTTAATAAAACTACAACCATAACGAGTTACGACCAGAGAGAAAGCCTAATATCCAAAGCATTCGATCAACTTCTGTATACCGGACTGCTCAGTAAATTTTCATCCTTAAGTCTAACCTTCCATCCTTTGTAACTGGATATTAGGTTTTTTCTTGGTCGTTCACTGTGTGTCAGTGAATATTTCCTCTCTTCAAGCTTCTCCATAATGCAGGAGTGCGTCGGTGCTCTGTTCCATCGCCTAATCTCTTTCTCCAACACACTGATGATCTTCTCTCATTGATCCGTAATCCTATCTCCAGTGTTGCTGATGATAGTACACTCCCTTCGCCCTATTCATTCGACTAACTGCAGACTCATATATCCCAAGCTTCAAAATCTTCTACAACTAGTGCCTTAAGCATGATTCTTAAATGGGTCGAGGATAACCTAATCACCTTCATTGCTTCCAAAACGTAGTTTTGCTTTCTTTCTCGCAAAAACCTCCTCATATTATCTTCTCTCTCTTACCGTCAATAATATAAAAATCACCAAATCAGCTCATAAATACATCGCATCAATATATGTTGCTTTTTTACCCATTCACTCATCACTTTTATACAAATCCCCAAACTACCCTTCCTTAGAATATTGCTCACAAGTTCTGGGGTGGTGTACCTAAAACTTTCGTAAAAATTCTTGATGCTATTCTTGAATCACTACCTCAAGGCTTTTTTTTTTTCTTTTTTTCCTACAGGTATTTCCATGGACGCTGCTCCACTGAATTGGCATCCATGCATTTTTTCGCTTCCTGGTCGTCTTGTTGAAACACAGCTGCCAAGCATCCTATTTCATTTCTGCAATAAACACTCCATACGTGTTTCTCCTCTTTCTCTTTTATTCCATCTGTCTCAGTTCCAGATATTGGCAGTTACCCCCAAAAACTACCGTCCTCAGCTTTACAAGAAAAATGCCAACAGCTTTTTTCTTTCCCAACCAGTCTTTCCTCTAAGCCGATTGCGTGTGTGCGAGCACAAAGTTTTTGCTTTCAGAATTTCTCATTAACAGCCAATAATTTTTTAACGTTCTATAAAAATGAATTATATGATAAACTAGACTATAAATAAACTATGGAGTGTTTATTTAGTAAAATCTCTAATATCTCCACTCCAATGTTACTCTAATCTCCTCCAGTTTTTTTTTTTTTTTTAATAATCCTATATATTCCCCAATATTGGATAAAGGCCTCTCCCATTACGGAAGATTTTGGGGCCTACTTCTCCCATGGAGACCCAATCCATCTTGGGAGAGTATTTATACACTTGTATGAATAAGTGTATGAAGGCGAAAGACAATCACAAACATCCATATCCACGGCGGGATTCGAACCTGCAGCCTTTTGGCTAGAGAGCTGATATGCCAATCACTCGGCCAGCCAGGTGGGCCTCCTCCAGATTAATGCACTCTAATTAGTTACTTTTAGCCTGTGCCATGTAGGCTAACTGATGTTGATGTCAGCAAATTGCAGAATCATGTTTGTTTAGAGCGTCTGCTGTCTAGAGAGCACAGTCACTTAAATTCGTGCAAACCGTGATGGGTTTTTGTAGCTACGTGGATTTAAACGAATTAATTTAGTGCTCGCAATTTTACACGTTACACGTTTTACACTAGCTATATTTTAAGATGATATAGCTAGACGAAAAAAGGGACAACATTAATATGAGAAATATTACATTAGCGGTTTAGTGCGTTAAACCTCCAAAATATCGCTGTTAAAATTAAAGAAAACAACTGCAGGTTCGTTTAAATTTAAATTCAAATTCGTCACTAATTTCAGGCTTATCAAATTAAGATTTTTTTGTGGCTTGTGACTTTCGCTACTGTGAGCACAGGCTAACGCGCATATTCACTCTCAAATGGGAAAGTTGCGCGCAAAATGTTTTTCACGTGCACATGGGCTGGTAAAAATTACAAAGAATGTTGTTCTCTGTCCTCACCCACGCCCTACACGGCACTGATGTGCTACAGCGTCTACCTGTCGTGTGTGGAATTAATATTAAAAAAAAAAACATTTTAGGTATTTCAGCACTTATTTAATTGCATTACTGAATTTCTTTGCTATATATCAAGAAAACTGTCGTTCTATTTGTCTTCTTTGTTACTTTCCGGAAAAATCAAAATTTCCTCACTATTGCTACTTTAAATGCATTCTGATCTTTCAAGGTTTCTTTTCCGGACTTATAAAGGGTGTGTGGGTGGGGGGGGGGGGGGAATCGAATGCTTATTGCGTGAATTTTTCTCTGATAGATAATTGCTTTCGTTAATTTTCCTTAAAAATATGAAAGATATGATTATAAAAAACTGAGGATCCGATTTATAAGGATTGCCTCCGAAATAATTAGATGATCAGAATGTTTAAAGATCTGTGTTAGGAAATTACGAAATTCAATCCAATGTTCATTTCAGAGAAAATATTATTTTCGTACATAAATTAAGTTTCCTGTTCTAAAATGTGTTTTGAAGTTTTTTTTTAGTTGGGTATAAACACTGCACGTATTGAAAAATTCTGTGCGCTGTATATAAAACAAAACAACAAAAAAGTCTTCTTTACCTGGATTACTTAAACGGAAGTGATGTATCTTTCATGGTTTTTCTGCTTGCAGGAAATATGGAACTCGGAGTGAGAGCGTTCTGTTGCAGCTCCCTACATTCTTTATATTACTGATGAATGCCGTGTTGTTAGGCATTCTGTATTCCAACACTGCAGAGTCGTGTCATGGGTTATTGCTTTGGCTCGTGAACTCACTTTTTTTTTTTCATTTTATTTTTATATTTGTACAGTGACAAACGTGAAACTCCTACAACGTATATGGTTACCTGCTAATAATAAAATTTCCCCCATCTCTTAGTCACTGTGTCAGGGCACAAGATCAAGGTAAGTTACTAACATTCGTGTCTTAGTCTGTTACGATGACTAAATTCACATAACCGAGTTTCCAAGTTCCATTTTTTTCTTCTTTCTTTTAATTTAACTTTGAAATTATCATTGACTTTTATCAGCATTTGTTTTTATATTTGATGCTACTCATATCTAACAAGCAAGTTGAGTTTCTTATGATTGAAGAAATAATTCAGCTTTCTTATATTTCGGCTCATCTTTGGTGAAACCAGAAACTCTTTTGGTTTCACTGGTTTATAAATAGTTGAAGTAAAAGAGTTCCTAATCAGAAGCAAAAAGAGGGTAAGTTTCCTCTATGTACAAACTATTTGTATAATGCTCTATTGACGAGTTTGATTGGCATCCCGCAGCTGCTTTAAGGACAGTATTGAATTTAATGAAGTATATTGTGCTGAATTAAGCAGAGAGAGAGAGAGAGAGAGAGAGAGAGAGAGAGAGAGAGCTGTAAGGGCTTCCTTCCTCCACTGATTTAAATTTTTCTTGATTTAGAATAACCATTTCGTTTAGAATTGACATTGGCCAGGACCCATTTTCTGCTTTTGCCAGTCATCTCATATCATTTGTCTGGCGCTGGTTATTTGATGACACATATTCCTCGGAGGCTAATTATATTTTCTCTTCTGGTGCTTAACGTTTGTAAATCTTTCCCAAAGTTTTCAGTTGTTATTCGTTGAGGAAGTTATCACTTTAACTCTTATTATCGTTCGTTTCATCCCATATTTCGTTTATAATTACATAAAGAAATAATTATGGTATTGGGAAAATTACTATTTAATAAATGCAAGGAGATGTTTTTCGAAGTAGACAATAATATACAGTTTGTTTATGTGGAATTATGTTACTAAGTTATTCTGTTATTAACATAATTATGTTAATTATGTTATGTTATGATGCTATTTTTTTCTTTATGAATCACGCCTACGAAAGGTTATAATGTGGTGAGCTATGGAAATTTTAACAAAGGGCTCGCATCGCCGAGCAAAAAAAAAAAAAAAAGAAAAAGAAAAAGAAAAAAATCCGTATTTCACACGAAAACTTTTATTAATACAGCTTATGTGCAAATTCCAATCAAAAAGTATGAGAGGACAATCAACCTCTGAAGGCTGTCATTTTTAGACAAATATTTCATTATCTAAACATGAAATATTTGCACACAATCAACTGTGTTAATTTATCTTACATAAGAAAAACATTTTTTAAAATATAATAAGAATGAAATTTTTTATAATCTTTTATAAAACATTTGATTGGCTACTAGTTTTACCATACGATGGGCTGCCCGAAGGGAGAAGGGTAAAGATAGCGCATGAGCTTATTTTATGTTCAAACTTGGGCGCATTCGTTATAGAAGAGTTGAAACAATAATTCCAAATAATCTATACAGTGCCGAATAGACTAATTTTTGTTAGATTACCGTATGAGTTCGTCGCTTAATATGTTTCAAAAAAAAATTTTTTTTGAAAAAATAAAAAAGTAAACAAGAAGAACAAGAGGCTCCCAAATTTGAGAAAAATTTAACAAAGGGCTCGCGCGAACCCCCGCGAGCCCCTTATAGCTCACCACTGATCGCACATTTATAAGTAGATCATTGTTCTTCTCTCTCTTTCTATATATATGTGTGTGGGGGTGGGGGTGGGTGTGTATGCATGTATCTTTCTATGTCAACTTATCTTAATTAAAATAAGAAATATTTTATACATTGGTTTCTCCCGTCAGTGAACAAGTCAATGCGTTAAGCTCCACGATGTGTGAAGACGCTGTCTTTTTTTTAAATAAAAACGAGAAACCGAAGCCAAATTAAGCTCTACAGAAACACGTTTTCTAACAAACGTAACCCGAGATTTTTGATTCGATCAACGAATTAAGTTTGCTGATGACTTCCGTACTCATCTATTTGCTGCTTTGGAGCAGATTTCTTTAGTAAAAGACTGCATGTACATGATTCTGTTTTTAACTTCCATCTGTAGCCTACACGGCTACAGCGGAGTGCACGTCTCTGTGTTTGTATAATGGCAACACAACTGTTGAGTGAAGTTTGTATCATAAGGAACAGCCGCTAAGCTATTAGATCCAAGGACCACATTCCCTTATATCCCAGATGGTCCTCAAGAATGAAATCTATTTTCAGCTGTGTTTAGGTAAGAAAACACCTGGATTTTAAAAGCGAACACGCTCTCTATGAATCATCTTGTTTTTGTTTTGTTTTGTATCTCTGGCGCAGCAGCGAACACTTTTACTCAAAATTTTACATTTCACCCGCTAGTAGAGTTTTCTGCTGGGGAACTCGTATTCTTCCTCCGCATGACAAACCGACCAAAAAGAATACACAGTACATATAGTCGACTGCAGATAGGATTAACCACCCTGTCTTAACGATAATTAGGTTTCTGCGAATACAAATTACTTGACGGTAACATGCTATTGAGCCTCACACATTAAGGTAAAAATGATAACTATATTTATCATTTTTATCTTACGGAGCTTACCGAGGCTCACTGAACATTCGTATTGGCAATGTTACTCTTTATGATCCTGTTGTTGTGATGAAGAGTATTGTGTACACGTTGATGCAGTTAGAATTCTGAAGGCGTTAAAAGAGGAATGTGAATATCCTGCACAAGAGAGAAAACAGGCATATTTGATGAGAACGTGAACTACTATGATCCAGCTTGTTAAGTTAAATGGATCATTTAATAATTCCATGGCTAAAGTTCTAAGATTTTTAATAATTTTGATTTTTGATACTGTGTTTACATGTAGATAGAATAAGTATATATTGTGCACCGTACATAATGCTTGAGCCTCCGTAGCTCAGTCAGTATAGACGAAAGCCCTTTGGTTGGAAAGCCCTGGTTCGCTTCCCGTCAGTGACGTGAGGAACCTTTATCTAGTCTCTTTCGACTAAAGGTGAGTTAGCCGGTCTCATAACAGAGGTAGGGGTTTTTTCACCCGGAAACTCGGGTTTTTCGTCCCCCAGAACAAGCAAACCATTCCTGTGAACACACATGGATTACAGTCATGAATACGTCTCAGCCATATACCGGTCCCGTGCCCGGATAAAATTGTGGGATTGGGGAAAGCAATGGTGAACTACCCTGTAAAAACTCACCAGGAATACTTTGTGGGCAATGCCTACAAAGTCAGGTAAGGTCGGGAACGACTCAAAGGGGAAAATCAGATCAGACATAATGCTTCGAGTTCATTTTTTATAACAATGTGTCAGTTGAAGTTTTTTGAATCTAGAATCCCGATGGAGACATCCATACAGCAGAGAAGGTAGCGAACATCGAGAAAATAAAATAAAATAATTTTAATTAAATTCCCTTTCTATGATAGTCTTATATGCCAGTTCTCTAGCTCTAAGCAATGCTCTTACATAAACTGTTTTTGCTTAAATCTATAGTTTTATTTGACAACTATGTCAACGCAAACAATGTACGGTGGTGGTGGTGGGGGGGATACACAGAATATGCCACAGGAATACTGATTATTATTTTATGGTAACAGCTGGTATTCCAGGATTATGCTAAAATGTAATTCGTTATACACTTCTACTTGCGCTTTCGAATGAAAGCTTTCCAGAATTCCCCCCCCCCCCCAATTATACCAGTTTATGAAGTTAAAAAATGAAAATAAAACGTCCGTTTTGAAAAAAAAAAGGGGGGGGGTAAAAACTATTTTTCTGGTTGATGTTTCCGTTAATATCTTTCAAGTCAATTTAAGTCTCCGGGCACGAATAAGTTCAACTCAATTCACTAATGTACTGCCTAAAACTGAATAAAGAAGAACTTGGAATCAAATTCCAGAAAGGCACGGAACGTTTACTCCTCCGTGATCCAAAAAAAAAAAAAAAAAAATGGCAGCAAACAATAGCAGTACGGAACAGTTCGTGATCTCAACTGTATATCAGCTGTGCTTCAATAAATATCGAAATCATTTTCTCCCCTTTCTATGCAGAGCAAAAGCGTGTCTGATTAACATAATAGATTTATTTGATCTCACACCTGAATAATCTAATCTCAGTCTATTTTTGGCATTTGAGTTCTGGTCTCTTCAGTGTGTATATTTAAAATAATAATAGGTAAATAAATAAAAAGATTAAAACTTGGTAAATTCATTATATTCAAGCATTTTAACATGATATTATTTTTAGTGGCGCATCGGATACGCCTGAACCTTACTTGAGGTACCGACATGATTTTTGAAACTTTAAACGTCCAACCCTAGTTTTTATTCATTATTATTTTGTAAATTCCGTCTAAGGATAGCCGAAATAAATTAACTTGTCAGCTCTTCAGGAAAGAGTTTTCCAAACACTCGTGCCACAATGGGATTCCAATCATACCCTCTCGCAACGAGAGTTTTATTTACTACTCTATTGCACAAAGCAATGAGGTTAAACCCAGAATTTCTTTGACCTGCTTCACTTCACCATTTAAGAATTATTTTCTCTTCAAATCCCATTAATCATTTTAAACGTCCTGCATTAGTGGGCTAAAATACATGGCGTCGTCTAGAGGAAGCCCAATACAAAACTGTTTCTTGAACTATTTTCAGAAATGTATTGAAATTTCAGCGAAATTGGAGAGATTTTCTTTGCCTTTCTTTTTACTTGTGAAAACGTGTACATACTGTAATGTGGATTTCTAAAAACACATTTCTATTTCTAAAACTTGTAGATTTCTATGAAAGTTGCATTATCAAACTGCACATTAACTCTACGTTATTTGGTTACATTTTAAACGACAGCGCCTTAAGAAAGCTCTTCGCAGTTCATCAAAAATGTTGTAACGATATGCAAAATAACCTGCGAACCGAAGGCTACCGCTGAAAACCATTCTTTTCGCAACAAATACGTTCGCTTTTGAAAAACGTTGCCTTCTTCTTCTTCTTCTTTCTCTCTCTCTCTACAGTGAAAGTCTGATATAACCTTATTGAATATCGCATGATAAATCTTCTTAGACTGCTATTGTTAAGTTATTTATTAATGATATAATCCATGCTCCAGACGTTTATTATAAATGTTTGTTTTCAAATAAATAACTTGATATTTATTCGTTTGCAAAATTGGAAAGAGTAGTAGAAGTGAATCCTGTGCGATGTCACTTCAAAAGGATTTGAATGGGCTATTCATTCAAATCCTCAAAGGAGAGGAGCTTAACAGATGTCATCGGGGGTGAACTAGTTCTAGTTCTTAATCACTGCAGTGAGTGATTGGGAAGAACGAGACTGTTCACTCCCCAAAAATACGTAGGAATATTGGGAGCTAAGGCGTGAGAAGTAGATTCCTTGTATGGGGTGATGATTGAACGGAATGCATTGTTGGAATGTCTACTGAATGTACTAAATAATTCAAGTCGAGGTATATTGGTTATTTTTTGTGTAGAATGAATCTCCCATGATGAACCTAGTGGCGCCATGAAAGCCCAAGAATAATAAGAAGAAATTACAGTGCTATTATTTTCAACATATCATTCTGTTGGACTCTTTCCTCATCCTGTACTACTGAATTTGTTCGATAGTCACAATGGATTAAATGCCCCTTTCCAATGCCACTAAGAAGTAGGAAATTGCATATAAACAGATCTCTCTCTCTCTCTCTGCAACTTCTAGTTTTTTTGTTTTTTTTTTGACTCCCACTACGAAACGCTATAAAATCTCTGAGTACGTTATTACCACGGATGGAGTTAGGATTTTTGTTTTCTGTTTTTATTAATTGTGTATATTTTTTATATTGTTTTATTTATTTTTATATAATCCGGAAACTCTAGAGACCAAACATTGAACTTGTTCAATGTTTGGCAGCGGTAATCTCACACCGGGTAATGAAACTAAATTGGAAATTCAAAAACCATGCCCACGGGGAAATTTGAACTAGCAGCCTGTTGATTGGGGAGCGGATACACCGCTATCCACTGCTAAACCGGCTGGAAAATTTCAACACTTATGAATATAAATTAGCCAGTCAGATTTTTGATAATTAACTAAAAATAAAAGTCTTTCGAAGCTGCTTTTTCTTTTCTTAAGTAGATAATCAAAAAATAAAAATAGAGAAGAATTGATTTAAAGAGCATATTTTAATTAGTGCTGTATTTGAACTGGAGGTTTGTTAACAGCACTGACAAAGCAGTCTGCGGAGAGCCCACAAGAAATGGCTACAGCACCGCATGAAACAGGACAACGTCATTGGATCCAGTGATGTGGAAATGAATTGCAACGGGCTTACAACAGAGCGGAGATATTATTAGTTTCCGTGAAATTGGCCGTGAAATTATAGTAGCTCTCAACAGATTGGTGGTGCCTTGAGGAGAGGAGGGGGAGAAATGAATACTGATCTAGAATCACGTGGTTTAGAACAGTATTCCAGTTTAAACCGGAAGCCCCAACTGTATGACACATTTCTTTCAAGAACTCCCAGCTACTGCTAATGGGATGACAGTACTTGTCTTACTGGTGTTCTTATTTTAACACTTTAATTAAAACTAACTGGGAAAGAGTCTGAGAGTTCCCCCCCCCTAAACAAAAAAGAGGAAAAAAATTGAGCAGCATAGTAGTAATACTACCATTAAGAGAGCGTTGATTTCGAATTTCTAGGAGTGACCGAGAATCCCCTAGAGCCTTATTATTTATAATGAAATTTTCTGTTTGTCCTGTTTCGTTTTGTTTTTTGGCATATCATATTTTCATATATTTTAAATTACCTATAATAAATTAGAAGCACATATAATTTCATGTTTCAGTGTAAATTTAAGAAAAAATATTATAAAATTTTGTTGCTGTTACTAAGAGGTTCAAACACATTGAAATACTATCATACTTTTTTTTTGCGATCAGATTCTTTTTCCTCAGAATGAAAAATAATCAGATTGGCTGTTTTTGTTTTTCCTTGCTTAGTTGAAATATGAATTTTTCATCCTTTTCGTATAAGTTTTTAGTAATATTTCGCACGTCTTCTTCACAATACTTTTAATAGCACTAATCAGAGTATTGTGAAGAAGATACACTAATCAGAGTCTTGTATCTTCTTCTTTACAATATGTACTCTGATTGGTACTATTAAAAGCGAGAATTTCCTTGTGGGTATTGTAGTTATTTCCTTTGTGATTATTATCGTGTTTTTTATATTTCACTGGAAATTCTATAAACTGCATTATCTTTGATAAAGCAGTCATTAATTAACATGGTTTGATAATAATTAACTAAAATATAATTGCCAAACTATCATGACGTGACGCCATATAAAGCAGGGAATGGAAATTCGGGTGGGCTTAAAGAAGGTTTTAAAGGTCTAATCAAAAATTCTGGGGTGGCTTAAGGGTCAAAGCTAGATAACTAATGTATGCTCCATATGGTCTTTTTAAAAATGCGGAGAACCGACTGAGACTTCTGACTTATCCAATTCTTATTTTTTTCGTTATGTAACTATTAGTAGTTGCCATGAACGAGCGAGAATGAGCTGAGAGTTTGGGATTTAGCCGAAGAAATGGTATTCTGTATTGGCTTAAATTAAAAGACAACGATAGTACAATAAGGCGAAATGTCATGCTGGATGGGGCGCCTTCTGATTAAAAAAAGAAAAAAGCTAAAAGACATTTATTGATGTAATTATTTAATTAAATCAATAATTATAAAAATTTATTGATGTAATTATTTGTCTCCAAGCTTTTCCCCTCCCCCCTCCCCTGGAAAATTTTCTGCGGACTCACTCCCATGCATACGGTCAAATTGACGGAAATTTGTAGCTTGGGTTGCATAATCACATGGCAGCACACCCAACCGAAACGAGCACGCGACGCCACTGATATATATATATATATATATATATATAATAGGTATAAAACAATAAACATCAGGAAGATGGCAAATGGAAGGTGTTCTGCTGAAGTCTATTGAAAAAGCTTAGAAACAGAAACAAGAGTGATGTAAACGAAATTAGTTTATAAAATTGACATAGAAACTGAAGATAAAGGTAGTCTACATATCTGGAAAAGTTACTTTGTGTAAATGAAACAGAAGTTGGAGAACGGTGAAAGAAAACATTCAAGAGGAAATGCAATCATGAATACATATCATTAATTAGGAGTACATAGAAGAAAAAGTTGTCAAAATCCAAAAATGTCGATAAAAACGTTTTACAGAATTAAGTAAAAAAAAAAAAAAAATGAAAAAGTAACTAGAGTAGATGATATTCGACCAGAAATGCTCAAATATGGAGATATGAACGTTTTACTGTGGCCACATACAATTCATAAAGCCTGGTCAGAGGGTCGAATTCCAAATAATTGGAGTAGAGCTCATAGTTCACATCTATAACATGGGAAATAAAACTTAATACGAGAATTCCAGAGGAATTTCCTTCCTAAGTATACTGAGAGAGAGAGTAGGAAAAATTGTGAAAGAAAAACTTGGAAAAAAACAAAGTGGCCAAACAGGGATCGTCAGGATCAAATTTCCACTTTAAGATAAATAGTCCAAAATTCATGAGAATGTAACAGTCATTTGTATGTAAGTTTAGTAAAGCTGGAAAATACCTGTGACAAGATGTCAAGAATAAAGCTGTTCAAAATGCTGTAATTATATGGTTTAAATGAGACACTATAACGGAAATACTTACTCTCTATTTGAACTGTAAGTGAGCAGTAGAATTAAAGGAAGTGATTTGATGTAAAATCAGGTGCGAGACCAGGAAAGTGGCATTACGCCTGGTATCAAAATCGTCGATGTTAACTTAGTTCCTTTATGCAGATGGTATTATACTCACAAATAAATCTGGTAAAAGTCTGCAAGATTTTCTAACTGAGTTGAATAACTGCTGTAACAAATTTTGTATGAAAATCGGCAATAAAAAGATAAAACTATGAAAATAGGCAGGAACATTGAAAACATAAACTAATCCTGAATGGTAAACTTATAGCACAAGTCGAACATTTCAGCTATTCAGACAAAATTTTTAACGAAGATGGCAAATTAAATATAGTAATAGACAACAAACTAAACGACAATAAATTGGTATATTAGGGAGGAAACTGAATAAATTAGTATGGAATAATAAGAAAAATTAGTCAACACAGCAGAGCAGCTGTATAAAAGACTGTTCAAACCAATTTTAACTTATGGATTCTGAGCGCTGGATTAGAAATAAAACGGTTGATCAAGGACTACTGACCGCTTGTTTCTAGTTTTTGAATCTTGAAGTCTCAAGATTTCAAAAAGTATTCGACTAGAGAGTTCTGGTAAAAAGTAGAGAGGTAATCACATATCGTCAGTGGCAGACTGATATTAGAGATGAAGACATTAGGAGGAACTCAACATTGTGAACCTCTCCACCACACATGTCTTCCCCCCCCCCCCACTAGGAATTCTGTTCCTATGAACGCATACTGACTCAGTCAGGAACCTACCCTGCTCTGAACTATCTGTTTCCCTAACTTTGCTTTGTAGCCCTGTTTGTTCCCACGACTTCCTATCAGAGACGCCCCATTAATTAACAGGAACCGGTGATCGTGTACTTGTTAACTAAAAAAAAAAAAAAAAAAACCCTTAATATTCTAAAATGAATTTTTAACTTTTTAAGGCTTTCAAAATTGCAAATTTTAAAAGAATTTGAAATTTGCAGAATTGGTAATGCGAAGTAAAACGACATGACACAATCTCTCTCTCTCTCTCTCTCTCTCTCTCTCTCTCTCTCTCTGTGGGGGGGGGGGGGCGTTGTTGGACATAAGGACAGAATGTGCGCCCTTCGATTGGAAAAAAGATCTAAGATCGATTCTCGTATTGACGCTAGGAAGCCACAGATGAGCTCTTTCAACTGAGGAACTAACCGATCTCATGTGGAGGTATCATGGCGTTTTACTCTATGAAATTGAGGTGGAGTGGAAATTTTTTACTCCACCTCAATTTATTCACTTCTGCTTCGCTATTTTTCTTTCCTTCTGCCTCTTCACTCTAATAAGGTTACCATGTTGTAATGTTTCATGATTGAACTACAAATAATGTTTTTGTTGTCTGTTTTGAAGTGGTGTGCAAAAATAAAGAAAATGAGAAGTAAAATAATCCGGAGCGAGGGAATGAAATAGCAGTAAAGTTAGAAGAAAAATGAGAAAGAAACATACTAAAGGAGTATCACCAATCACTATACCAGAAAGAAAACTACTTTGTTCACCTAACAGAATAAGTTATCCATAAGAACCTAACTGTGAAGGCGTTTGACGTTTTACTAATCACAGTTACTCATGAAACTACAGGAAAAGGAAGGTTAGATAAGTTCACGGACTTTTAGGGTGGTAGCTTTCCTTCCTTCCTGTTGCTACTATGTGGATAGTGATGTAGGTAAGATTACATTAAGAAAGTCATTCCGCAATTGCCTGGTGTCATATTCAGCGCTTTAGTTTTTGATTTCCTGTCAGAACAGGATATATTAGATGACTGCACGTAGCTATGATTTTTTTAAATTTTTTTTTTTTATGTGTGTTGGTGTTTAATTGAGTTCAAGGAGGTCATCGTACTTTTCTAGACGTTACTGTTGTCTTTAAGTGATTCATCCTGTGCAGTTTCAGCTGGCAAATAACCATACGGATGAATTATTTGGCGGCGACTCTGTAAAAATCAAAAAAAAAGAAAAAAAAAAGTGTTCCCAAAATGATAACTTTTCCCAAGATTATGGCAAGTGAAAGATACTTTGAGATTAGCTTAATATTTACATTCGCATTACAACATAAATCTCATGATGAATCATGCAATTTAAATAAGCAGAATAAAAATAAACCCGATGTGGAATTAACATATTACGAGTAGTACAAAAGCAGTCGCCCTGTTTATCTGTACAATTATTAATACGATTGGGAACAGGATGCTTGCACAGAATAGTGTTTTCGTTCATTTTATAGCAGTTAACATTGTGTGATTAAATTGAAAAACAAAATGTACCTGGCATTCCTAAAATTTAAATGTTAGCTTTTTCCATCATTGAAAACATAAGAAAATATTTACAAAATCTTATATACTCGATTCCATCATATGTTTTGTTTCTTGCAACAATTGAAAGAGCAATAAGGGATCCTTTATATGAACTTCAGCGTTCATCCCTGTCTAATAGTGAATGATGTGTGTGCAACCATTGCAACAGTCGAGAAAACCAACCTGAACTATGAAGGTTTCGCAACCCTCTCACCTAGTACTTTACTCAACTATCGAGTGACTCGTAATCTGCTTTGCTTCCATGTATGATTTCATAAGCGAAATCTCATGAGAAATTATCTCTACTTGACGGAGTTGGTAACACAGTTGGTAAAAGACTCCATTCCTTTATCGTAAAGGCTGCAAGTTTGAATCTTGAATAAGCCATCGAGATGTTCTTAAAAGCCTACTCTGGAAGAGCTTGTATAACTCTGAGTTTATGTATATTTTTTAAAAAAGTTTTAGAAGGATTTTGATTAACCTCTAACCAGCCTTGAAGCGTGTACATGTACATGTCAAGGTTGCCATGGATGCGAAGTCCATTAAAAATTGATATTTCATTGAAATAACATCGGTATGAAGTTTAAGATGATTGATATATTTCATCCGAATGGACGTCGAGTGGTTAAAACGGTTGGTTTTATGAAGCTCCGCGTGTTTCTCAATATAAATCAAATAATTTTGCTTCTTTAAAACAGATGTGAATGACTGATATGCTTTCTGTTTCCGTCTACCAGGTAGCAGGGTAGTCAGTGTGATAAAACACACTAAAAGTATCGTCCACATTAAAAGTATCGTCAATGCATGATTTTTTTTATGTTTATAATCTATCAAGTTAATGACCTTTACTTGGTATAATTTATACAGATTGACCTGGTCTAGAATTATAATATGCTGAAACGCCTGGAGTTAATTCCCCTCTTTGAAATCGCGTGTCATTTCAAAAAGTGAAGCTTCAGTAAACTTCCTTTAAGAAGTTCTCTGCTCTAGGCGGCTAAAACAGTCGAAGCTTCAAGTTCGATGTATATTTGCACTTTTCCAGAAGGAAAAATGTTGTCTGAATAAAGTGCAGTCTTTCCGAACTGTTACACTTTCCGCCTTTTGAAGGAATCATATTTAGAGTTTACATTTCTGGATTTTCGAATCGCATCTTGTAGTCTTTTGTTTGTTTGTTTTATTCTTTTCTGTTTTATTTTCTTTATTTTCTTTGCTTGTTTCTTTACCTTTTCCCGGATTTTTATATCAATTTTTATAATAGTTAGCCAATAGTTAGTTTTTCTTTATGTTTTTTTTTTTTTTTTTTCTAATAAAATTTCCTGGATTTTTACAATGCGATTTTGTAGAATTTTAAACACGTTCAGATTTCCGGAATTGATCAGCTGTCTATCGCATTTTTGTTTGCATTTGCTTTTATTCCCAATTCCTTCTTCCATTTATGTAGATGAAATGTAGATGTAATGTAGATGAAATTATACAACTCAACTATTGTCTTTGTGATTCACTTGTGAATCTTTACAGAGCGACAGAGCGTCCTCGTCTTCTGAAAGCAATCATATCGCTGCAGATGCAGTCTAATCAAAGCCTTATATACAGTAGAACAGTGGTGTTCAACCTTTTTAACTACGCGAGCTACTTTTCTATAAAAAGTTATTCCGCGATCTACTCTCTTATATTATTATTATTATTATTATTATTATTTCGGGCAACTCCAAGGAGTCGACAGACTCATCGAGGGAGGCCCTAACATCATGTCAAGAACAACTACTCGACATTCACAGAGTATCTATCATACCTCGCCTTGAACTCATTCACGGTCATAACACCCACAACAGACTCTGGCAGCTTATTCCACTCATTTACCACTCTCCAAGTTAAAAACCTAGCTCTAACACCCCTGTTAACCACATTCTTGCCCAGCTTCTATGTATGGCCCCTAGTCCTCCCACCACCAGTCCTATTCTCAAAAATATCTTCTGGATTAATCTTATAGAAACCCTTCGGTAATTTGAATGTCTCAATCATATCACCCCTTTTCCGCCTATCAACCAATTTTTGCAACCCACAAATCTTCAATCTGTTCTCATAAGGTTTTTATTCCACAGACCTGCCACCATCTTGGTCACTCATCTCTGGATCCTCTCCACCTCCTACCCATCAAGAAGAAACCCTGGTGCCCCCATATCTGGGCACAGTAGTCCAGATAGGGTCTTATCAGGGCTCGATATAGAGGAACAATAACTTGTTTGTCTCTGCTTGTTAAAGTATTTTTCAGTAACCAAGTAATTTGATGAGCTGATTTAGCCACTTTTGCAATGTGCTCCCTAAACTTCAACTCCCTATCCACCAACATTCCCAAATCCCTGGCCTAATCAATCTCCCGGAGTACGGTTTCACCAATGTGATATACTGCTGCTAATCTTTTCACTCCAAAATGCATAACCTTACACTTTGCCACTTTAAATTGACATCGATTTTCCTTAGCCCAGTCCTCCAAACTGTCCAAATCATCCTGCAAAATTTTGACATCCTATGCACTCACAATTGCTCTACCCAACTTTGCATCATCAGCAAACAAGTGAACACTTCCTCTCACATCCTTTCCTATATCGTTAATGAACAAATTGAAAAGTAGTGGTCCAAGAACAGAACCCTGCGGCACACCACTAATCACAAGCCGTCTTTTGGACTCCACTCCTGAATAAACCACTCTCTGGTATCTCTCCATCAACCACCCTCCTATCCATCTCACCAACCCTATATCCATCCCCATCTGCTCCAGTTTACTGATTAGAGTTCCATGTGGTATCCTATCAAAGGCCTTGGCAAGGTCCAGTAGAATCACTGAAAACCCATTACCCTTATCCAATTCAGTCATCACTGTGTTATAAAACGTGAGAAAATTACTGAGGCATGATCTACCCTTCACAAAACCATGTTGTTCCCCATACAGCATCCCATTTTCATCTATCCAATCCTGTATTCTTCTCTTGACTAGTTTCTCCAAGACCTTGACAACGATTCCTGATATGCTAATCGGTCGGTAATTTACAACAGCAGTCTTGGAATCTCCTTTATGATATACTGTATAAGTTATTTGGCGATCTACTCTCTTATATAGATTACGTTCCCCCAACCTGATATCTGATTACGCACAAATAAACAACTAAAAATAAACGACTAAAAAAAATACACAACTAAAAACTTTATTTGTGTATTTAAAAATTTATTTATCACTTTTAATTATTTTAATACAACAAAGATTTTAATACAACAAAAAAAACACAAATATATTGGAATAAAATATTTCTTTCTCTATTTTGGAAAACCAAAGTTAGAAAAAACAACAGATTGATTACAAACTCACAAGTTACAGGAAATGCTGGTTGATTTAAAAAAAAAAAATAAGTTAATGTGAAATTTGGCATTGTTTGGACCTCGCAATATTTTCATGGTCAAGTTGATATGGAGAAGTGGCCAATCGCAGACAATCATCCAAATGATCATTTGTAATTGGGTTTCTTAATTGATTTTTTATGACAGTCATATTTGAAAAAGCGGATTCTGACAAGTATGTCGATCCGAAACACGACAGAATTTTTCACGCAATATCAGTTAATATTGGGAATTTTTCATGTGCATACTTCCAAATGACTTCATTCTTTATTGATTTTAAATGTAAACTATTCTGAATGTTTATTATCTCAAGTTCTACTTCAGCTTGATTTTTATCAAACAGCCGACTAATTTTATTTAAAATTTCTGTGATGTTCAAGTTTTCTTGAAATGGATTACTGATAAAAGATACAATCATTTCAGTTTTATTAAAATCTTTAAATCTTGAATTTATTTCTTCCTCAACTAATTCTATTTCACGAATAAATTCTTTTAAATCATAGCGAAGCATTTCTTGATTTTGTTCAAAAAATTTTAATAAATATGGGAAATGTCTAAATTCACGGTCATTTATATTTTTCTTTAATAAAAGTAAATATTGTTGGAAAGTTTTTATTGAGCTTAACATGTCAATTAAATTTTTATCTCTAATTTGTAATTCTAAATTTAAATTGCTTAATTTCGTACAGAAATCTACTAAAAATGATAAGTGTAACAACCATGTTTTAGCACTTAATTGTGGATAAATATCTCCTTTTTCATCAAGAAAAATGTTTATATCGTTAATTACTACAAGAAATCTTTCTAAAAATTGACTTCTGCTGAGCATTATTGTACAACAGAAGTTCTCTGTCATCATCTGATAGGGAACTTCTGTTGCCTGTAATTTAAATAACCGCCGTTGCAGGCTTTTCCTCGAACAGAATTTATAATTTTAAATGTAATATCCAAAACATCTTTTGTGTTTAATCTTTTACTACACAGTACTTGTTGGTGAATGATACAGTGGTACGTTAAAAAATCGGGATATTTGTCATCGTTTTTACATAATGAAATGAAGCCTATTTTATTACCTATCATTGCAGGAGCACCATCAGTAGTAATAGACACAAGTTTAAAAAGCGGAAGTTTGTGTTGTTTCACAAATTTATCAAATGCCGAAAAAATGTCTTCTCCCCCTAATCCTTTCCAATAATGGTATAATTTTTAAAAGTCATTCTTTACTTGAATAATCTTGAAATACCATGCGAATAAATACCATTAACTGAGCAATATCAGTGAAGTCGTTTGATTCATCTAATTGTAATGAAAACGCACACTGGTGAATGTCTGACATTAACCTGGCCTGGAAACTTTTCTCCGGCAATTGCAACTCTTCCTTACGGCAATTTGAAACCTTGTCTGCAGCCTAGAAGTAGTCTCTCTCTCTCTCTAGCGACGTCTCGAACCGAGAAGCTCCTTTCTGGAAACGGGAAACTCCTCTCTCAAGCAACGTAGATCCGGGCAGTCTCTCTGACGGCGACTCTGGACCGGGCGGCTTCCTCTATGACAGTAATTCTGGAACCGGGAACCCTTCTGCGTGCTTCAGTCCCTTTTTATTAGGCCTTCTCTGAGACCTCGCATGAAGTTTGGCAACCCCCAAAGAATCGGTATGAGTCTTCCAACTTAAGTTTCAAGTTCGGCACGCCTTTTGTTCTCCTCTGCTTCCTTTTGATTGTAAGTTGCCGGCCATCTGAAAGTTGTTTGAACTCTTTCTGACTGATTTCTTAGATGTTTACACTTAGAACCTGCAAGCCTTTCTTATACATACAAGTTTCAATAACAATCTTTCTAATGCCGCCATGTACAGCTTCGGCGACAAAAGCATTGCCTTTGTTTTTAACACTCTAATATATTCTTATTAAAGCAGTATATACAGTTAGCTTCAAAAGAGTTATTTACAAAAACATCTAATACAAACTATACCCAGACAAACAAAGTTTATTTTTTGACAATATTCACATGGGACTTAGCCTAAGTAAAAAATCGATGTAATGTGCTTTGGAATATTTAATATTTAAGCTACAATCGAGTTTTCACACTTTGCTTAAAATCTTATTCACTCGGTTCGCTGTTTGACTTCCACTGATCCAAATTAATTCATTTACCCGGACTTATAAGAAAATTACTAAATTGACATTTTTAACGAAAATAAAAAAACAATAGCAATACACTTAAAGCGAATTAAAAATAATACAAAATAATGATAAATAAAATATTATGTTTTCAGTTTTAATTAAATTTGTAAGTAAGGAGGAATACACACGAGATCGACCAAAAATCGCTCCGCGATCGACGGGTTGAACACCCCTGCAGTAGAACAACTACTCCCCCCCCCCTCTCTCTCTTTTTCTCTCTCACTCACTCTGCTATGCTTTGGTTTTCTCGTTACTGTACGATACTTCTATATTGTCCAGAAGTAATCAATGATATAATTTTATTCTCCTCCTACTCCCTTGCCAACTTTCTTTCGTTGTAACTCATCATCAGGATTCATCAGGAACGTGAAACTCAAGGGTATTTCGTGTTATGATTACTTTATGCGTTTTTCATATTCAATTTCATAAATCTTTTATGAAAACATTTTATTCACTGTGGACTTAGGCGAGCTCGGTGTGCAAATGGAAAATTTGACACTACTTTTAAATATAAGTTTAAATGTAGTTTTCTTTACTTTCTGCCTCTCTCTCTCTCTCTCTCTCAGGATTCCGTCTAACAGCCTCAGGTTTGGTTAAAATTCCAGCCAAGGCAACTAAAACATCAGCCCTATATATTATGTCTGTTAATTACATGCGTTTTCCACCAGGTTGTTTGCCAGTTTTATGAGAGAAGAAATTAGAGTTTCCTCGTAGATAAATTCTCTCACCTTTGTACTAGAGCAGCTTTAAATCGTTGGAAAAATTTATAGATGCTAATATAAACTTCCTCGTGAATCTGCTATGGATTCAACAGCGTATGAGACATTTTGAATCTCAGCTGGTGCTAATATTATCACAAAATTTCTATAAAAATATACGAACACAATTATGCCAAAGCAGTTTAATTTAAATTAAATAAGTTTTAAAATGCGCAGCGTCCCTGCATTTAGCTATGACTATTCCACTTGACTAATGAACAGGGAAACGGTACTTCATCCTCTGACATCCTGTAACATTGCAGGCATGCAGCTTGCTTTGTTTGTCATCACTGCTGTTCTTTTTGTTGTAAATCATTTTCTAGAAGGTGGGGGTGCTCCGTTGGAGTCGAGCTGAAGGGAACTGAAGGGAAGTGGAATGACACCGGCTAGCTGTTAAGACGTTCTGCAGTCCTAACATTTATTTACAAGGGGTCAGAGTATGTTTCGCCGGACAACGTTAGACAGGATATCTCGTTCTCATAGTACGGGCTTCGAGGTGGAGGGAAAGAATGGCATGTGCATACCGAATAACACCATAAATGTAAACGACCCGTCAGGCTTAGCACTTGATCTAAATATGGTATGCGATGCGAAAGTCCCTTTCGCTGTTGTGGATGCAGCGTGGCTTGCTATATTTAGTGGAGATGACTTACGACTGAAAAGCTGCTTTGTACTATGTGAATAAATTCTTCATGCTCACTCAAGGCCAGAGTAGGTAAATATGTAGTCATGTTCACTAGCATAGCAAACACAGAATGACAAGGTTCGTTACCGAGGTATTTACAATATGGTGAACAATTTTTTTCTGGAAGTGTTTTTTTTTTTTTTTTTTTTTTGACTCAGGTTTTCTAAAACTTGATAACTACATACAAGATGATCTAAAGATCTCTAGTAAAGTTACCATCTCGCGCCTTTATTTTGTTTATTTATTTTTGCAGCAGTTTTTAAGCAGTTGATCAAAGGGCGAGGAATTCTGAATAATGGAGTTGGGCATTGAATCATTCATATTTAGTGGATCAACATTAGCGATCAACATCCAAAAAGTACTTTTGTTGTACAATGCTGGTTGCAAGCTATCATTTTTGAATAGCCTGCTGTATAATTCTCTCGGAGATTTTAGCTGCCTGAGATTGTTTAACATTAAAACATTTTGATCGTCTTAAACTGAGTCGCACAGAATTTCAAATTAATGTACA
Source organism: Typopeltis vanoorti (assembly GCF_054136105.1). Lineage (NCBI taxonomy): Eukaryota > Metazoa > Arthropoda > Arachnida > Uropygi > Thelyphonidae > Typopeltis > Typopeltis vanoorti. The sequence goes on along the minus strand of NC_143556.1, from coordinate 115,218,651 downwards.
ATTTCAGTTTAAAAAAATTGGATGAATCAACATTCTGCGTGTTACTAAGAATCGGTATACCAAAGCACACTCGCCTTCTCAACTGTTGTACTATTCACAAAGAGCTTCGGGGAAAATTTTGTAGTTATTGCATCATCATCATCATCATGCTTGTCAAGGATTTAGGCCTACAGTGGCCTGTTCCGGCATTAGAAGTCATCGTTGAATCTTAAGACGACGTCCTGGTTTTCTTTTTCCTGATGGTTTGTAATTTAAGGCTTGTTTTGGTATTCTTTCTGTTTTCATTCTTTCAACGTGTTTCATCCATTTCTGTTTATATTTTTTAATTTTTTTTCTATTACTGATTCCTGGTTTAATTCTTTCATAATCTTTTCATTTCTTTTGTGAACGAATAGAGTATATTTTGCAGTTTTTCTCATAAACTTCATTTCTGCTGTTGTTAATCTTTGTTTGTCTTTTTTGTTTTATTGTCCAGATTTCACTTCCATACAATAGGACTGTTAGGGCTAAGGTCTTGTATACTTTAGTCTGGTTTGTTTTTGAACAAGGTTTGGTTTAAATATTAATTTCACCTGTTATTTTTAAATATTTTGCAATTTTTACGTTCATATCTTTTTCATTTCCATATGTAATCATACATCCTAGGTTGTTAAATGAATTCACCTGTTCTAAAATCTTGTTATCTATTACTATTTTAGTTCTTACTGGATCTTGTCCTTTAAAGGCCATAGTTTTTGATTTTTCTGCTGATATTATCATTCCATAATCTTTGGCTATCTCATCTTGCTAATCACCTTTTATATGTATATTTGTATACATGCCAATTTCATAGAGTATACACTGCGCATGTGCGGGGTGAGATGAGGAAACATTGGTTGTGAATTTGAATGACCTTAACAGTAAAATTGTTAAGGTCAGTAAAATTGTAAAATTAGTTCACTGCAAAGCTATTTTTTATTGTTTTCCTAGAATTTCTTTTTAATTATTTATTTATTTCGAATGCCGCTTTGCACGCAAATTCCGCCCATAATATTTTTATCACCGAAAACACACTACTGCTTCAGCATTGCTTTCCGTCATCACAAAACTTTCCCTACTAGTTTTGAAAACTTTTATCTTCTTTCATCGAACAATTTAGCTTTGCTGTTCTTAGATTATGACATTATTAAACAGGAAAAAATCGATGAGTTTCTCATCTCCTAGAAATTTTAGATATTAAAATCAGTTTTATTACAGTAAAACTTTGAATCACTTCCTCGCTCATAAAGATCCGAGTGCCAACCGATGGGAGCACAGTGCAGTGAAATTCTAATATGATATCTTCCTGATTTAATGCACATTTTCTATGGTTCAACAAGAAGAATATCGTGATAAGAGTCATTGAGACCTGTTTAATATTACAGCGACCGCTTAATATTATGATGACCACATAGGAAAGCTACGTTTATGTAGCTTTCCTATGTGTTTCGTATGTTAATATCTTCGGACCGGGGTTGACCGCGAATATCGAACCGCGGATACGGGGGTCCTACTGTACTTATCTTAGTACAATATTTAAAATTTTATTTTTCCATATTGTTCTGTTTAAGCATCCAGAAATTTGTTTGCTTTAAGTGATTGCTCCTCGACTTCCTTTTCTGTTATTCCTTCTGAGTTCATCTGATTTATTTAAAATTCAGCACTCGTTTTATATATATATATATATTTTTTTTTCCCTGTTTATTTCTAACTACACCTGACAATTTTATTCCACTTAACTTCTTCTTTTTTTTTTTTTTTTTTAGTTTTACTATTATTTCATCTATTAAAATATTGAACAGTAGTGGACTTAATGAATCTTCTTCATTCCACTCTATAAATTCCTTTCTTCATTAATTTGTTTCTTTTATTTCTTTCTTAAGTACATTATTATTATTATTAGTGTAAAATTAAACATTAAAATTAAATTAAATGTAAAAATTAACATAATTAATATAGATTTGAAAATTAATATAAGAAAAATGAGAATTGGGAAAAAGTAACTCCAAACAAGGTTGAAAACAAACATTGAAAAATTATAGCGTTTTTCTTTATCATTTTTCTACGACATCCCCGCTCCAGGCTTTTTTTTTATTTTATTTCAGAAACTATAAGTTTAATTAAGGACGTGCTAGTCCTTATATAACCTTCCTGTATTGTCTATTTATATTATTTCCCTCACATCAGCACGAGCCCTAACTTGCTTTAAGCAATTGCATGCATTGCTATTTACTGAGCTGTAACGTGCTTCTTCATAAACAGCAATATCTGGCTGATTTCCTCTTTCTGCCTCCTACCCCCCCCCCCCCTTCCCAATTGAGTATTAAAAGTGTTTACGTGAATACTTTTGTGTAGCTAGTCGCGTGACGTTTTTCAAGCAGCGTGTTTTGATTTTGTTGTAGAAACAGCCGTTGGGCGAGTTGATTATTACTTTTACATGGAGTGGTTCTTTATCTCGGCTTCTCAGAAAATCCGTTTGTTTTCCGACTTATCTCTATAGGACTCTGAAACATACAAAGGCCCTTTGAGGATTTTCAGAATTGACAAGATTTGTCGTCTGCATGTGTATCGACAAGAATTCTAAGTTCAGAATGTCAACTCGCCATAATAATTCCCTTGAATCCAGTGCGGAACACGCATTGAATTTCCAAATTTTCTATTTCTAATTATGAATCATGGTGAATAATTTACAGGAGCATGCGTGTGATTAATTTCAAGTTTATAGTGATGAAATTAATACTGGATAGAGTAGCTCTCAGAAACAGAAATCTGAGCTGCTCAATAGCTTTCTTTTTCTCTTAATAGCTATCCGCCGACAAATAGAAATTATGGGATATCCCAGGACTAATGCTAAGCATTTTTAAGCACTTGAGACAATTTTAAAAATAATTCGATGATATTTTAAATTATTTAATTATTCATTTATTTTGTAAATTCTTCCCTTTTTTTTTTTAAAAAATTTCTTGTTTCTGACAAATATTCAGTTTGCAGAAATATAGTGAGTTGTACTCTTAGTCCGTGTGTGTAAGACAAATATGTTGCTCCTGAGATTTATTATTATTATTGCTGTCTGTGTTTTTATTACTAATTCCATATAAATAATATGGAATTAGTAATATAAGTAACTTATATATTTTCGAAAATGTAAATATATATATAAAACCTACTTATGCATGCATTAAATTTTTATGAATAATGATTTAAAAAATAAATACTATACATACATTGATCATAAAGTTAACATAAAATACATGATAAAATACAAAATTTGAGATTAGTTAAGTAATAGAGAAATTGCACATGGAAAGATGATTGCCATAAGAGGCAATTAGCAGATAGAGAAAACCGCCATATTTAGAAACGCAAAGCTTTTTTTAGCTTTGCCTTTCTAAATACTAATATGCGAATAAATTAAAAAAAATATTTCCGTAATTTTATTTAGGATGGAATTATAAGATACACAAAAGAAAATTATTAAATAAATTGGAAACAATAACAGGAGGCAAATGGACAACTGTTAAAGATAATTATAAATAAAGCATCAAAAGAAGCATTAGGAAAAGATATAATTAGTATAAAATCTAACTCAGAATGGGCACCATAAGGGACGAAAAAGAAAACAAAAGAAGCTTGCATTTAATAAATATCTTATGATAAATCATTCAATATAAGAAGAATATGACCAACCTAAGCGGCTGAGTGAATTGCATCCCCACTCTCCAGTCAACAGGCCCTTGGTTCGAATCCAACCGCGATTCGAACCCAAGGCCTGGTAGACGATTGTTGCGCACGGTGTGTGTCCAACAGCTCTGTCTATTACAGGCTAAAGTAGCTTGTAAAAATTTCATGTTTGGTCTTTCGAGAACAAAGCTTCTCGATAATACAAACTCAAAAGAAAGGACTAAATTATTATTATGGGACACTTTCAAGGACGCATCGCAGGAGGACATCTTATATACCCAATCCGCTGTATCCACTACTTAATCTTCCATCTACATGCTACGCTATATACTCTTCACACGTGACCGGTAGTACAGTCAAACAAAATGGCCGAGGCACGATTGTCGTTCGAGGAACACAAGACCGTTTTACCATTTTAAAGTGGTATTTCCAATTGAGAATGTTGTCTAAGTTCAACGACAATGGAGGCGTGAGTGTGCAACACGCTTCACAATTGCACGCATTCGTGATAAGTTTGAGACCCATGATACCGTGTGTGATGTGTACAAGGGAAGATCGGGGAGGCCTCGTGCAGCAACAAGTCATGGTTGGCTGTGGTGTGTTGACTGTCTGACTGTCCTACAGTTCACATGTTGATGCTAGCAGTGGCGCACTCAGGATTTAATCTTGGAGGGGGCCGAGCGCTCAGGATTTAACCTTTGGGGGGGGGGGGCGAGTTGAGTAGACGTTTTGCGAATACACACTACACATCGCATATGACCTATAACTGAGCATCTGCAGTGATCGCTAATTCATAAGTAGCACACAACATAAATAAAAAAAATAAATTTTAATTAGGAAAAGATTTTTGGAAATTTTTCTAGTGTTTTTTCCTTTTCTTTGGGAGGGTGCCCGTGCCCCTTTCCCCCCCTCTGGGTGCGCCTCTGCATGCTAGTATTCATGTGAGTAACGATATCTTTCGAAAGAACATCATACTACATATTACTACGGTAATTCGATCCAACTTCGAAAAAAAAGTCCATAGATGACATCTGTTGAAGTGTGTATACATTTTTTGACAAACTCTGTATATATATATATATACACACAAGGCGTGTTCAAAAAAAAAAAAAAAAAAGACCGAACTTTTGCTATAAAGACTTCGTTGCTCATTTTACATTTTAAGCACTGTCCCCCTTCAAAGTAGTCCCCTCTACTGGGGATACACACCGTTTCCAACGTTTCTTCCATTGTTGGAATGCTTCCTGGAACGCACTTTCTGTGATGGCGCACAGAATTGTGCGCCATCACAGAAAGTGCTTATCGCATTTTCCTTAATCTCTTCCATGGTTTGGAAACGACGCCCTTTCAAAGTGGTTTTAAGTTTGGGAAACAGGGAAAAAAGTCTTCGGGGGGCCAAATCCGGAGAATAGAATGGATGGGACACAATGGATGTCTGATGTTTTGCCATATAACTGTGGATGAGGAGCGACGCGTGAGCCAGCGCATTGTCGTGATGCAACATTCAAATGTGGTTTTCCCACAATTCAGGCCTCTTCCTGTTCACAGCATCCCTCAAACTTCCTGGTACAACTCTTTGTTTATCATCTGACCACGTGGTAGAAATGCATAATTGATAATGCCTTTCCAATATATATAGATTTTTTTTTATTTGATTAAATATATAAAATTGATTTTTTAAGTAATGACTTAATTAAAAAATTAAGTAAGTCATTTAAATTAATTAATTAGTGATCCCACCCATAATGTATTGCAGTATACATCTTCTAGTGAGATGTGCTTTACATTATGGGAAATACTAAGAATAGGGATCAGAGCTTTACCCACCTTTACAATGAGTTGCTCTGGTGTTGTACCATCTTAGACTTGAACTATGTTTCAGGCGCAAACTTAACTGTTTGCTTACTTGGGATTAGGAGTTAAATAACCAAGCTTATAAAACTACTTGGTAACCCTAATATATATATATATATATATATATATATATATATATATATATATATATATATATATATATATATATATATATATATATATATATATATATTATAGCTTCTATTCTTTCCTGAGTCAACCCAAATAAAAACAACCAACTTCAGTTTCCAGGAGTTTACAAAATCATCTGCAGCTGCGGTAAATCTTATTATGGACAAACAGATAAGTCTGTCTCACTACGTCTTGAGGAGCATCAACGTGACATCTCTTACAATTAAGAGATGTCACGTTGATGACATCTCTTACAAGGGAACGCCCTCGCACGGGTTCCCTTGTAAGAGGGAACCCGTGCGAGCGCCCTCTCTAGTCATGTTCTTTTCTCCGCTAACTCCAATCTAGAAGAGCGCCAATACCAGATAGACTGGAACCTTACGACCAAAATAGTTCTAGACCCATCACACATGAACAATAATTTAAACTACAACCTGCCAGACTCTCACAGCTCAGCGATTCAATTCTGGCGCTCTCGAGTAGCCACTCACGTATGCCTCACGCTAGACCTGCCATGCGGACACCAGTTCAAATTTGACTGTTACTATTCCTAATCTGTTTTATATGAGAAGTCCATGTATTTTAACTTATTATTTTTTCCAGTTCTTTTGTAGTTATTTATACACCTGAAGAAGTCTGCGTTCCGACGAAACTAGTCGTGTTTGATTAAAGTTTTTATCGTACCTTTCTCGGTGTTCCTAGTCAGTATAATTATTGTTTTTTTAATATATATATATATATATATATATATTAAAAATTAATTATTATACTGACTAAGAACACCGAGAAAGGTAAGAAAACTTGAATATAACACGACTAGTTTCGTCGGAACTCCGACTTCTTCAGGTGTGTAAATAATAACAAAAAAACTGGGAAAATAACAAGGTAAAAAACATGGACTTCTCAAATTAACAAAATAGGAATGGCAACAGTCATATTTGAACTGGTGTCCGCGTGGCAGGACTAGCGTGAGTTGTAAGTGAGTGGCAACTGATTCGAGAGCGTCAGAACTCAATCACTGCGCTGTGGACGTCAGGCAAACTGTAGCTTAAATTGTTGTTTATGTGTGATGGGTCCAGAACTATCTCTTTTGATTCTACGATACGTCTCTCAAGTTCGTCACCGCATTTATAGATATTGGTAGTAAGATTCCAGTCTATCTGGTGTTGAAGCTCTTCTAGATTAGAGTTAGCGGAGAAAAGAACATGACTGGAGAGTGCGCTTGCACGGGTTCTTTTGTAAGAGATGTCACGCTGGTGTTCCTCAAGACACAGTGAAATAGACTTATCAGTCTGTCCATAATAAGTCTGTCCATTCTCTCTCTTTTTACAAATGTGCCAACAGAAGAAGTACTCAATCTACTTAAAAACAAAGTTTCCAAGAAAATTTTTGCTCTATTAACGCACTGCATAAACTCCGGCTATTTCTCTTTTGAAGGGAAAATATATAAACAAACCAGCGGCTTAGCTATGGGCAGCCCATTATCTCCGGTCTTGGCCAATATTTTCCTAGAAGACTTTGAAGAAAGGCTATTTCATACGCAGCATTGAAACCTAAAGTGTGGCTGCGACACATGGATGACATCTTCCTTAACTGGGAATATGGTCTAGAAGAGCTACAAACCTTCCTAGATCATTTAAATAATCAACACCAGAACATGAAATTCACGTCCGAACTAGAGATGAACGGCGTCCTCGCTTTTTTGGACTTGAAGATCACTAGAATGCCTGATTATCTTAAATTTTCGATTTTTCGAAAAACTACTCACACAGAGAGATACTTGCATGCCTCTTCTCGTCACTTCTCTCCACAGAAGTTTGGTATTATTTCCACTCTAGCCCATCGAGCAAGATCTCTTATTTCAGTAGAAGAAGACCTTCAAACAACTCAACCGTCTGAGAAGCACATTCTTAAACAACGGCTATTCTTCTCGAAGCATCACTAAACATCTTCATCCACGTATCCAACCTCAACAAGAAGATAACTCCAATCCTATTACTCACATCCAATTGCCGTTCATAAGCTCTCTATCTCCTAAACTGGCCAAAATAATGAACAAATTCAACATTAAATCCTACTTCACCACCCTATCAAATCTTTGTTCTTTTCTGAGTCGCCCCCACACCAAAACACAACCAGCTTCAGTTTCCAGGAATGTATAAAGTCGTCTGCAACTGCGGTAAACCTTATTATGGACAGACTGATAAGTCTATTTCACTGTGTCTTGAGGAACACCAGCGTGACATCTCTTACAAAAGAACCCGTGCAAGCGCACTCTCCAGTCATGTTCTTTTCTCCGCTAACTCTAATCTAGAAGAGCTTCAACACCAGATAGACTGGAATCTTACTACCAATATCTATAAATGCGGTGACGAACTTGAGAGACGTATCGTAGAATCAAAAGAGATAGTTCTGGACCCATCACACATAAACAACAATTTAAGCTACAGTTTGCCTGACGTCCACAGCGCAGTGATTGAGTTCTGACGCTCTCGAATCAGTTGCCACTCACTTACAACTCACGCTAGTCCTGCCACGCGGACACCAGTTCAAATATGACTGTTGCCATTCCTATTTTGTTAATTTGAGAAGTCCATGTTTTTTACCTTGTTATTTTCCCAGTTTTTTTGTTATTATTTACACACCTGAAGAAGTCGGAGTTCCGACGAAACTAGTCGTGTTATATTCAAGTTTTCTTACCTTTCTCGGTGTTCTTAGTCAGTATAATTATTAATTTTTAAATATGTCTCAAGCCGAGTCAATACTAGTCATAATATATATATATATATATATATATATATATATTCAGTATCCTATGCGTTTATCTTAAGGCATAAAATTTAAGATTGTACGTTTTCAAACTGAATAATTCAAAACTCTGTGAGATAATATAAACAAATCATTGTAATTATAAACAATATTATTTTATTATTGATTGCACTTTTTATAGTACGATAATAATGTAATGTTAGTAAGCATTTTCACTATGGAGTTTTCCAATTCTCGGTCTATTAATTTGCAAAGCAACGCAAAATTATTGCACATGCTCTCATGTTATCCCGAAATTCGTGTTGTTATTATTATTATTATTATTATTATTATTATTATTATTATTATTATTATTAGACTTTCATGGGGTCAAAGGACTCATTGTGAGAGGTCTTGCACCGTGCCACACACATAAAAACTTCATCAAACAGCCTTAAACTCATTCAGTGTTTCCGCACTATACTCTCCACGAAAAGAACTGCTCCTCATACCCTCTTGTTCTACTCCTGCCTCCTCCATTCTTTAAATCTTTCCTCATATTCTCAAATGCCTTTTGCACTGAAAACTAGGTGAAAAAATTCCCAGAGTAATCGATATGAGGTCTGCTTAATGCCTTATATACAAGGGAATCATAATCTATTTACTTTGCTTGTTATGAACTTTTTTATCCTAACGGCCCTAATCGCATGTGATTCTTTCATAGCTTGAGCAGTGTGATCTGTAAACTTCAGGTTCCTGTCCACAACTCCCAGATTTTTATCTCCTTCAACACCTTCAAAATTTTTAGAATTTTGCATCTTATTCTTGCCTACCGACGGTGAGATACAGAATGAACTATTAATATGTGTTGAGGAAAAGTTAATGAAATAATATATTTTGAGCGAGAGAGAGAGAGAGAGAGAAATAGGACAAATTCAGTGAACTATAAGATAATAATAATAAAAATTATACAAAAAATGGAAATATAGTAATGATTGAATTGGCCTATCTGATGAGCAAGAAGGATTTGGCAAAAATAGATCGACACTACAAGCATAAAACTGAAAAATATGGGATACCAAATTAAAAATAAAAAAATAAAGAATAATGGAACATGCCAACGATATCGTTTTTGTAGCAGAAATGGAGTGAGTTATGAAGATTATCACACACATTGAACAGTGCAGCAGAAAAAAAAAATGAAAATATTAACAGAAAAAATTATGACAACTGATGGAGAATCCGCAGTTTATGAATTTGAAACTAAATGGAAAATAATTGAAAGCTTTAATAAGATAAAATATTTTGGAATAGGAACTTTGTTAACTAAATCATTATCAAAGAAAAGCATAAGAACAAGAAATAAAGGCAAGAAATAAAAAATAAATTAGAATAGTGGATCTCTTATATATATTTATATATAAGAATTTATAATGGAGTTATCACACCAGTACTAACAAGTGCAGAAACTAAAATTTAGCAAATAAATAAACTATAAAGATGAAAACAAAAGACTGAAAAAAAGACCTAATATTAAAAAGATTAGGCATTCTTTTTAATTCCCAATTAATTTTTATAAAGAACTAAATTAATAATATTAATATTAATTGAATAATATTAATTCTAATATTAAAAAGAATTAGGAATCAGGCAGTTCGCAACTGTACAATGTAAATTCTTAGGTCCGAAAAGTAAAAGAATGATGGAAAAATCATATCATATAGAAAGAATGAAGAATAACAGATGGGAAAGCAAAGTAAAGAACTAGATACATAAAAATAACTAAGTGTAATTTTATACATAAAAATTACACTTAGAAAGAACATTATTCGTAAATAATGATGCACTAATTTTTTGTTGAATTTTTCACTTGAAATTTAGAATTTTTGTAATCAAGGGAAAGTCACAAATTACCATTGCAGAAAAGGCCTCAGAATCCCTACCAGTTGGCCATCACCAATATGCTCTTCAACATAGGGAGTATTTAGTGAAAGGGCCCTCTAACTGATTATCCGAATGTGTAAAATTAAAAAAAAAAAACTAGCCTAGAAATAAATCTACCCTATAATATAAAATGATAAGAATTTTTTTGTAATGTTTTTGTGTCACGTTTTTTGTCAAGTTATTTGAAACGTTTTGAAATTCAGGAGCTAGCCTGAGTGTCGAGTCTTCAAAATTCGAGTCATCAGAATTCAAGGAGAACCGGTCTACCAGTCCGGAACTCGGGGGGGGGGGGGGGGTTGGACGCCGTAGGCATCAGGGAGGCGGAGCCCCCTAGTATCTCTATAAAACATACAACTGGAATGGGGGGAAAATGAAATGAATTGATTAATTTCCTTGTTGATTTATCTCTTGCCTCTCCAAACTTTGCAGTGTTAATATTTTAACACTTTTTGATTATCTTATGTTAAAAATTTCATTTATTTTTATTGTTTATATCTTGTAGTATATGATAAAAATTAAATTTATATTGAGAACTGTGATTTAAAAATACCGTGGAAATGCAATAGATAACGTTTTATTTCTCTTAGTTTTGGGTGACGTACAATTGTAATTCGGTCCTAGAAGTTTGCGTGGTTGTGCGTCAGGATGAAGGAGGTGGTGAAAGCCCTGAACTTTGGCAACACTAAAGCGGAATTCTTGTAAGGTGTCAAGTGGTAACTAAAATTATTGAGAATTTTTATCCCTGTAAAAAGGAACGCTTATAGTACGGATTTTGGCAGAATGTCAAACTTACCCTCTGCTCTCTAAACATGATGCTGAACATCATTTAGGTAACCGTTGATAAGTGTGATAAATACGTTATCGAAATTCCTGTTTTGCTGTCTGCCTTGAAGTGTATGTACGCCGTTTCATACCATTGGCAAAGGAGAGGGGTGGGAGGATGAGGATTTTCCCTGATGAAAACCAAGATGATCATGCAAAAAAAAAGGGGGGGAAGATAAATTCCTAAGGAGGTTTAATGTATACGTGATTCGTTATTGTGAATATCAGTTTATTGTTGTAAAATAGATTAACAGTACGTAGTTCAGTCACAGAATCCTCCAACTGTTCTTTTCAGAGTGTCTGCACTGTCTCCGATTTTGTTTGTTAGTATGAGTTAGACGTCTGCTATTTGGTGGACGCGGTTCCTTCAATGTACTAGTAAGTTTTAGTCGCGCAGAACACGATGTTTAAAGACTGTAGACGAGATAAAACTGGGGTCAGATTTTCTTATTTGTCCTTGCGTCCTAACTGCTGCTAACGAGAGAAACAGCGAGTGACTCAACGTCACAGATAAACTAGAAGTGGTGTACCTCATCATTAATCAGCTGTTTTCCTGTTTCTGTGTAATAATCATCATATTATTAATATTATTATTTTAACCTTCAGCTAAACATTCGAATTATTATTAATTAGATTGATTACAGTCAGATATATGTTGGAAGAATGCAGTACATAAAAATGCAGTTACTTATACACGTTCTCTATCTATTTTGTATCTTTTCAAAGAGTTATGTATCTATGCAATTACTCATTTAGCTTAAAATTCATAGACAGCTGATATTCCGTTTTAAGAAGTGCACAAAATTATATTTTTAACAAAATGATTTAAAAGGAATGTGCATATAAGTGATACGAAAACGCATTCCTTGGTCTGGTCTTGGCGTGTAAAACTTAAATAGCAGGTTTTTTTTTTTTTTTTCCTCTCTCAGGAAACTTTTTTCCCTGAACAAATCGGCCGACAATTCCATGTTTGATACACAATCGATACACAATAACACCAGAGGTCGACGAATCGTAAAACTTTGGTTTCTCCAGACACGTTTTATTTTATTTTAGTTCTTTTTAATAGCCACATAAACAAGATCGATTAAGGTGACCTACCAGCAGATTTCCAGCTGCCAGTAACGAGCGAATGACTGTATTTTTCAATTTTTTTAAATTTTTTAATAACACTGACGTCTTATGACCTCAGCCATATTGGTTAATAATGAATAATCCAGTAATCCTAATATTGGGGTCCTTGATAAAGATATAGTCTTGAAATGTTACAGCATTGTATCGGAATAAAGGATGAGAGAGAGGAAAAAAAATCCTTTGTCACGCTCCCAGATCAACAAAATTTTCTTTCGGTCATCATCATCATTAGCATGAAAATAATGCACAACTTTGTCTATCTGCGAAACCCACCCTTCGCGAACGATAACCTCCACAATGATCATGTGTTGCTTCCCCCCACCCCCCCAAAAAGTTCTTATATCAGTATATTTCCATATTTTAAATGACAAGAAGGAATATTAAACTCATTGTATGTAAGTAAACACTTATAAAGATAAAATGTTTAAGATTTTGAATACAGAACCTCCGTGCTTCATACGAAGCAAGGTTTTCCCTCGTGGAAACTCGGGTTTTCTTCACACAAAACAGACAAACAGGCCAGAAGAATACCCGCAGTTGCATAACTCCAACCCATAGCCCTGTCTTTTGCGCTCTTTTCGTGTTCATCCCCTAGCTGTTAGCTTATTACACTGGCTCAAAGTGAAAGACCTCGATTCAATTTGAGCTAGTCTTTCTTTAGCTGGATGAATTGAAAACTTTCCGATGAACAATTAAAATAAATGATCCTTTCATACATTCTGTTCTGAGCTTTAAGAGTGTCACTCTGCAACGAGTTCATAATTTTTGTTAAGACAATCAATCGAAAGCCGTTCTGATGCCTTATTGATTATCATGGTTAAAGCTAAATGTACTGTACCGGGTTACGGTTTACAGTAACCATACTGTAAACAAACTCAACCGTCTCCTAAACTAGGAGACGGTTGAGTTTGTTATTCTCTACAGAAAACAGAGAGAGAGAGTGTTGGGGAAGGGGGAAGTCTCTGACGCAGTCTAAGGTAAAAAAACATTACCAGAAACCCTTTCTTACGTTTTTTCTTTATTTACTTATTTTAATAAAATAAATTTTTAAATAAAATAAAATTATTTTATTTTATTTTGTATTTTCGTCGCTTAAATGAAAAATAAAAAATCGAGATTTTAGGATAAGTATAAGCCCAATTTCGTGTCTAAACACGTGTTTAAATAGAGAGGAACAAAATTTTGCGCAGCTGTGTCTAACAGACTTAACAAAAGCGATTATAATAATATTAGAAAACTATCCATTTCTTTAAATTAAAATGTTTAAAAGTTTATTAATATAAACTTTCTAAAAAACTTTCCTGTTAACCTAAAAAAAAAAATACTAATTTTTAAATCGCGTCTTTTTATCCTTAAGAGATTTCAGATTCGTAGATGTCATTGTTTTGATATGTATTTTATTTCAGTACAGAATTTCATATTTATATTTATGGTATTGCTCTGCTATCATTCGTTGCCAGTGTGATGACAGGTTAATTAGAATTAAATTTCTGTTCCGGTACTATTCTGATATCAATCTAATTTATAATTTCAACAGTTCTCAAAGGTCTTATCTCGTAGTCACCATGGCAACTGTTTGTTGTTGGAATGAAGATATGATATGAGAACAGCTATTCAGAAATGAGATGTAAATTGTAAATATACTGCAAATGTTTTTACTACCAAGGCCGACTCTTTTCCTTCTGGTTCTGGTAGGGTTCCCACCACATTAATTTAAAGTTAGGCGTTTACTGTTTACTCTTTAACCTTCTCTTTCCATAACCGTAAATTTTAGAGATAAATTTCGATAAATTTTGAAATGATGATATTAGGTGAGGGGTGGGGGAAGGTGTCAAGTGGAGCAAACTAAAGGGAAATTTTTTTTTTTTTTTCCCTTCGCTTTGGACGTTGCCTTACATAAGATACACAAGTTGTTAAATAGAGATGCATCGCAGCTTTCGGCTAGCTAAAAAATATTAAAAAAAAAAAAAAAATTCACACATCCCTCCCCAAAAACGTTTAACTAATATATACATCATCCACCTATCGAAGCCGCGTGCAGTTTATTTTTAAATATCATAAAACTTTTACCTACGTCGAAAGCCGTTATCTACGGTTGATAGTTTTCAGCTACTGAGTGAAATCTGATTTTCATAATGATGCGTACTTTTTTTATCTGTAAATGTTCTTAAAGAAAATTATTAAATTTTCTTGTATAACTTTTTCTAGAATTAAGTCAGTTAGGTCTGTTTTGATGTACTTGATTAACAAATATCGAGGAATGCTTGACGTGTATTTTTCATATGGTTGGGTAAAACAATAGCGGAGTGCACGACTGATTGAATAAGCGCAGAGTTGATGTTTCGACGATCGTTTCAGTAGTGATCATCAAAACGGCATGATTCACTAACAATCGTCGTTTTTTCTCATCTACTTTCGAACAAACAAACTCATTAGACCGCATTTGTGATGGCAAGAAGAGTAATCAATCCTTATGAATCTCTTCTTTCTTCTCACCATCGACTTTTCCAGAAGATTCTTTTCAAGTAAACTGTAAGGAAGAAGAGCAATCTAATCCTTTAATGTTTAACACATTCCCTCTGGCTATTTATATTAATAATCTTCTCAATAGTTTTCTTTTGTTGTTTATGATACGCATTAACAATAAAGCGAATGATTTTCCAGGAGCTGAGTTTCTCATAAAATGTGCACATTGAGCGTAGTTCAAATGTGCACTACGTCTTGTGCCAAAAAGTATTTAAGGAAAACGAGGTTCACAGAACGGTAAAATCCCAGCGTAAAAAAAAGTTGCGATTTGTGTCAAACCAAATGGTGATACCGATGACGGTCACTCAACTAGGAAATATGAGCCGCGAAGGAAGTGGCAGGAACTCTTTTCCTGTAGACTTCCTCCTTTCCAAATAGTGTGATTATATATTTCACTTCCGGTGAATCAGAAGAAATTAATAATTCTAAGAAACAATGATTCCATAGCACATTATATTACTAAACCACAGTTCGTGTGTGTGTGTGTGTGTGTGTGTGTGTGTGTGTGTGTGTGTGTGTGTGTGTGTGTGTGTGTGTGTGTGTGTGTGTGTGTGTGTGTGAGAGAGAGAGAGAGAGAGAGAGAGAGAGAGAGAGAGAGAGAGCGCTAACAAACGATTTTCGAACTGATGCCCACCAGCAACAGGGCATGTTTAACTGTCTCTATTTTTCAGTGTTTCCTCCCATACTTTCACAGTTCAACTGGTCCGAAGTCAATTCGACGAACTAAGGACTCGTTTTATTTTTTTTATTCTTCAGCCGTATAAAAAGGAAGGAAAAATCGGAAACTAATTAGTGGTTGTATGGAGTACTCTGAACAGAATGTGTTCCGTGTATATCAACTTCCTTCTCAGAATATGGTTGTGATTTTGGCGAAAGGAAGTGAGTTATCACGCTAAAACAATGTTATTCTGATCACTTTGATTAATTTCAAAAAAAAAAAAAAAAAAAAACTATTTGTAGGGACCATTCATGTAGCATGAGGTATGTATCTTGATTAGAGAGAGAGAAACACTCGTTTTACATTTTATTTTGCTGACTTTCTTGTTTTTGTTAATAAGTATGAAAGTTGTTGCTTAAATTGTGTTCAAACCAAATTAAAGTTGTGAGGCGAATGTATTATGGCTGTTATCAATGGCGCTTGTGTTCTGTCTATTTTACAGGAGTAAAAACCCTGTCACCTCTGACTAGCTTATCTTCCGTCGAAAAGCGGTTATAAATGTTCCCCTCATCCCAGACGGGTTTCGAAACCGGACTTTCCAGGCAAGGATACGTCGCATAGCATGTTACCAAGGGCCAAACCCTTACATGTACACGCAAAGCAGTTCCAATAATGACTCTGCTGGCATCTTGATTATTATTATTATTATTATTATTTAATAATGATGGTACTAGTAGTATAATGTACTATTACTACTACTACTGCAAGCAGCTCATTAAATAATTTTTGTATTTACTAGTGAGCGATTTTTCTCATTGCTTGTGCGATATTATCATCACGCATACCCATAAAAACAAGAAGGGAATTAGATAGATGCAGAAGGGGGATTGTGTTTTTGTTAGTTGAGTTCGTTTGGATGGTATCCGGAGAGTTCATCGAAAAGGCAATTAATCGAATGAACAATTCATCGAACGACAATTCGTCGAAAATGCAATTCATAGAAAAAACAATTCAGCGAAAATATTAACTTTTCGAAAATGTTATGATAAAAGTGGTCCATTTAGAACAAATACTGAACCGTGCAGAGTGAGAAAGCAATGCTACTTTAATAGGGAATAATTATAGAACAATATGGTTTCTTATTGTCTTTCTTGTCCGATAACTGTTTCATGTCTGTTCATGGGACTAATTTGCCTTTTACGGGAGGAAAAGCATTTGGATTGACTTAGAGACATCTAAGGCCGTCAGACTTTAGTGAATCAAGTCGCCAGTTTTCCAAAGATTGTCTTCCCTAGAAGGGGGGAACTGAGTTTCCACTCAGTCTCCCCTGGCGAAACTCATCACGGTGTACAATTAGTTAAGTTGGCCTTCTGCAGAAATGTCCTCCGTCAAAGCTGGTAATTGAAAATTTCTTTCTGGAGCTACCGTCTCACAGCCGATATTGAGCCGATATTGAGCCGATTATGTCTTTCCAACCCAAGGGCATCGTTGGAAAGACATAAGTTTTGAATCCCATCTTGGACACGAAGAACCTTTATTAGGACTTTTCAATTGATGGTGAGTTAGCCAGTCTCGTATGGACGTGGAAGGATTTTTTTTTCGGAAAAAATTGGGTGTTCATTCCAAAACCAGGCAAAGTAGCCAGAACCTACGCAATAGACATATTACACTCATCATTGCCTTAGTTGCTTTTGCCGTAAATCCAAGACAGACAAACAGACCTCTTCTCCTAGTAAGAGCAAGAGCATGGTGAAACTAGCCAGCCATTGAGGCATTCTTTTTGTTAACATATCGAATTTTATTGGAATAAGTTAATCGCACTGAACTTGTGCAATTTGAGAACGTTAATCGCGTAAAAATATTATTACTCCTGGTACGTCGATAAGGAATGAGAACCCATAAGTTCGTATTTTTAGTTTCTTATCAGTCTCTGAGCTACTTTCCTAGAATATTAATATGCTTTGTTCAAGTTGCGGAACTTACTTCGTGTCCTATTAATAGGAGAGAAAAAACGTTTTTGAATAGGGTCACTAACTTGCCTGCGGTTTTTTTTTTTTTAATTTTATTTTTTTAACCAAACTGGTTTTGAAGCGGGATGGCCGTGAAATATCGAACAATAACCTTCATAATGTCCTGGTTAATATTCACATGCTCATCCTATCTGTTTACCAACCGTATTTTAATGTCCGGTAATCCAAGCGATGGTAGCGTCCTTATTTATAAATGAACAGCAGAGACTTTCAGTTATTTCTGCTCTCAGTTGCGATTAGAAAGTAGAAGAATAAATAGAAAGAATATGATTATCTTGCTTGTTTTCCATTTCGCTTTGTACATTTGCTTCTTATGACAGTTTTCATGATATAAATATTTTTGGAGTATTAAAACAAAAAGTTTTGTTTTATTTATTTATTTTTTTATGTTGCTCTCATTCCACGAAAGGTTATTTGTAAACCTATAGTATATGTAAATGTATAGGTTTACTTCTACCTGTATACATGTACCGTGAACGGGCGATATATTTTTTTTTCTGTTTTTTTTAACGAATTTTATATATTTCTTTTTGTTTTTTCATTTATTTTTTTACATAATCCGAAACCCTGCTCTAGAGACCAAACACGGAACTTTTCCAATCCACTTCAGTCCTCCAATAAGCGGAGCGGTAGTCTCACACCAAGAAATGACGATCAAGATGATATCTTTAAGACAATCACAAGCATCCATGTCCTCGACAAGATTCGAACTTGCAGACTGTTGTTGGAGAGCGGGTACACTAACCACTCGGCCAATTTTTTTTTTTTTTAAACAACTTTATTAACAACTTTTGCAATTATTTACATCGTAATTAATTTTATATACAATATATACATCGAAATAAGATTGTTATACCATCATTTCAGTCGAAGTTTCATGTTATATTACAATGTGGTTGTTACCTTACTGTTCACTTACAATGTTTCTACTTCCTTTACTTTTAAACAGGGAGTCTCATAACTGGCAGTTACATATTCATTACTTTCTGTTACATTAATTAAGTTATCTTTCAGCTTTGTTACCTTTTGTTTTTTTTCTCAGTTTCGGTTTAAGACACTGTTTTTTTCTTTAAGGAATGCATAGTAAATTATATTTGCACATCATATATATATATATATATATATATATATATATATATATATATATATATATATATATATATATATATATATATATATATATATATATATATATATATATCATACTTATATATATTTAACAAACTATATAATGTACAAAGTAAATTATATATACCATCTGTACAGCGAGATAACATTCATATACAGAATTTCTTCTGTTATTTTACAAGTAGCTATTATAATCATATACATAGCTTTCACGTATATTGCATACAGTTATGGTGTCTTTTAGTTTTCCTGAGTTTTTTTTAGTTAAATATGAAACACTGAGTTCGCTGTTTCCATTGAGGTAGGGGATCATTCTTTTTCCTGCGATCTGTTCTTCATGATTCCGGCGCTGTTTCTTCTGATGGAAGTGGAGAGCTAGGAGTTTTTCTTTCGATTTGCCTTATTTCCACTGGGGAATGATGATGGCGTCGTTCTGTTGTTGGTTGGAGGGTTCATCTGATGTAAGATTGGAGGTTAAGTGTGCCCATTCTTCTGTAGTCATTCTAGATTGTACTGAATTGATCTTTTCCTGGATGCAGCGATGTAGTTTCAATATGGTTCCCGGACTTTCTTCTCTTCCATACGCTTGGTCACACCTGTGAGCCCAAATTGCGTACATCGTTAGGATCTATTAAGATAAGAACGATTGTTTGCATCCTGTTTATGTGTTTTACTTTTAACCAGAATAATATTTCCTCGTTGATAGTTGAATTTCAGGAGGCCATCTTTTAACAACTTTCCCGAGTTTCTTCTGCATCTTTACAATATATCATTAGGTGGTATAGTGTTTCCGTTTCTGGGCTAAACTGACATGTTGCATGCCCTTCAAGAGGACCTTTTGCCACTATCCACATTGGTTGGTAGGCGGGCATGGCGGACTTTAAAGAAGAAGAAATTTTTATATCTCGGCTATATTGGTAGATTTAAGACATTGTTTAATACCGGACTGAGTGTGATTTGTCCTCTTCTTAATTCTCTATGTTGTGGTATGGGAAAGATTGTTCTACTTAGTTAGTAGTATGTTGCTTTTGTTTTTTGACTTATTAAGGTTTCAGTACTGATGTGCTCCGTCACAAATACGTATCCCTCCGCCATCTCTGTAACCATCCTGGGAAGAGTTCCCAGGACGTTTACAGAATCTCTTCCATGAATCTCTGGCATTGTACTGATTATTCTGTGTGGGAGGCATTTTAATTATTATTATTATTTGTCACCTCCAGGGAGTCCAAAGACTCATCGAGGGAGGGCATCCACTCTACAACTCTGCTTCCACCACTCACAATTCACTAACTGACCGCAACCTCACCAACGCCATCTACCGCCGACCGCTACCGCCACTAGTATTTCCACAGACAATCACAAATATCCATGCCCACGGCGGGATTCGAACCCGCAGCCTCTTGACTGGAGAGCGGACACGCTAACCACTTAGCGTGTAGCATTTCTGTAGGAATGCTATGTGGATGCTGTGGCATATCCGTGATAGGATTTAATGTTTGCTGTTTCTGCGGTCTTCGCTCTGTTTATAATTGTTTTTAAGTGGATATTGAGTATACCTAGGCCTCCGGCTTCGCTAACCACTCGGCCAACCACGCCGGCATATTTGCCTTCTTTCAGATCTCAATTTCAATTGAAATTGTCAACAAAACTAGATCAATAGTAGCACGTATACCCTCCCTCCCTCCTTCCTTCTACCACATATAAAATACCAGTGCTTTGGCTCAAAATGAAATGAAATAATGATATTGAATACTTTAACCTGCTTTCAGATAATCAGATTTCACACTGTCCCGACCATAACAAATGCGGGACCCAACTGGGATCATTTGGATGGTGGCCCCTAATACGTAATTATAGTATCGGGAATATATGCTATATAATATTAAAAATTAAATTATGTTTATTGAATTAATAATTTTTAAAAAAATAATAATGAAGAAATTTTTCTTGCTTGTTTGTTTGAATTAACATTCATTCAAATATTTCATTTTAAATGTTTGATCGAATGTTAATTGAGTACATGAGGTTTGCTGATTAATCGATGTATCATTAAAAAGTTGCTTATTTCATAAAAGCAAGCCGAGCACTATTTATTTCCGTGACTATGCAATATCCTACCAGTCACATTCACAATATATTCTTTATTGCCTAAAAGAAAAAAATCACCGTATTCCACTGCTGTATTAGGTACTAGAAACACTCGCAAAGTATGACATTATGGCAATTACTGATGTGGATGCTGTGGCAGGCTATTAATAGCATGCAATATTCATGCGAAAAAAATGCTCCATCATGACCGGGGCTTCATTATTAAAGCAGCAGTAAGTAGTACAGTAATATAAATCAAGATATATCCGGGGATGTAGGCAGTGACCGTTATGGTAAATAGCATTTGTTGCATTTAAACGCTTATCAGGTCGTATAATACAGTAGCACAGCTGATGCATATTAATGACAAGAAGGAAAATTTTGATGACACATTTGACTATATCCTCTATGACATTCAGTGATGTTCTTTTATTTTGCTTGATGTGTTCCCTCTACAGGAAGATGAAAAAAGCGTACTTTGAATAAGCTATGCAAAGACAGGAATTTAAAATATATATTACTTCACTCCCCCCCCGTTTAAAAGCTTTGAAAAACTATTTGAATAATATTCTTTTTATATATTAATATTCCATGAGATATGAATCTGCACTCAGCAAGACTGTCGCCGGTACTTTCAAAAAGTGCAATATCATTGCGACCTGGGCAACCGTGTTCATGAATATTAATTAAGCATTCGCTTATTGCAATCAGGACATGCAAACGCTTTTCCTACACAGTTTAGGAATAAAATGTACGGTTACCATCTGGTGAAATGCATTTAGTCTATAGCTGACTTTATGGACCTGTAATAAATTTGTTCTAACAGAAATTTAATTCAGATGTCTATTCATAAAGAATATATACATAATATGAACAGTTTAAATCTAAACTTAGAATTCAGAAATAATAAACCAGAGAAACTCCAAAGATCCATGTGTCAGGTTTCTTATTATGAACATTGGAAAATATTAGGAGTTCTTTGTGAAATCGTGCATTCGTTTAATTTGTGGCGTTCGTCTAGTAATGTCATTTATTACCAAAACTCTCCTACCTAGTAATTTATCTGGCCTGTTTTTTCTCTCTTTAAAATATGTATTAAGTATTGAATTCTGTCCTGAATCTTTAGTATTAATTTTCTCCTCTTCCTCATTGCTTCTTTTTATCATAATTGAATATATAATTTTCTGCATACTTTCTAACAGTTACATCCTTAATCTCTACAAGATAACAAGCTTTCTTCCCCAATGGAGGTTTTTTTTTTTTTTTTTTTTTTTTTTTTTTAAGAATTCGAAATCTTGAAGTTGATCAACATACCTCGGAGGTGGTATCTTTAGGTAATTATGAATTTAAGAAGAAAAGAAAAAGAGGGAGGAGGAGAAGAAGAGATGGAATACAAGGGATTTAAGAAGGAATGGATGTCCCTACTCAAGTAAGTCTGGGATTCTGGTTAGACAGATTTACTGAAATTCTGTTGTTTCAATATGAATCTTACCGATGAACGGTTGTAAACCCAAATTTATTTAGTACCATTGGTAGGTTAAGGATTTAATTAATCCGGGAATCTGCTCAAGAAACGAAACGTGAAAGACCTCTTTCAATCCATTATAGTCCGTCCTCCCGTAACTGAGATAGCAGTCTCTCACCTTCTAACCTAAAGCCTGACAGACATAAACGAATATGATTGAAATGCTTACAAAAAAAAAAGTTCTCTCCTCATCTCAGTTTTTTTTGTTCAGTTGAACCACTTGGGATTGAGGACGAACACGAGAATATGTCCATGAGATTCAGGTTTAGTTTTAAACAATTTCTGTTGAAAAAATTTGGCAAAACGATTCGATGTATAGTAATAATTCGACAGTGTTTGTATGGAATTGAACGAAATTTAGGATTTAGGATCTCTGTTAAGAATTGTCAGATTATTTCAGTCGGAACAGTGGCAAAATTAGGCAATTTTGCAATATATATGGTAATTAGAATTAAAGTATCCCTGTTTAAGACCTGGTGGAGCGCCATCCAATGATCCAAATGCTGCAAATACTGTGCAAGAATACATTGGGCGTCATGCAGAAACGATATCTGAGAAAGAAAAAAAGCAGTTCGATAATCCACCACCTGGGGCGTTGTAAACACCAAATGCATGGAATTTGCACATCACGCAACTCGGCAGGTGCCAGGAGGGTTTAAAAAGATGGACGCGGTTTTTTCCCCTTCATTCTGATTATTAATCCCATCCACAGTCATGGCACTAGCCTTGACCCGACATGCTTCACTCGACCTAAATAATTACAATGATGTTGCTGCACTCCGCGAATTTCGTTGCCTGAACAAATGTTGACAAGGTTCACTATCTCCATGTGCTCTGTGACGAATAATTGGTCGTTTTGATGAAACGGGATCGCTTGGAATTAGACCTGACAGAAGTCGCAAACCAATCAGTTTACAACAAGTGAATTAAGTTGCTACTGCCGTTGTGGAGCAGGCTACGAATAACATCGTTGGTTCCTGCAGTGCACGTACTGTATACACACGGATATGCCTTACAAAACTGTCTGGAAAATGCTACGAAAGACTCTGACACAGAAGTAGCGCCAGCAGGAGTTTGAAAGTCGAGTGACATTAGCTTTAACACTCCTTGCTCGAGTGGATTTGGAAGCTGCATGGCCGTGGATGAGATGAGGCTCACTTTCACCTGAACGGAGCTGTGAATATCACAATTGCCGGGTATGGGCTACGCAAAACCCGCATGCAATTCAATAAATTCCTTTGTATTCACCCAAAGTTACTGTCTGGTGCGGGTTTACAGCTCGTTTATCATTGAACCATTCTCCTTTGAGGACATTTGCCAGTCGGGTCTGTGATCTGCTCAGTTACTGCCAACAGGTATCACGATATGATAAACAATTTTATTGTGCCACATCTACAGCAGCGCCTGTGCATGAATTCGATCATTTTCATGAAGGATGGGGTCTCTCCGAACATCGGTCGATCCGTATAGGAGGTTCTTCAAGAACGTTTCACGGAAGCCAAAGTGAAAACACCCGTGCGTTTCCCACTGAATGGGCGTTTCGTTCATCTGATCTGATCGCCTGTAACTTCTGGTTCTGGGGATTTCTCAAATACAGGGTTTATCGGGATCATCCTGATAAGTTATCAGGGTGATAACTTATCAGGATGATCCCGATGAAAGACATCATAACGCAGCATGTGCGCAACATCAGTTTTGACCAGCTGCGTTCTGCTTGAACACATTGTGCAAAGAATGCAGTTTGTGCCATACTGTGAAGGGCAGCACATTGAAAAGTACATCTCTTGAATGCATGATGGAAGTGAATAAAAATGTGTTATTTATGCTTGTGTCACTTTTCTCCTTCTTACACACAGAAAAATTGCTATATCTACATTCGGTACATCATACAGCACCACTGTTGGTGAATTTTGGAACTACTTTTGTTTTCTCAGATATCGCTTCCGCATGACGCACAATATATTCCTGCAAAACTTTGCAGGAATATATTGTGCGTCAATATATTCCTGCAAAATATATTTGGATCACTGGGTGATGCTCCACAAGGCCTTAAACAGGGATACTTTAATTTTGATTGCCCTGTATGTACAGTAAATAAACGTAAAACAGAGAGGAGTTTCATAAATAGAACTATAACATTTTGCGACTCTTTTTTTTTTTTTTTTTTAGAAAGTACGATCACACGATAGCCGTCTCTAAATACCATGCAAATCTATCATGGGCATCATGGCTAAACCTGTGTTCATTTGATTTTGTGGTTGTGCAGGTATTTTCGTTTTTCAATCAGCCTTAGGTTCAACATTGAATGATGAAAGCTTTTTTTTTTGGGGGGGGGGGTTAGTAAATCGACTATATATATATATTATTTATTTATTATTTTGACATTGAATTCCATTGAGCAAATGGAATTCAAATTAAGTTAGCATTTAGAATCACTGTTCAAATTTGTTGAGTCGCTTCAAATGGACTGTTATTTTAATGGCAAATCTAACTAAAAGAAAAAAATATGCTGCCAGTAAATTACAATTTCAATATATATTATCAAAACTAACGCTATTTAACTATTTTAGTGATGTCACAAATAAACCATTTTATGATTGTCTACAATAATGGTTTGTTATTATTACCCCTGATGGCTTTGTTAAGGTTTCTAAACTTAAAAAAACGCATCAGAGGTGTGGAAAGACATAATATAGTTCAAAGCTCATGTTGAATGAGCTGTGAACATTTTACAGTGACTTCACTGCATAATTCAGAAGGATTAGCAAGTCATATTCGAAATGATTGGAGAACAGCTCTCATCGTACCAATTTAGAAAAAGAAAGGAAAAGAAATGAAATTGAATATAAGCAGTATAAAGTTGGTTCCTTGATTCCGGTATGTTTTATGTAAAGCTATTTGAAACTAAAAGTGGTAAAACTATATTTTTACTTTAAGCAGTAGAGAAATCATAGAAGAGCAGAATTATACGTTGTAAATAAGATATACTGTAGATGTTAACAGGCTAGAAAATTTAAGAATCTTCATGAAGATGATGTGAAGTTAAAGCTGGTGGAAAGGAATTGTAAAACATTTTTATTATTGAATGCAATAGTAATACATTAATAATAATAATCAATACGCATTAGTAATAGTAATTAGTGCATAATAAATAATACGCATTAGTAATAGTAATTTTTTATGTGAACGCACCCACCCATGTAGAGGTTGGTCAACCTATAGTATACTATTACCATGGATGGGTAGTAATGATAATAACAGTAATTAGTAATAATAATTAAGACACGTTATTAATAACACTTTCCTTAATAACTACCATGGAAAGTATCGTTAAACCTGATGTCAAAATAAGAGATATCAAGCTGTGGTTTCTTTATTCTCTACAGATGATATCATCTGCTTAAGAAGAATTCGATATACTCATTAGCCAAATTAAAATTAAATAACTTTTGTAACACGTTTAGCATAAAAATAATCAAAAGCTCAAAACTATGAAAATCGGCAAAATCGAACACATCGAAAAAATAAAGATAAAATGTTAACTGTTAGAAAACTAGTTATTCTATCACATTTCAATTTCTTCAACACAGTTGTAGATGTAAAGATGGCTACTTAAATATAGAAATTGATCCTAAATAAATTTATATGAACCATAATAGTAATCAATTAAAATGCAAAAAGAGCATTATACAAGGCAATGTTCAAACCATATTGAATTTATGATCTGAGAACTGGATTAGAGATTAAAATTGATTAGACTGAAAACAACAGCAATTAGGGGAGCAAATTTAGAAGAGTGAAAGATAACATCAGTAAGAGAATCGTGTTAAAAATGAAGAGATGAGAAAGGAACGGAACAGTATTAATATTTCAGAATGCACAAGCAAAGCGAATCTAAAGTGGTGTGGTCACTTAAACAGATTTGGAAATGAAAGATTAGCAAACCAAATGTCTGAAGCAAAAGTGGAATAAAAGATCTTCGTCATTGTTCGTGGAGGAAGACCAAGATCTACATGGATTGATTATTTTAGGAATACCCGGGAAATGTAAAAGCCGACCACATTTGCAGACCTGATAAATGATGGAAAAGTTTGAGAGACAACTTATCAATTAATCTGAATAATGAAACCATAGCTATCTTACCGCGAAACTGTAGAATCCGGAAAACTGAGAGCTATTGGGGCCAGATGAAGATTTATAGATTCCAGTCAAAAATTCTGAAGGTTTAAAAGGGACTAACCTTTGGAGTCCAAAAATCGTAATTAGACCAGAGACATTTTCAACATCTCTTGAGATTGCATTAATATACTAGGAATTGATGACGACAACAAGATAGCACGGTACTGTAAATATTGTATTTATGATCATAAAATTTCCGAACATGATTAATCCACTAAATTGTACACAATTGGATTATTTATTTATTTATTTCTTCTATGTTCAAATAAGACAACTCTTATAGCCAATAATTTTGTAAGAAATATTAAATCTGCCAGTGGTCCGATTTGAACACAAATAAAAGCAAAGAATAGTAGAAAAGATATTTTTATCCATCAGTAATTCATAAAAATTGCTATACACAGTTTCATGAATACGCAGTTGCAACAGCGGTCCTTCTAGGAAAAGCCGATTACTGGAAAAGACACTCCAACAAAAAACTCAAAATGTTAACTCAAACGACCAGTCTCACTGAAATGTGCTTTAGCCGCATAATTTACTATAGGAAAGTAAATTGCCTGGAACTGTGAAATTATCTTAGAACTCTGTACATGAAGCGTGACTTTGCTGTTCATTCGAGGTCACGAAATATCCTACTAACGTGCACTCAAGCTGCACAGGAAGGCGTAAGAAAAAATCTTTCGGAACTAATAGTAAGAGGAAGCCATCGCTATGTTTGCCTTTTGTTGTAAACTCTCAATCCTATCATAGTCGACATTTTGTGTTCTGTAAAAAAGAGTGACAATAAAGAAACAGAGTTGATTAGATAGTTTGTTACTATTCATAATGTGGTATTCACAACAGTTTTTTTTTTTTAACTAGCAGGAGCAATTATGTTACGAAAACACCCATTTTGGGTCTGTTGTGGGTTATAGACTCTTAAAGTTTAAGACTTAAACTGATAAGGTAAGTGACAACTCGTGATCGGCAGTCAAGAAAAATTCGCTCCTACTATCATGCAGCAAAAGGTTTTGTTTCGTAACGTAAGTATCAGATGCTTCCTCATTATGATTATTTGTTCATCATGGCTTCGCTTGCAAAAGCAAATGTTCTTCATTCTTACTTTTCTGTTTATTAAGAAGATACGTCTTATCAGTTTATTGTAGAGAGTACTTCTGAATAAAATTTTCAGATCACACAAATTATCATCTACCTAAAAAGTAATTGCAACAACTCAATTCCAGAAATAAATTACAGTGATCCTAATTCTATCTCCGATCGTATCCATTTTACTTTTAATAGTCAGTTCTGATTCATCACTTTCTTTTTTTTTTGTATGTTATGAAAATTAATTTTCAAATCAACATTGAAAGCAAAGGGAACCCTCGTACCTCTTTCTTAAAAAAAAAAAAAAAAAAAAAAAAAACTAGTAAAAAGTGATTGACCCATTCTTATTAGTTAAATTAAGAACACTTCCGATGGATTATTTCTGTTATAAAGTTCGAAAATGTGTGGGCCTGACTTGATATTGTATTATATATATTATACTGTGTATCTTCCCTTAATGCATAGCATCCCACATGTCCGCAAGGAGATGTGTTTTGCATTATGGGAGATACTAAGGAAAGTGATCAGATTTATTCCACCTTTACCACGAGTTGCCTCAGACCTGAAAATACTTCAGGAGCAAACTTGACTTATTTTCTTGTTTGCTCTTGGGGAAAAAAAAGGATTAAAACCAAATTTATAAAATTGCTTGATATCTTTAAAGTAGTATTGCTCTCCCTTCCATCTGCTTCAGACAGGTTGGGTCTCCTCCTAATGAGGAGTCAAGGCGAAAATAATGCAGTCGGTACGCCATTCCTCTGCTGCATCCCTATTGGAGGTATTCATGACTGTATATATATATATATATATATATAGGCATGGATGTTTGTGACGCTCTCCAAAATACCTCCCGAAATGGGAGAGGCCTTCAGTGGGTAGCAAGGTAAAAGAGGGAAAGAGGAAGATGAGATGAGATGCATATAAATGCCATATATATATTCCCCCAGAAGAGGCAAACAGGCGTCTGTGAACACACGCACACACACACACACACACACACACACACACACATATATATATATATATATATATATATTCTTTCTAGTGTTTTTATCCAGCAGGTACATGGTTTGCTATTACATACTGCAACTTTTAGCAACTCCAACCGGCTTGTCGCTGGGGTGGGGGGGGGGGGAGAGAATGTATTTTATGGTTGTAGATATGTGTGTGTGTGTTCACGAGACGCCTGTTTGCCTGTTCTGGGGGAATATATATATATATATATATGCATCTCATCTTCCTTTTTCCCTCTTTTACCTTGCGGTGGCGAGGGTTAGTTAATCATCAGACCTCAAACCGTTCTCAGGATAAGGTGATCAGCCCTACGCCCCGGTGTATCTTATGTCCGTAATGTTGAATTCTCAAGGCCGGTTTGCCTGCTTTGCAGGATGAAAAACCCCAGGATAAACTGGGGGAAAAACTCTACTGTCCACGCCCAAGACCGGTTAACTTGGTTACGGTTGAGGAAGATCCTTCAGCTCCTCACGTCACCGACGGGAATCGACCCTTCTACTTCTGTGTCTTAATTACATATAGTGCATCGTATACATAGTATCCCATCTGTTACCTTCCGAACTTCAAAATATTAAAACACTTGCGAATATCGATAGTTACAGAAGGTAAACTTGATTTTCGGTGGACAAAGAGTTTGCAGTTTTACTTAGCGAGAAGTCATATTCCTAAATTCCTAAGAACAGTGACTGTTCCGTAACATTTTCCTGTCTAATGAAAACGAAACTTTGTGTGTGTGTGTGTGTGTGTGTGTGTGTGTGTGTGTGTGTGTGTGTGTGTGTGTGTGTGTGTGTGTGTGTGTGTGTGTGTGTGTGTGTGTGTGTGTGTGTGTGTGTGTGTGTGTGTGTAGAATAATTACATCTGACATATTTCTGACGACGAGACATTTGTCCTTGGGTTTGTATCCCATCTAAGACTCGTTATAACGGCATTTCAACTGAAGGTGGGTAAACTAATATCATACATCAATAGAAGAGTTCCCCCCCCCCTCCTATAAATTTTAATTTTTTCTCTCGCAAAAGAGGTAAATTAGATAGAAAATGTATGCAATATGCAACATAAGTAGATGCTACAAAACGTGCATACGTTACTTGCTTCATAATCTTAGTACTTCAGCCGTAATTCCAATAAACGAAACCAATTTGGCGCTTCTAAGAAAACATGATGAATTTAAATTGTCTAACGTGCTACGTGTATGTTTCTTATGATTTTATAAGTAGTTCTATGGGGTGAAAAGTTTTTTTTTTTTTTTTACTCTCCGGCATTGCAGTAATATAACCTGTTCAGTCAACCTTCTCTCTGAGGACATCGCGAAGAAATGAGATGGTACCTAACTGGAATTCAGTTTGTTGATCTTCTCAGCCGGGCTGACCTATTTTAGTGTTTCTTTTCTCTTGTCCCGGATTTTATCTCATGTATTTCCTTCTGTTTTTGCTACTCCCTACAGGATCACCTTTTATTTAGGACAACTCTCCTCGGTTACATCACTAGAATGCAACAAGAACGCCTCTTGACAAAATAAAGTCTGAACTACCACATTGTACTAACGGAGGTCAATAACATGCAGGATTGGAAACACCTTTACTTCACCACACACATACTGTTTGAACATTCTCTGAAATACCGTTGGCGACTACTGTTGAACACGGATCAAGTGAGCGGGTTTCCTTCATCATACATGTGGAGTGACGGCTCCACGTTTGGCATGTGACTGGCACGCTGCAGCACATGTTGCGCCCGCTTGCCCTGCTGTTTGATGCATAAGACGGCAGCTTTCCCACGGACTGCTTCCCCCCCCCCACCCGTTGTCACCCTTCTCGCCTTTACTTCCTTTCCTCTGCCCACTCACTGGCCCGCACGGAGCGAATCGTCGGCCGAGTGTTTAGGAACATCATGTGTCAGTACGGTTCAGTATGCTTCTTACGAACTCTGCGAACGGGCGGCTAACGGATGAACTCTGTTAATGTGATGCTTAGTTAAGGAATCGCATGTTTGTTGTTATTCCACAACTGCAAGACAGTGCTAAAACGTAATGAAGGAGACTGCACACCGGAAATTGCTCCTGGGTATGAAGGGTTGTTCTCGTCATCGGCATAAGGGTAAGAGTGACTTTAGTGTGATTGCTCACTACTGTATAAGAAATGAAAGTATTAGAAACATCTCTCGATTTTGATAACTTGTAAGGCATACAAATATGGCTGGTAGTTGTTGTCGCGAAATTAATTATCGCGATATATGCGTGGATGCACTTTTATACAGCGACCAAAAACTTGGCTAACTCAAGTATTGTCAAAACTTAATGCAATGAATCGTTTTCGGAATTAGATTGCATTTATAACTGCACTGAGCAATATTTTTAATATTTTATAATGACAATCCTTTAATGGAATACTATGCAGTATTAGAATGTTTAATTGAAAAGTTTAGTATAACAGTCTATATTTAAAAAATACAGGAGAGGCAGAACTAACGTTCCTTTGTAAATTTCGGTAACCCTATGAATTTTGTATGCTGTCAGATTGGCTGTTTTCTAAACTGATTAAATTCACCTTAGAAAACCTTAATTAATTGAATCCTTTCAGAGAGCACGTCTTTTCTCTTAATTTTTAATGTCTCAAATGCTATTTATTTATTTAATGTGTGTGCGTGTGTCTCCCAGCTAAGGAAGATTGTAAACCTGTAGTATATTAGTACCATAAGTAATCAGCTTTTTTTTTAAAAAAAAATATTCATTATTTCTATATTAATATAAATTATATATTTATTATTTATATAATCCGGAAACCCAGCTCTATAGATCAACATTAGTTATTTTCAAGCCGCTTTAGGCCTGCGATATGCGTCTCACAGCAGAAGACGAAATTCATCTCTCACCTAAGAAAAGAAATCTCTTTCCACGCAGGATTCGAACCCGGAACGTGTTGGATGGAGAGTCAACATCCAGGTTAACCACTCAGCTCATCAGGCTAGGGAATTCTATTGATGATTTCAACAGGTAATCCTTTGAAGACCTTTGACTGCCTAGTAGCCATTTTCTTCTGTAACACAGAAATCAAAGCAAGCACTTGATGGAATCCCGTTTAGTATGGTTAGTTTGTCCTTCAGATACTTAAGATATATTTTGAAATACAAACTTATGGGATAACAGGTGTTAGGGAATATGCCGCCCCTAAATTCAAAAAAATAAATGAAATAATTAAAAAAAAAGTCTCATTTCATGCTTGAGACACAATTCTGCCTGTTTTTGTCCTCTCCAAACTTACTGCTCCTAGACATTGCCTTAGTTGCGTAAATACTTGCGACAAGCTGACTTATGGTCATCAAAAAAGAGTGCAAATCTCTTTTGTCAGGATATGCCTAGAAAAAAAAAAATGTTATCAAAATATCTCTTTGTATTTATTTACTGTATTTTGAATGTGTATATTTAAATCTCAATCTCAGCACCGTAAATTTAAATATCCTCACTGCAGCTATTCTTCTAAATAGTGTTGACGGCGCTGTTTTTACTGCATCAGCGAATATGAAACGATCATAGTGTGTTGTAAGAGCTGCTGTAATAACGCGGATGATCTGCATTGTTTGTTTTCATGCAACTGCAGTTACGTTGATAAATATACAAATAGACTCACACGTGCAAGGATGTGAAAGGCTGTCGACACGTCCACTGTTGTAAATATTTTGATTTGTAAAATAAGCTATAAACGGTGTGAAGCTAATTAATATTCGTTTCACCCCCATTAATGATGAAAAAATCCACTTTCATAATCCCACTGAAATGCGCTCAAATGATTTTTGTCAGTGTGAAAGTTAGGGAAATTGCAACATCACCTTTCGTATGGCAACTTAAACTTTGATATCATTAATAAGTTCACACGTTTTATAATATTTAACAAAATTTTGAGTTCCAACATCCGGAAACCCTGCTTTAAAGACGAAGCATGGAACCTTTTTCAAGCCACTTTAGGCCTTCAATAAGCGCTTGTTGTCACACTGGGTGATGAAAATCATCTGTCATCTAAAGACATCCACAAACCTCCCACGGTAGGAATTCGAACACAGCCTGTTGGTTGGAAAGCAGAAGAGCTCTCCAGTCCAGCCCACATTGGCAAATAAATAAGTTGTAGTCGAGACTGGTATCATTGAAATGATTATCGTGAAATAGTACAATAGCAACAACAAAAATAACAACTTAGGGGGGGGGGGGGATGATTGCATTACTGGTAATTGATCACTACACGCAAGTCTCAATGCAACAGTTCTTTCATATCGCAGCAAAGATGCGGTTTCATTCCATCCCCTTAATATTTTCCCGCTTCGAATAGCATAAATATAATCCGAACAATAATTGAGGCGAAGTGCTTTCCGCTCCCATGCAGGACTAATTGTTTAAAACAGTCTTTACTTTTATACCAGGTGGTCAATAAGACCGGTTTACGAATCCCACCAATAAGCGCATAATTTGCAGCCGTTCTTGCCCTGTGTATAGTACTTTTTTTTCCTTCATAAAAAATATAGCTGCCGTTTAAAAAAAAAAAAAAGTTTCTTTTACAACTCAGAAATACGAGTAGATCTAATATAAAATCTTGACATGATGTCAATTGCTATCCCAAATCGCGAACCCACTTTGGGAGAACTGCTGTCGCGCATGGAAAATTATATGTACTTTACGTTAAAGTGTGTAATTGTTTTACACAAGATATAATAGAATTATATCTTGTGTAAAATTACACTAAGCTAAAATTACTAGTTTGACACGTGCGACTTAGTAATGACGATGTGTGGCAACAGATTTTCCATCCCGTCGTTTATGCTCATTTTAAGATATATTTGAAATGGCATTGAATAATCACGTGGACATTACGCCGTAAATGCTCTCTCTGAATCAAGTGAACAGTTCATAACTTTTTTTAATTAATTTATTTATTTACTGTTTTAATAACAAGCTCACTGAAACATCGTTGCATTTACCGCTCTTTCCTTATCCACCGATCAAGGTCACGGACCCAGATTCGACCCTTTTCTGGGATGGAGGAATCTATGCAAAATTGTCATCTTCGTAATCTTAGAAAGATATATTTATTTCAACTGAACGGGAATTAATCAGTCTCGTGCATGTGACGGGACTTTTTTCTTTGAAAACTGGGTCTTATGTTTCCTCAAAACGATTTAAAATCGGAGCACACACGCATTGAATTGATATGATGTGCGCGCCTCATAACTTTAGTTGCTTTGGTGCAATTCAGCCAGATCACAAACTCGCGTAATTTGAATCTGTTCATGATAACTGAGCAAATATATTAAATGAAAGATTAAATTTAAGTTGTAAATGATTTTCCTCACTTGATATGAGTATCATCTTACTTATTAGAGGCCTGGAGTAGTTGGTCTATGTTTGGTCTCCAGAGTGTGGTTTCCTATTGAATTCCTAGCACGCTAAATTCTATTGGGTAGTAACTTATTTCGGAAGTGGAACTATAAAGAATAAAATAAAAATAAAATGAGTAGCCTGCATAGTTCTTGAAAAACTAGCAAGTTGACAAAAATAGAGGAAGTAGCCATGTGAGAGTCTGTTGTCCCTGTACGATGTCCGCTGTTTCGTTGTTTTCGTTTGATTAAAAGACGTCTACGTGGTTGAGTGCTTTCGCTACGCCAAAGGCTCTCAAACAGTTTTTTAAGCAGGATTGAGTTAGCTTATCTCAGACACAGGCTGATTTTTTTTTATAATCTGGTAGCTTAGGGAATTTTTTAACAGTAAAAACAGGCAAACCGATCTTAAAATTCTCTTGTATAGACATAAGAGATTATATGTATCGGACTGTCCTAGCCTGACACCTTTTGGTACTGATCACGTTTGGTGTAAACTGGTGCAAGCAGGATTCTGCCTAATCCGTGTAGTCAAGAAACAAAAAGAAAAAAAAAAATCTTGAAAATGCGCGTAATATAATCCAGTACCAATTTCTACATATAATAAAGTGAAAGCCCTTCTTTAGAGATTTCCCAATGCAGGCGAATTACACACACACACACAGACATCTAACGTCAGTCCTGCTTATAAGTCAGTTTGTTCTATAGAAAGCTTATATTTATATATTTAGAAAGCATATATTTAGTTGTTATCACATTGGAAGGATTAAGAATGATGACAAGATGTTGATTTATATTCCTCCGTATGTTCTAGGGAACACGTGTCAGATAGTACAAGATTCTTCAACCACAATTATGAATGCATTTTAACAGCTGCTGCTGAGTTTTGTTCCTTGCATCACGAGAACTCGTGCGCAGCTTTTGTCTCAAACCCATTACTGTTGCTTAACGACCTCGATTCTGACGAAAAGACAGGAATTTGTTCTTACAAATCTAACTTTTGAATGTGATTCTTTGCTGTTCTTGAACAACCATGAATATAAACTTAGCAATGTGAATTATAAAACAATAGCTACGAATAACTCATTAATGGATGTTATACGCTAGTTATGTATGAAATTTCGAAATATTTAAGTACGTATCATACTATTACCTGCACGAGTGCACACAAAAATGAATAATTGACCCATGTATTGCTTCATGTTTTTCTAAAGTCTTCATGATAAGCTCTCTTCAGGGATTAAAAAAAAAAATAATAAGAGGCTTTGCTGAAATAGTTGTTCATAGCGTTTGGTAAGCGCAGAGTTGTCACTCGATGAAGCAGGACGCCTCCTGTCATACTGTATATTCGGGATTGGTATTTGACAATGGTTATTGGAAAAGCAGTTCCTGTATAAATCCGAGCACTTAAAATTATTTTAAAATAAATGGATTTAAGGGAAAATTACTTATAAATCTGTATGCAGTCATGTTATATTTCTGTTAACGATAATATTTACCCCACCCAAAATTCAGAATACTTTTTTATTCATAATAAAACTGTCATATTTATTTATATTTCTCTGTGATGGATCGGTAAATGGTCTGTTAAAATTCAAATTCAAAAACAGATTTATTCTAAAAAGTGTTATTATCGTTACTTTTCAGTTTCCAGCAACAGTAGATGGTCATTCTTGGGTATATATATATATATCATGCATATCGACCCACAGTCAGTTTCTTATGATTTTTTTTTTTTTTTTCATTTATAAGCTTAGCACTTACTGATTTCGTTAATATTGTTTGGGATGTTATGAATCTTTTTAAATATGAAAATGTTAAATATACGTGTACTGTTGCATTTCAACCAGAGAATAAACATATCTTACCAGTTATTTAGTTTCACCGTGAAAATAAATTAACTGTTGGCGTGAAAATATTGGTACCGCCGACGATGTGTCCACGTCTATTCCATAACAAGATACCAAGGTCGCTAATTACTCCCTTATTAAGCGGAGAAAGTTTGTCTTTATTAAATGTATTTCACGCTCGTAATTCTATAATTACTCTTATGTATGAACTATGAAACGAACAAAAAAAAAAAAAACTATTTTGTTTAAGGGCCACAGTGATGAAATTGCTACTGCTGCAGCGTCCTCGACCGAGCAGAGCCCAAGGTCTTTGTCCAACGTGTGACAGGCGGCCCACGTGCACTTCCGCTGTCGAAGAAAACACATGTGCGCGTGTTTTCTCGAACAGCATGCCGAGGTCTCAAGAGAGAGCCACAATGATCCCACATGGTGTCGACTCCACCTCGGTGCCTAGAAGTGCGGAACACATCAATTATTCCTGTGCAGGGCGCGCCGCTCAGGAATTAAATGTCAGTACCTGTCAGCATGAACTCACGGTGACGCAAAGCATTCCTTCTGAATGTTAGCCAAATCAATGTAATAGTTACGTGGAAGCGAATTACTTGTCTTTATAATAAAAATTCAAATTGCTGATAGCAACGCCACAGTGTAACAGCCAATTCTTATAAATATTCTACTTCTTAACTAATTCACAACGAAAATGCCACTTAATTCCTTTCTTATTCCATTTCCTTTCGAGGAGTTTGCAGTTACTCTAAAGAGCTTCGCTTCGTGACCTGATGCGACAATATTTTGGATGCCATCTGCTCCACACTAGTGAGACAGCATCACGGAGGGGATTGGCGGCATCGCTTCCAATAATGAAGGCTGCTACAAATCGTCCCTACGAGCTTCCTAGAGCAAAGCCTCACTGTTCTGTTATCTCGGAATGCACCAGAAAACGCATCTCCTGTCATGTTAAAGAGCAGTCTTTTGAGAGTTATGTTATGGGGTTATTTCTGAGGTCATTTTGTTTCAATCACTCTTGACATTTATATTTGCGAGATAAAATGGATAATGGGCTGGACATTACTTAGACTTTTTTTTATGTTATTCCCTTTTCTAATATAATTACGTTATGTGTTTTTTTATTCTGCATTTCTTTTATTTGGATATATGGTTATATCTTCTTGTCTCATCTGATGTCTTTCTTTCTTTCTTTCTTTCGCATTTATTATTACTTTAAGCACTTATAAACTAATACATTTATTGCTATCTAACGAATAGAAACATAAATATAAAAGCAAAAATAGGCGAGGATGACGAAGAGAGGAAACCCCAATAAGCAGGATTGAGAGAGGGGAAAAAATAAAAAGAAAAAGAAAGAAAAAACTTCAGCAGTTTATGGCAGAATGATGATGATGATAATTTGTGTGTGTGTGTGTGTGTGTGTGTGTGTGTGTGTGTGTGTGTGTGTGTGTGTGTGTGTGTGTGTGTGTGTGTGTGTGTGTGTGTGTGTGTGTGTGTGTGTGTGTGTGTGTTTCCTCCCTCGAAAGG
Source organism: Typopeltis vanoorti (assembly GCF_054136105.1). NCBI lineage: Eukaryota > Metazoa > Arthropoda > Arachnida > Uropygi > Thelyphonidae > Typopeltis > Typopeltis vanoorti. The sequence continues at coordinate 115,181,337 of NC_143556.1, read as the reverse complement.
CTGGGAATCTATCTATTGTGCATGGATTTTCTTTTTTGTTTTTGGACGGGGGGCGGTCTAAGGTTAAATAATCTAGTTCTCCTGCTCTAATCACAAAATATGGTACTTTTTTCTGCAAATCACTTACGGCCACTATTTAGCAAGGTTGTAGTTTCACACGGAACAACGACGAACGTTGACCACCTAAAAGCCATGTTCTCGCACTGATATTCTAACATCTTGTTGGTTGTATACCCGTGATGCTATCCATTCGACTAACCAGGCCGACTGGATTTGTGACGTTAATTACACAAAAGATCGTGTTTTCATCTCATTTCAATTAATAAGTGCGGTGAGTGTTTCTTGCCTGTTATATGCTTCAATATAATCATTTCATCATGGAATGAGAAATCATAGAATGATGAATTCCTTGCTGTTTTTTTTTTTCAGTTTATTATACGATTGTGACATGCTAATATCATAATGATTCCTATACTTTTAAAGCCTTTTTTTTTTCTTGTATTATGAAATATCTCTTCTGTCGAATGACACAACGATAACTCATAAATAATGTAAGCCATTATTTATGAGTAGTAGTGATGGTTTAAGTATTGTCTGAATTTACTGTTTTGAGAATTGCTGTTCTTACAATGCAGCACTACAATCCTTCGAAAAAGAATGATGATTGTAGACTTTCGTTATGAACGACTACCCGTTTTCTTGCTTCACTCTAGTGAGGAAAGATTTTTTTTTTTTTTTTTTGCATTAGTGACAAGAGGAGTTTGTCTTTTAAAAATTATGTTATATGGGCACTTCTTAAAATCAGGGTGCTTTTTTTTTCACTTAAAAATTTAAGTTTTTGAACAGAAAAAAGTTGTCAATTTGATATTAAAAACATCTTCAAGAAAGAGTATTATCCACTATTATCCAATGCACAATTTATCATCATCGAAACGTTAGAATCAAGGAATTCTATTTTCCTTATTTGGAAAGAAAGTTTACATTAGAATAGATAAGAAATGAGGTATTTACGTTTTAGATCTGTCATTTCCTCAGTGTTTTCGAAGATAAGCGGAATTTACAAGGATTAAGACAGGATGAATGGGGTTGTCCCGCTATCGGAAGGAAACGATGACTGACTCGGTAGTTGCGAAACGCTGTTGCAGTAACTGTAATGGCTGCTGCACTACCACGTGGACTATTCCTTGATGACTACTTCTTTACCTCGGTTACAATATCTTTAACCTGGAATTCTTGTGCAGCTTTATCGTCTTCTAGGCTATGCAGAAAGGCTTTCTGCCTCTCTTAAACTTTACTATCGGCTTTCGAAAAACAAGTGGTGGCAAAGGTTCATTCCGGAGGTCCTTATATCATCTGCGTTCTCCAAGTGCCGCTGCTGTTGAATACGTGATAGCATTTTAATGTCACGTGATGGAATGCAAAATATAAAATTGTTTATGTAAAATGCGAAGAGAATTGTGACGCTGTTTTTAATCGCTCATTAAAATGGGTTTAATGAACAGTTCTCTTCTACATATCATCCTTTATCCAATACTCAAGCCCAATTTTTCATCCACTAGTTTTCCCGTCCATACTTTAAGCAGTGTAGTTGTCACACACACACACACACACACACACACACACACACACACACACACACACACACACACACACACACACACACACACACACACACACACAGTCATTCCATATATTACAGATAAACTATTTAATGAATCGAATATTCATATTGCTACTTTTGAAAACATTGCACCTTATTCCATGTTTTGCGTAGTTGATATTATCCACAAATGACATTGTCGAAAGGAAAATACGATTCCGTCTTAATGTTAATGGTAAAGAGATTTGAATTTCAATACCGTAATTGGGAAAAAGTGACGGCTCCCAAGTAGCTCGTAGCTCAATCTGAGGAAACAATATACACCAAAGTGGAGTACAAAATAATAAAAGATCGTTTGTTATTTTATGTATTAAATTATTGTTTTTAAAGGCGCTATCTCTAAATAGGCAATTAAGAACTAAGAGATATTTTTTAGTTAATAAAGCACATAATTTTGGATTTATCCTAAGGAACAAAAATTTGGAGAATAGCCAAAACATCTTTTCCTCCCTTCTCCAAGAGCTCTAAATGTCTTGACAATGTTTATCTTTACTGAAGACTTCCCTTGTCTGTCCTTACAAGTTCTGGTTATGCTTAAATAACTTCACTGCAATAGATTTTGTAATTTCGTTGCTAACGTCCGATCATTTTTTCTTTTCTTTCTTTTTTTTTTTTCTTGTCATTTTACCAATCGCATAAATAGCTGCATTACTATAGAGTTTCGTGTTTACAACTGTTTACATATGATAAGTATTGAAGTGGATAACTACGATAAATTCCACACTGTTCAGAAGTGTTTATTCAGACATTTTATCAATCTTTCTTTGTGTATAGTATTATGTATATATATCTGTTTTCAGTTGGAAAAGATGCGAAGTTTATTTACTCGTGCTATCACCATTCGAAAAAATGATAATCACATTGCCACGATAACACTGGAATAAACTTTCAAGCGCAAACATTTATCTAACGGGTAAGAGTTGATTCATGATTCATGCAGGTTAGGTTGTGACTCTCTCTCTCTTTCTGTGTGTGTGTGTGTGTGTGTGTGTGTGTGTGTGTGTGTGTGTGTGTGTGTGTGTGTGTGTGTGTGTGTGTGTGTGTGTGTGTGTGTGTGTGTGTGTGTGTGTGTGTGTGTGTGTGTGTTTTGCGTTGGTAGTAACATAGTAACACTACCAGGAGGTAATTTATTCCTACATGCTCCATTGCATTACAATGCTTATATTACATGTAGCTCACAAGTACTGATTAACATTTCTATTTATTTTTTTGTATCAATTTTCATATTTACATTTATATTTTTATATATACATATATTAACACTATATAGTATAATTCACATAATATCAGTATTTATGTTAGATCACAAGGACTGGAAGTTGATTTTATTAGCAAATTTAATTAATTCTATGTAATACTTTTCGATAAGTCTCTGTTTTGACACTGGCCACTTGTCTCCGGAAGTGATGACGTGTTGTATTAGGAGCATCCGGATGGAGTCCAATAGCCGAGAGTCGTAAAGTAAGTGGTCAACAGTCTGTTGAAGGTGTGGACTGCAGATGCATGATGGTGATTCCAGGATATGGAACTGTGTAGATAGTGTCTTAGTTTTCCGTGTCCCGTTAGTAGCGTGGTTAAATCTGGAGAAATAGTGTGTTTTTTCCGCCGGAGTCTGCTTCTGATGCTAGGAAAGAATTCTTTTGTTGTTGATCCATTTTTTGATGTTTTCCATTCTTCTTCGCACATGTCTATGCTTTTCTCTTCTGCAAGTGTTTTTATAGCATATTTCGAGAATTTCTGGTAACTTGTTTCTAACTGCTTCTTTAGGCAACTGATCCGCTCGCTCCTTTCCTGCTTATTCCATTATGCGCTTTCACCCAGCAGAACTTGATTTCCCATCCCTCTAAAGTGAGATTTCGAACCAGATTTCTTGTAGTGTGTGTCATAAAATAATTTCACATAATATCTTCATGTCATATGCTATGGTGTTCCGAGAGTATTGCCAAATGCTACCACAGGATTCAGCGGAAAACTCTACAGAAAATTCTATTATGTGTTAACAAATTGGTTTGTCTTTAAAACGTTTTCAACATAATTATATCCGTTATTGTTTTTCTTATTGCTGATTTTTTAACGTGAGATAGTAAGTTTACCGAATCTATTCTGAAATTCGGTTTTCTTGTTTAATTTATCTCCGACATAGCAACAGTGCTCTCAAGTTGCATCATAACTACGTTCTAGAGAGAAATTTGTTAGGACTGCCTTAAATAAATAAAAAAAAAATAACAAAAAAGGAAAATGGCTTTGTTCTATTTTTTTTAATGATAAAACCGTTCATGAGTTAGAAACATATTATGTATTCGGTGAGTAGGCTATGATAATATGATACTCAAACTAGATACGAAAAATGAACTTTTAAGCCACTTCAGGCCCCGTTATGTAGGATAATAATAGTCTTGCACTAGGCAAGGAAATTCATCTTCCACCTAAAGATATTCGCAGCAATCCACCAGAAATGACAAACTTACTAGTTATTACTTGTATAAGGTCGTGAATTGCAAGGAAGCTCAGCAACTGTTCTAATTGTCGAACGCCATCAAATTTCTATAATCACATCAAGACCTTCCATCATGTTTTCCGTGGCCACATCAACGATTGGCCTCTTCAAGTGATATTCTTCCTCCCCATTTAATAGCTTCTCGCCTCACCAGTTCTTAACCATATAATAGAGAGAAAAATCTAATATAACGAGGACACATTAAAATGCTTTGGAGCACTTCGATTTTCTCTGACGTCATGTACTACAGAAAAATCACGGCATTCTTCGTCTTGAAATATTTGTAGTGTTACACATAAGGGTTGAGAGCTATGGAAAAATATTTAAAAAATGATATTTTAAAGTATTTAGAAGTTTTAATTTAGAATTTTAAAGTATTTCTGTTTATGAAATTTAGACCAGTTGGCCTTATTCACGTGGATAAGGCCAGTTGATTCATTCTTCTGACTAGTTGACTAATTCTTTAATAATTATATTATTATTATTATTATGAGATGTTATTCTCCGAATTGTATTTTTTTTTCTATTTTACGTTATCTGTGGAGATATTTACTGCGAACAGCCTTTGTTGATTCTACTTTTACAGCTTATGGATTACTTCAGCCATTTTTGTAGCAGACTTTATGAAATGAAACACTAACCAAAATTTATTAAACGTTGTTACTAAAGCACACTTTTTTTTTAACACATTTAGGACGCCTTAAGGTGTACCATCGCAGCACCACTTGCTGAGATGCGTTCGCATTTCGCGAACTGTAAACTAACCCTATTATTATTATTATTAACGATATATAATTAAAGTCAAAATGAAAGATGTAATGAGAAGACCACATGTTGGACGATTATTCATGTCGCACGTATTTTAATGCATGAGAGAGAGGGAAAGAGAGAGAATTTAGAGTGTAATAATAAATAGTAACATTACCTCTCATCAGCTGCGATGATGACCCAATAACTTGTAAACGTCATTTCAAAAGCCATAATTTGGATTTCACATTCAAATGTCAAGTTGTTTCTTTAGTAATATATTTCTTAGTTTTTTGCGTTATTAAAAAACTATAATCTAAACAAATCGGTAAAGTTCTTATGTAGGATTATGTTCTAATTAGGGAATAGAATATGATTGATAAACATGATATTAGTCGTGTCTATAGCTTGGCTTCTATTCTCAGCAGTTACTGAATGCATGAGAATTTAATTACTTCCTGTAATGTTTTAATTTCATAGAACGCTTTTTTTAGTATCAAATAATCTAGTTTGCATAGAACTACAATAAATATTTGATATTAGCTTCCCTTAAAGGCTGCCATGTTTGATCTAAGCAAGACTCGTACACAGGACCATCAACACTGGAGATACATCAGGCGATAACCCTTTAGGACGCAATCACCCTTAGCGCAACTGTAATTTCATCTCATGTATTTTATTCTCCAGCACCGCGGGTAATGTCAGAAATTTAAATAAACGTTACATTCATGTAACTGAGCTGCTGTGTTATTTGAGATATTCAGATGCTGGAATTTCAACTGGGCCTCATTGTAGATATGCGTGACAAAACTGTATTGTTTCTCTTTAATAATACTATAAAATAAAGTTTCATAAAATGTACAATGTGTTATTATTTGTTATTAGAATTTGTTTTATACGAGGACTATATTTCAACATTCTACAGTAGCACTTTAAAGATACACTTTCTCATATGACCTCAAATGACTCGAAATATGTTGTATGTATGTATGATGATATACAAAATATCTTATCTAGAAGACTAGGAGAAAAATTATTTGAATAAAATAAAACAAAAATTAAATTAAATTTATTATTGCAACAGATGGCATCTCATCTCTCCAACCAAAAGGTTACAAGTTCGAGTTCTTATGTGTCATCGTTGCTTTGTGAATGTTATTACGTGTAAGATGATTTTCAACTCCTGGTGTGAAGCAACCATCCTACTTATTGGAGACCAGAACTGGCTTAAAAAAGCGTCATGTTTGGTCTCTAGAGCATGGATTTTGAATTATCTAACCTTTATCCATCCCCGGTACTAATGCGCTATAGGTTTATATTATTTATATTAATCTTACCCACTGCTTTACGTGAGTGGGATTAACATAAATAAAAACTGCGCTCATCCAGTTAAATACTTTCATACTATTCTTTAAAAAAAAAAAAAAAAGTATAGTTTCCTTGAACCTGTGCTTTAATTATTATATTAGATTATATTATTGATTGATTGATTTTGTTTATTTAACTTAAAATTTACAATGTTAATTTAGACGGAAGGAAACGGCTTATATATATTATAAATATTATAAATACTCCCGCATCCCTTGATTTCCGGTAATCAGAGCTACTGCTTTGCTTGAAACGATTTCGATGGAATTTGTCAAACGTTAATTAAATTTAATCGAAGAATTTCAGTTTTGGTTTATTGAAATGGAGAAATTTTAACACCGTAAAATTATCCTGTTATATTATACTAAGCGCTAATACACTACCTGAGAAGAGGTCAATGGACCCCCCCCCCCTCAACACCCCCCCCCTCAATGTCACGTAACAAGTCACGTAACACGTGACTTGTTACGTGACATGTAACAAGTCACGTGTTTGTAGCCAATATAAATTAGAAGAATATGATGCTTTCAAGACAGTGCAACTGTCTCCAGGTGATGTGGCTGCGAGAAGGGAACTGACAGAGTTTGAAAGAGGCGTTGTGATAGGATGCCATGTTGCAGGCCTGTCTATTCGACGAAGTGTTGACAAATTTGGCCATCCCAGGTCAACAATCAGTGATATCAAACTGAGATGGAGGCGCATAGAGTCAATTGCAAGTGCTACCCGCAGTGGACGATCCACCACACTCACAGAACGTGACCGTAGGGTCCTACGAAGGATAATACACAGTGCCATTTAAGTATGAGACAACAATTATTATATCAAAACAAAGAACTATATTTGGAATTGTCAATTACACAGATTCAAAATAATCTCCCTCCAAATCTATACAACGTTTACATCTGTTGTACAGGTGTTCGAAGGCACGGTGGAAGTCCTGAATGGAAACCTCATTCAGTCTCTGGCACTCCGCGTTGGATGTCCTCATTGTAGCTGAAGCGCTCCCCTTTAATCTCTGGGAAGAGGAAAAAGTCTGCAGGAATCAAATCTGGTGAATAGGGAGATCTTCGATCAACAGATCGACTTCGAAGCCAGAAACTGCTTCACGGGCAGCACACGGTGTGCCACAAACCTCGAACAAATCTTCCTTTTGTGCAAATCCCTTTCTAAGATTAATCTGGCCATTCCCTTGCTTACGCCAAGCTGTACGATGAGTAGCCTAGTGGTTATTCGCCTATCATGGACAACAAATGTGGTAAAAGCCATAGCTTTTACCACATTTTCATTTGTCCGTACAGAAACTGGCCGTCCACAGCGTGGTTCATCCTCCAGGGATTCAGAATCCTCTTTAAACGTTGAAAACCAGTGGAACACCTGTGCAGGGCTCAGCCATCGCCATAAACTTTTTAATGTCTTGGTACACTTCTGTAACAGTTTTTCCTAAATTACCGTAAATCATAACTCTTTGCTCCATGACTCAACTTCTGAAACATACACTCTTACTTCAACGGTTGCCACACGAAAACTGCTGCTTCACCCAACTCGAAAGTTGTACCTGCGATTACAACACACTCTAGAGGAAAAACTATAAACACGTTTGCTACTTTTATTTAAAATTTATTACTTTTATACTTTTATTTGTCCTATAAAAATCAATCTCATTACTTAATGGCATATTGTGTAGTTAAAAAACCCCGACGCTCACAACATTGGTTTCCATAGGAGGACCGCAATATGTAAGCACCACATTATCCGAATCAACATGCAGCGTCGTCTTCCGTGGTGTAAACAGTGTGTACAATGGGACGTGGAAGCTTGTAAAGCTGTGTTATGGAGCGACGAATCACGCTACACCCTCTATCGAACAGATGGACGGGTGTGGGTTTGGCGGATGCCCGGTGAACGTCTCTTACTAGAGTATGTAACCCCAACTATGAAATTCAGAGGTGGCAGTGTGATCGTATGGTCCTGTTTTTACTAGTTTGACCTCAGACCTCTGTGGTGCCACCAACATTGAACTCCAAGAGGTATCTGAACATTCTGAACAATGCAATGCTTCCTACTTTGTGGCTTCTCTACAGAACTGACAATTGTCTCTTTCAGAATGATAATGCACCGTGTCATGACCTTGGCAATGCTGTAACTGCGTGGTTTGTGGACATGAACGTCAAGACACTTGACTGGTCTCCACAAAACCCAAATCTCACCCCTACTGACCATCTGGGTGATGAACTGGAGCGTCGGTGAAGTCAAAGGAAATTCTCCTCGCAACAGTCCAGGACATGCCTACAGGAAGAATGGTCCAAAATTTCCATTGATCGCTATCGTATGTCCCGTAGATTGTCGGTGGGCGCCATGGTTGTTTATTCCTCACATTATGGCGTCTGTTGACTACTTTCCAAGCAGTGTGCAGCGATGTGCTGGTATGTGATAATATCACACTGCTGATTACCAAATTGATGACCACATTCATCCTAAGGTTCTTAATAACCGTCGTAAATTCTGGGGTTTGGGCTATTGGATTATTGGTGGTATTCCCAATAGGGCAGCTGAAAATGTTAGGACTCTTGCAGTAGTTTCATGAACCTCTGCACGTGATTGAGCAAAAAAATAAAAATAATAAATAAATGATTTTTGGTTATTAGCTAACTCAATATGGTCCTTTTTTTTTATTTATATTGCAAATTTATATGCCTATTTGGAAAATATTAATGTAATATATATTTTTATAATGTCATTTTCATCTATGAAATGTTGTAAACCTATAGTATAGTTGGAATACTATACCAACGGCAATAATCAAGTAATAATAAAGTTTTTTTAAAATTTAATTTAATTTATTTTTTATCGTGGAATTTGAAGATATGTATATACAACTGTATTGATGGAAATACATTTATTACTATGAGCATTTGCGCAACACTTTTTTTGACAGATGCTTTTCAAATTTTATAGATTCCTCTCTCTCAACCATTCACATTGTGAAGCATCACTACGTCACTGATGCAGTGACCGTGCATAGGAAACAGAAGGAGGGATATAGTTAAGAACAAACTATACCTCAAACAGTTTACGGAATACCATGATAGTACTACGAAAATTTAACATAATTACTAACTTCCTATTAACAATCTTCCTCCAAATTAGTCTGATATCTGCGAGGATTCCAATATTGTCAGATCATCGATTTCGGTCTTCTTGGGCACTCCTAACTGCATCAATCCACCTACATCATGGTCTTCCTCTGGGTTTTTTCCCTGCCATAATTGCACCAAAGACCTGTTTCGCTAACCTAGAATTCAGTTTAACTGAGATTAGCGAAACAGGTGCCAGGATGGCAGGGAAAAAAAACCCAGAGGAATACCAAGATGTAGATGTATTGATGCAGTCAGATATTAGGAAGTAAAGTATACTTCTGCATTAATGCATTGATTTTGCATGAATTTAGTATAATTTTACAACATCTCTTAATTTTTATCATAAATCTCATTTATGTGGTCTCCAATCTTTCATCAGCTGCTTTTTTTTTTTTTCTAACTCAGTTCGTGATTAATATTAAATTACTTTGAAAACTGTCCTATATACAGCTACTTGAGTGTTCTAATTTCTCTCTTATTCAATATAAATTTATTTGTTTGACTTCCTACCATACCAGCTTTGCTAATTCTGTTGTCTATTTCCATATTTTTGTATTTTCACTAAAAGTTGTGCCTTTGCATAACTGAAATGATTAATTTTGTTCCATGGGTTTTATATTTAGCATGCTCTTTATCCATCATATAAACGAATCGAAGATGTTCAGGAAGAGATGAGACAAAAATTTTTAATGAAGTATTATTCTACTATGAACAGTGCTGTCGCGTTGTTAGGAAAACATGTTTTTCTATTTTAAATAATAAGATTCGATTTTGAATTTGATCGACATTTTAAATATGAGCTATAAAAATGCCTTTAGGAGATGCAGATGTATTTGTTTAAATGATTTGAAGACTTTAATTTATTTATGAAGTACGCATATTTTAAGAAATGTCTGCTATTTTTTATTTTGCGTAGACTCAAAACAAGAAGTTCTGTTCTTCCTTTAAACGAGGGGAAAGAAAATACATATCTTATTCCATATAAATGCTTTTAGAGTTATGAACAACCGTTAGATAAGAAAGTTTTTTTTATCTGTTTAGCCACTTATCTTCGTATCCAAATATTGAACATTCGAGATTATTTTGGAGTTGAAGCTTTTCACACCCTCTCTGTGGGCCATTAATAAAGGAGATGGTAGACTAGTCCATTGTGCTATTTTCAAGTGAGAGAATTTTTTTTTATTTTTTTTTTACTTCGCTGTAATGTTCTTATCAGTTAAAGGCATGGTAAATGTTCTTTTGTCGAGATAATCAGGTTTCGACAGTGTTGAGATCCGATTATGTCAAAATTTATTCAGAACCGAATATTCATTCTTTTGTTCACCTACAAAATAAAGTTTCGGAAATTCGATATTCTAGTTAACAAAATAAATAAAAATAATAATAAACAGATAAATAAAGAAATAATAAATAAATAAATAAATAAAAGAAAACCTCCTTTGAAAAAATTCGTGTAAATAAATAATTTACATAATTTCATTGCATTGATTCGAAGTTTGGATGAGTGTATCAATTGCAACTTTTATAACGCTCATGTGACTTAATCTTAAAACTGTACTCAGACTAATTTAACATTTTTGAGTGGCAGTGCCTAATATTCTACATTTAAATCACTATATTTGATACTTTACTTATATTATAATAAAGGAAATTAATGCTTATGATTAATACTCAATGAATTAATTATGTAATTGATTACATAAACACTTACATAATCAGTGACTGATTAACAGAAAATACTTTTACGAAAAAGTTTTATTCTGTTCCTCTCTTCCTTAGTAGTTTGTTCCATTATTTTAACTACTTTTTGTAGAGCACTGAAGAATATGTTAACGGTCATCTTCGGATACTAGGCCAAAATATCGGTACCTATTAACATTTTTTTCGTAATCGGTGGTTATAATAAGGCTTTTAAGAGCAATGAACAATTATTAAATCCACAGTTAGTTGGTCACATGTAGTTAAATTTTCAGCTTATTTATTTTTTAAAGGGAGATTTGCTATTCCCCACTTGTATACAAAGTTATCCTTAGTTATCATTAGTACAGTAATAGCAATCCTACGAAATGGCTCCGAACAATTCTGTATCCGGAATCGGCTAGTTTCGAAATAGGAAACAGCGGAATGAATTTTGAGTTTATAATCAAAGAAAGATTTGGTTCAATTTAGTCCTGTTTGGGTATTCAAATCCTAATTTAATGTTTGTGCACTTAAACAGAGCAAATTTGAAGAAAGTTAGGAAGATAAGCGTTCATTCCAAGTAGATACCGAAGTCAGTCAAAGCAATTGGTTTATATAATCATTATTGGACTGACTTCCATAATGATTATATGAACAAGCATATTTTATAATAAATTACGAAAAACAGCAATAACATTTTCTTCCATTTTGGTGCTGATCGGGGGGGGGGGGGGATAATAATAGAGCTTCAGCTTTTTATTTCTAAAAAACTTATTTTTTTAAAATATTCACATTCAACTGGTTATTGTTCCTTATTTATCCAATTAATTATTACCAGCTTAAAATAAAAATAATAATTTTAGCAATTGAAATAAATGTTATTACGATATAATCAAAGTAGGACTACCTTAGCCTCATTATAAAACATTTTGCACGTGTTATTTTCTGAAAAAATTGTCAATATTAAAAAAAAAAGTTCCCGTAAATATTTCCTTATTTTTGTGGTCCTGGCACACACTACATAGGAAAGATTCACCTTCACTACCTTCCAGGACAGAATTTCTGTTACCCAGAATTAATATTAATTGAAAGTTCAAGTTTGGGTAGTTCTCCATCCCTTCAAGTCATCAATCACTTTTACCAAAACGTTGTAGTTTTTAAATTCGAAAAACTATGTATTTCTGTTCCCTCCCTCCTTAATTAGCAGGTACTTTTTTAACTATTATTTTTGAAAATCCACGCAAGGTTGGGACTGCTGACTAGATAACGGTTTGAATTTTTGCTGGCAATATTCGGCTTTCTGTATTCAATTCAAAAATTTAAGACTCCCTCCTTAATTTTTACAGTCTATAACGCAAGAAGTAATAGAACTTAGGCGGATAAGTTAATCGTTGATTTTTTTAATACTTTCAATATAACTATATAACCATTCCTCTCCTGTGATTCAAGATTCAGGGTTTACTTTTCTTTAAGCTTAATAAAGTCTTTTTCTCTTCGCCTAATATATATATATATATATATATATATATATGTTCGAGAAGGAAATTTCTTTCCAAGACAATTTATTGCTTCACTTGAAACTGTGGTAGTGGAAATGTTTTTCGATTTCTTGAACCATGTCCGTGATTTCCCACATTTCCTGGATAATGAAAAAATCAAGGCAGGTTCTTACGTTTCCAATAAGTTTATTTTATTCAGTATACATTAAGTAGTCAGTCTGATTGAAATATAGTGTTGGATCATCTCAACCATTCAGATTGAGGGTGACCCCTGTTTTCGACTTCACTCGATTCCGGCTCTAGGTAGACATGACAAATTCCAATAACTCCATCATGCTTGCAGACTGTGGATCCCTTTATGAACACGAATGGAGATACTCCATTGGCGAAGATATTCAAATGTTGTCACCATTATTCCTCCTTCCGTTAGCATGAAATAAACAGGAATCTGGATTCAACAATACATGCAACCCTTCCCCAATCCTGTGTTGTCCAATGTTGATGTTCCTTCGCAGTAGTGATTATTGTTTGTTGGTCATCTGCTGCTATATCCCCTCATTCGTTTTGAAATACTCAAAACGGAACAATTTATTAATGCAAATATAGTTTACTTCAAGAGAAAACACTCCTTTGCAGTTCTTAATTATTCAAGCAGTCATTTATCCATTATAGCATACCTTGGAATTCGTTACTTGCCTTCGTCTGTCTGTTCACTGAGCCGCTGTTTCTCGCACTATGTCCGACGTGGGCTTGATGTCTTCTGTTTATGGCATCATCATCCTAGACGGAAAAGGTTTCCGAGATAGTCTTACTGGCCGTCCCTCCCCACCACCATCCCTTGTTCGAAATAAGCCATTCTACACTTTTAGATGTAGATATCTTTTCTAGAGCAAAGCATTGCTCATTTTTATCGATATCTACCACGTGTTGTTTGTTACGCGCTATTGATGGAACCATCAATAGCACGGAACTTTCCTAAATAATTTTCTAATTTATTTATCCAAAACAAATCTCTACCCGAAATTGATCGTTATATTTATAATAGGAGATGTTTCGGCTTTAAAATATTGCTTAAATATTGAATTACCTATAACCTGGAAGCTTCCTTCCAGAAACTTTTTTTTTTTTTTTAAACTCTGGCAGTACTGACAAACCAGTTGGCGAACAAACAAGTATGTGATAAAAAGACTTGATGTATTTGGCCTTAGTTGCCTCCTCCTCCTCTTTGCAATTCCGGTACCAGTCGGGAAGTGGCTTTTGACTGAACGGAAATGAAACGGGAAAGTATTTTAATTATCAGAAAGTACAATAAGCAGTTGAGTTGTTTTAATTGAGTACAATAATATTTATTCATGCATGTTATGTATGGTGACAAACAGAGGTTATCTAAGCAAACAGGCATAAGCGGTGTAGAAATGACTTCATAAATGGGTCGAAACTTTCACTGCGGCATCGGGAGTCGCAGCTGTTGACATTCTCATGGAAGTACTTCGATGTGTATTATAATAATTACTTCTATATTTACAAATACAGACGTTTCTTTGCTAATTATAAAAAGCTAATTTTTTAAACTATTGAGGAAAGAAATTTTATGCGTTCGGTTAAATGAATATATATCGGGCAGAAAATTCTTTTGCATCTTTCAGGACTAGATTAATTTGAACGTCATCATTATGGTTAAAATTTAGACATCGTTGTGATGTTTCCTGTTTTAACAAAGAACGAATGACTATGGACTGAGTATGGTAATCAGTATACAGTGATCTGTACAAAATGATAATTTTATGCATTTGAATTGCATGCTGTTGCTGAAAGTATAATACGGAACAGTAATTATACAGGACAGCATGATATCGTATTTTTCAGCATGCAAAAGGCATTTGACTGTAGGGTACAGTTATTCGGAGTCAAGTGCTCTAAAACACTTAAACCAACTACAAATCTTTATTGGTTTAACAGCTTGCAAAAACAAATAAAATCATATAACTCCTGTGCCATATAACTCCAGGGAAGAAGTGACACTCTTCTAGTGCTCTTCCACCCCTCCCTCGTCTGATCAGTAAGCAGGTTTACTGAATGAGAAAAAGAAAGAATGGCGTTCGTCTTCTCATTTCATATATCTGCAGGCTAAGAGTTAGCTGCACCACAGAATCGAATTTTGCAATTTTCTGTGAGGGAAAAAAAAAAAAAAAAAAAAAAAAAAACCTTATTAAAGCATTATGCAAATCTGACAATATTTGATCTTGTCTTTTAAATTAAAAATAATAAACATGCAAACCCACACTATTCTTCATCTTACTTCAAATAAACACTAAAAAAATTGAGTATTTGTTACAAAATTTCAAGCATTACTGAGCATTAATCTCAAAAGATGTGACTTCTAGATTAACGTCTAAATATTCTTGAAATGTTTATTATTATTTCCTTTAAAACTGGTTGCTAGTAAACTTGGAAATATTATCAATATGATGGCTGAAGTATATAAACCTGCTGATAATATACTTTGACATTTTACAGCATGAAAGTGAATAGTTACGAAATAATTTCATCTTATTCGTTCTTTACTCTGTTATTCAGCATTACATTGTTGAAAGAGATAACCAGTTGTAGACTTTCTCCTACTACTGAGGTCAATGACGAATTACACTGGAGTAAGGCTATCTACAACATCTTAAAAAAAGAAAAAAAGTGATTTGCTACTATGTTTTACCCCAGTCAGTTTAAATCATGGCGCAATAAGGTAAATTGCTGCTATGTATAAGAATTAGATACATTGAAAAGGACAGCTTTTAAAATTCCTGGAGATGCTGTACATATACAATCTTAACGACTTGTGCTTGACCCACTTTAAGAATTTAATGCGTCACCAATTTAGCTCATCAGCAGCGAAAGAAATCTTCTTCTACACCACTGGATGTTTAATAAAACAAAATCTCTCAAAATTGTTATCTTAAAATTTAACACACACACACACACACACACACATATATATATATATATATATATATATATATATATATATATATATATATATATATATATATATATATATATATATATATATATATATGTCCTGTTTAGAACATATTAAAAATTATTCGAGGGAAAAATTATATTTGACAAAGAAAAAAAAAGGAAGGAAGAAGGAAAGAAATGAGTTTAATTTCATGAACATTGTGATTTTGTTAGAAATAAAGTAACATAAACTTCCCTTTGAGGGGGGAGGACTCAGCTTCGCTATTGGTCATCGTCGTCGTCATCATCAATATCACATCATAACTACTGCGAATACAGTAAACCCTCGATTTAACGGACTTCAGATTTAACGGACAAAATTTCCGGTCCGTATGTCACATGTGGAAATTAACACCCTGTTAATTTTAAAATGCTTTTAACCAAGATTTGCTTATAATTAAATTAACAGGTTATTTTTTGTTATTAATTAACTGTTATTTTAAACAAATTTTGGCGAATAGGCCACCATATGTTGGAAAAACACTGTAGTAATTTAGCCGACATAAATGAGTCACCGCTCATAAAACATGTTCGGCGAATGATTAGGACGTGATCACAACAATCGCACTGTAATTGGTTCTTTTGTTACGTGGCGTGACTTTCTGCTGCAGTTTTATTACACACATTTTCGTAATTTTAGGAGTTAATTAAAAAAAACCAGCAGAATTCAAAAGTTCAAAAAAACTTGATATTTTTTTCAAAGCTCATCTCATCTCATCCGATTGGTAACGGGTTGAGTCCACTAAGAAGAAAGGTTCTCCACTTATCGCGATCTTTAACCATCTCACTCATGACCCTATAGCTGGGTAGATGTGAATGTCCTTTCAGCAACTTTATCCAAGTACTTCTTGGTCTGCCTCTAGGTCTTTTTCTTTCTATATATCCATTCAGAGCTAAATATGGGAGTCTATGAGGGGCCATTCTCTGAATATGACCAAACCATCTCAGTTGATGCTTAATGATTGTGTCTATTATATTATCTGGGAAGTTTAAATCTGTTCTGACTTGATCATTAGTCTTGTGTTGCATCCAGTGGGTGTTATTAATTTTTCTGAGGCATTTCATTTCAAATGCTTGAAGTTTCTTGATTGGTTGTTGAGTTAATCTCCAGGCTTCTGAAGCATAAGTAGCCGTTGGGATAATAATTCTTTTATATAATTTTAATTTTAGACTCGTTGGGATTTTTTATTTTTCCATATTTTGTTTAGTTTATTCATGTTGGTCCAACCTAGGTTTAGCCTGTGTTTTACTGTTTCCATATTGTTGAGATATAAGACTGCCAAGATAAACATATTTATTAACTTGTTCCAGCAGGTGATTTTCAAAATTTATAGAAATATTCTCTTCTTCTCTACCTATCTTCATTATTTTTGTTTTATGAAAATTTATTTTCATACCATAAGTTTTACGAGAGTAATTTAAAATATTAATAGTTTTTTTCTAGCTGTTGTGTAGAATCTGCTAAAATAATGATATCATCCGTGTATTTTATGTGATTAATGTTGGTACCATTGATTTTTACACCTGGTTCATCAGCTATGGTTTTACAGACTTCTTCTAGGAAGATGATAAAGAGTTGAGGTGAGAGAGGGCATCCCTGCATTACACCTTTCTCGACTCTGAAATTCTCGGTTTTAATGTTGTTTGCTTTAACAAAAGCTTTAGCATCTCCATAATAATTTGTAATAAATGTTAAAATATCAGAATCCATTTTTACATTTTTTAGGATAGTAATCAATTTGATTCTATTAACTGAATCAAAGGCTTGCTTAAAATCTATAAAACAACAGTATATGGGCAGGTTGTATTCCCAATATTTTTCTGCTATATTATTAATGGTGAAGATATGGTCTATAGTGGATCTATGCAACCTGAATCTTGCTTGGTTTTCCTCTATGATTTTTTCTGTAAGCACCTGTGTTCTCTTTTATATAATTCGAATGAATAGTTTATAACTATGACTTAAGAGTGTTATGGGGTCTATAATTTTCACATATTCATTTGTCTCCTCTTTTGTGAATTGGTATAATAATTCCTGTTTTCCAGTCAGTTGGAATTACTCCAGTATAAAGAATTTGATTAAATAAATTCATTAAGAAATTAATGGCTTCCTTGCCACCATATGTCCATAATTCTATAGATATTTCATCTTTACCTGTAGCTTTTGAAAGTTTCATTTGGTTTATTGCATTTATAATTTCTGCTGGAGTTATGGGTGGTGCCTTTTCATATATCATCTTTTCTGTTATACTTTACTCCTCCTGTTCTTTCTGAAATAATGTTTGATAGTAGTCCTTCCAAATTATTTTAATATTTTGTATTGACCCAGTTTCTAGATTGTTTTTATCTTTCATTGTTAATGGTTAATCTTTATAGATCTTAGTTAATTCCTTGATAAATTTGTATACCGTTTTATTATCATTTCTTTTATTAGCTTCTCACAGTTTTACTTTTTCCTCCAACCAGTTATTTTTGGCAGATGTGCACATTTTATCAATTTTGTTTTTAAGATTCTTATAATGTTGTTTATTTTCTACTGTATTTTTTATATTTAATATATGCTTTGCTATTCTTTTTTCTTCTAAAGTATTTAGAATTTCAGAGTTATCCATTCATGATTTGGTCTTGATGTTGTACCAAGTATGTTTCTTGCAGTACTTGTAACAATTTTTTTTACCTTGATTCCATGTATTTTCTGTATTGTCATAGGATAATCTTCTAAACTCATTTCCTATTAGTGTCTGATAATTATCTTGCATAGATTTCTCTTTCAGTTTTGACAGGTCCACTTTGTTGATAGGAGCTCGTGATTTACGATACTTGAATTTTAGTTTAATTTTTGCCTAGCAGTTCATGGTCAGTGTCGAAGTCTGGAGTTTTTAAAGTTCTAACATTTTGCACTGATGATTTCCAATTGCGTTTGATTAGAATGTAATCAATACAGTTCTTTGTTGTACCATCTGGTGAGGTCCATGTGTATTTGTGGGAAGGTCTATGGAAAAAAAGGGTGTTACAGATAAATAGATTATTTGCTTTACAAAATTCTAAAATTCTTTCACCTCTTTCATTTCTGTTATCAACTCCGAACCTGCCCATAACATCCTCCATGCCTGGGGTGAACTTCCCAATTTTGGCATTAAAATCTCCCATCACTATTAATATATCTTTCTTATTGGTCTTGTCTATTAGATCTTGCAACTGATCATAAGAGGTATCGATTTCTTCATCTTCATGTGACTGGTCGGGGGAGTAGATTTGAAGTATTGTAAAGTAAAACTTTTTTTTTTCTTTACCTTTTAATCTGATAGCGAACATTCTTGGGCCATGTGGTTCTATGGCCATGACTGCATTTTGCAGCCTATTGTTCACTAAAATGGCGACTCCTTCTCTATGTATATTGTCCTCTCTGCCCGAATAGAATAGTTTTCCTGAATTTAGATTTATAACTCCTTCTCTTGTCCAATGGGCCAAACCTACAATGTCCCATTTAATCCTAGCAAGTTCTTTTTCCATCAAATTTATTTTCCCAGATTTTAACAGTGTCCTTATATTTAAGGTTAAGAGATGTGGTCAGCCAACTCTATTGGCTGACCACATACTGAACTTCTCGACTGCTCCCTGTGATCTAGGATCAGTCGCGTCGATTTCCTGGGACGCAGTAACATTCTCTTGACACAGTGGAGACTCCTGATTCATAGGGTTGAATGGAAGAATAATGCAGCCAGCTTGCCACTCCTCTGCTGCATCCTTTGGTCCACGTCTCCTTAATTCTTTATTCAGAGCGACCCGTTGGGGTTTCTCTCATCTGCCACCCGAGGGACGCGCCTGGTAGGAGTCAGGTCTCCCCCAGGCAGGATCAAAGTAGGATTACCTAAATCACGCGCCTCAACATCTAACATTAACTTCACATTAACTTATCTAAAAGTGTGTATTAAACAATTTTTTTTTTGTTATTGCAGTGCTAATATAGATAAAATTGTAGTATAATGTTACAGATATTTTTGTTTTAAAAAATTCGCGATTTAACGGACTTTCGATTTAACGGACACCCCTATTAGTCCGTTAAATCGAGTGTTCACTGTATCTTTTAATGTTTTTCAATGTCTCCTTCGCTAATCCACTAACCGTTTTTGAGCTCTGCTTGTTCTTTCCTATCCTACTGGGTTTTAATTTTTGTTCAGGAAGTCGGATATTAGTCATTCGATTTACATCTTTATCCCGTTCTGTGTATTTTTATTTTGTTTTCCTTTGAGTTTACTTTGAATTCTTTTAATGTAACCTCATTTCTTTTGTGGTCAAATATATTATCAATATACAGTATTATCAGTGTTATTAAATTGTTTTTATGCTTTGTTTATTTTGTTTTGTTGTTGTGTTATTTGAGCAGCAGATTATATCTGAATGGCAAGTGTGTAGTATTTTCATTTTTGCATTCATTGCAGTTCTCCGTTAAAATAGTACTTCGGCACATATGTTCCGTTTCAGTTAAAGTTTCTTTCGACCCTCATATTTTTTATGTTTGGAACAAAGAAAAAAAATATCCCGAGGGGCACGAGGTCCTAGGAGGTAGCAGCTGCTGTCTCCTCTTGAGTGCAGGAAGCCCATCCGTCCTGTTTTCATCAAACAGCGTCACAAATCTCGTAATACGGGATATGCCGCTGAGAGGCTTTTGGATAGCCACGTGCCACACATATGGGATCATTTTCTAGGGATGTCCCAAAGCAAGTTTTAAATCCACAGCTGTGATCATATTGGTAACAACTGTGGTCACTTCCGGAAGTCTTCCTGTTCTCTTTGAATAGCAATGCTAATGCCAAGAGAATTTGCTATTTCTTAAAAAAAAAAAGTGTTCATTGACGTTAATATGAATACCAGAACAACAATTTAAAATTTGCAATACTTTCTCCCCATTTTGTTTTCTTTAAAAAAAAAAAAAATATATATCAAAGGAAGTTTCCGATGTATTTTGGATATTTCAAAACCGAAAAAAAGGATTTAAAGTTAATGAAAGTTGAGTAGCTTTATAGAATCTGTTGCTTTAGCGTTTCAGTGAGCACTAAGATGAATTTTATCTGTATCATGAAAAGAGAACGGTGGTTTTTTAAATGTCTTTCATGCGTATTATGTAAAATATTTCGTGACTTTTTTTTTAATTCTAAACGAATTTATTTAGTGATATTCTTAACTCGTTTTAATTATATGTCGGGTTGGTTGGCTGAGTGGTTAGCATACTCGCTCTCCAACTAAGAGACTGCGGGGTTCGAGTCCCGGCAGGGGTGCTCTTGATTGTCTTTAGGTGGGATATGAATTTCATATATAACTGATAATATAATAAAAAAAATCCTTAGCCTACTCACCGTACAAAAAAAAAAAAAAATATTTCTTTTGTTCCTTTATCGGCGTCTAAATTACTGTCATGAAACTGTCGGCCATCTTTAGCATTTAAGAAGCAAAATTACTGCATGCACATTTACCACAATTATTAGTTTATTAGTACAGTGTCTCTTGTACTAGTGTATTTTCTTGATTGAAAATGTATATCAGCAATAAATCTACTAACATTTAACAATGTGGGGGGGGTTTGATGTACCTATTTAGAACATATTAAAATTCTTCGAGGGAAAAATTATGTTTGACAAATAAAAAAAAATGAAAAAAATCAAAGAAAACAGTGCGCGTTGAGTAAATCATGAAGAATATACCTAATTTTAGCTATTGGTTTTGAAAATAAAATTATTTGATAAATGTGCGGTTGCTTTAATTTACTTATTTTATGTATTCTGTCTTTCAAACTTTATATTTATGCTTTCTTTCTTTCACAATTTCATATATATTAAATTAAAGTTCATTTCGAATTCATGATGTCTGCAGTTACGGTTTCCAAAAATTCTCAGAATGGGGAAAAAAAAAAAAAAGCTAGAAAGGCAACAAAGTTACAAAGAAATCAACTTTAAGAAGTTCACTTTTTCTTTCTTTTTTTTCTTTTTTTTTTTTTTTTTTTTGTAAACAGTTCAAGAAAAATGAAGCTGTTTTGCAAAAGCTGTTATGATAACGTTTAATTTCTCATTTCTTGATGATCGGAAATATCATCCATTCGCCGATATATTTTACACCATACGCATGCTTTAATGTGTTTTCCAAGTGATGTGAAATAATATATTACGACATTTTGATTGAAGGACATTGGTTGCATAGTAGCAAACTTGTCCGTATTCAGGGTGAGCGGATATCCATAGAAAGAGTATCCGGCAGCCTTACATAAAAATCTAGTTTCATTGCTTTCATTGTATAGTAAAATAATGGCTTATTCCAAAATTACAATTATGAGCAATAAAGTGAAAAACCCTGTTCATAGAAATACAGTCTGTGTTATTTAAATTTCATACAAATTATTAGAAAGAAAAACAAAGCGCCAGATGTTCCAGTGCTATTAAAGCAACGAAGAGCCAAAGTATAAATGAAGCACTTGTTTTTAATGATTTTTATTTATTTATTTTGTATATAACTGTTTGATAGCTCTACTCCACTTTATAAATGAACTTCATTTGTAAAGCAACATTTATTATAAGACACCTACACACACGCTTTTTCATTCTATTACACCAACTGGAAAACTATAAACCACTTAAATACTTATATCCTGATGTTTTAAAACCACATAAAAATACGGGGGGGGGGGAAAGCCCAACTGTCTCGTTGATATGAGTCACTGTTGTGCTTATACCGGAGAGAGAGAGAGAGAGAGAGGGTAGGAATTAACGTAGTAAGTGGCAAAGATGGGAACTGAAATTTATGTCTCCTTAAAAATTCATGTACCGATGAGAACAGCTATTCAACAGTTATTCTGACAATATTGGCAAAGCTTAAAGTTTATTATTTTAAAGACTTTTTTTTTTTTTTTTCACCCTTACTTGCAACGACTCCAACGAAGCCTGTATTATTGTATCACTCATTTCTATGGCAAGAATGAACCTCTCAACAATCAGCCCATTCTTGGTGACATTTCAAAATTAGCTTAGTTGCAACTCTTTTTGCTCCCTCCCCTCCTTAAAAGGGCAGGAGTGTCAACTTTTTTATATGTATATATATATATATATATATATATATATATAAAGAGAGAGAGAGAGAGAGACGGGTAAGATGGGAGGGGGGGGAAACGCAATATCTCTGGACATTAGTTCAACCGTAAGAAGGGGAGATTAGGGGAAGAAACTCAGTGGTATTCCAAACAAACAGACGTCCCGTGAATCAAGGAGACCCTTATCTGGTCATAACCAGATGTGCTCCTGGGGCACGTGTTCAGTAGATGATTTATGTTTCACAGCGAAAGCCACGAATGCCTTTGCAGACATCTTTGCAGAATTCACTGCGCAGTTATTGGGAAATAACATTTCAAATGTCTTGCATGATAAAAGAAGATAGAAATCGTAAATTTATTCAAGTACGTTTCGAACTCGTCTGAAATGCTGCTTATTCTTTACTTCAATTGAACACTCGTATCAAATGCGATTCATCTTTATCTTATTAAACGAATTAATTCCACGATTTTAACTGCTAATATTTTCTTTAACTAACAGTTAAGAAATTCAGTTTTAAAAATCTTAATTTCCATTTTAAGGAAATTTCTATAGATATATTTTATTTTCAATTGAGTTCGTTTGGGACCGGTTAACTCAGCCTTGCTTTCCAAACATTTTGGGCGGGAAGCTCTTACATTCCTGATGTGATTCAGATCGAAGTTTTTCTAACCGAAAACCGAAACCATCATTTTATAATATTTAATAACATTTAATAACAGTTTATAGAAATAAAGGATATTATAAATATATCATTATTTTTCCCTAATAACCATTTAAACGTAAAAGTTACAAAATTAACCAGAGAATTTATGAGAATATAACCTTCATCAAACGGAGAACACTGAGTTATTTAGGCTTACACTACTTAAAAGACAGAAAATCTACCTAGGAGCCGGTATATCCGCATTTTATTAATGCTTCTGATTAAGATTTTACAAGCCCAACATCTTTTTAACTGTTGGTTCCCATTAAAGACCAAGCTCAAACTTTAAAGAAGGCGTACGACTCCTGGACGTATCTTTTCAGCTGTCTAAGCCAGGGCAACCTTCAGCAATTGCCGAAGGTTGCATTCTTATAAACTATCTGGTTAATTGTTTAAAGTTTCAAATTCAGTTAATTAACCAAAAATTAATAATAATGATAGATATATAATATCGTTCATTTCTGTAATTTCACAAAGACGAAATGCTGTCCAGAAATCAAATAAATGATATTATGTTTTAAAAGAGATGCAACGTTACGATGGGATATTAAGTAAAACCAGATGAGTTGTGATCCTATCTCAAAAGGATATCAATGTTAAGATTTTTTTTTTTTAATAATATATAGCTTCAAACCAGTTCGAAAATTATCAATTTCGGCTGCTCTCCCCAAGGATAGACTACCTCCGTTGTCAATCCTTGTGAAATCTAGGTTTACTAGTATCGTTTGTCTTGCCTTTTTGCTACAGCCACTAGTCAAAATTGCAATTAAATATCTTCGAGAGGGAAAAGAAATCAAGTCTGTATTCGCATCATTACACTGGACCCGTTGGTAGCAAACCAAGGTAGCCCGAATGGTTAGCGTATCCGCTCTCCAACTGACAGGCTGCATGTTCTAATCAGCCGTGGGCATGGGTGTGATTATCTTTAGGTGGTAGATGAATTGCATCGCCCGGTATGAAACCACCTTGTCGCTCACTGGAGGCCTGAAGCGGCTTGAAAAAGTCTATATATATACATATATATATATATATATATATATATATATATATTTTTTTTTTATTTTTTTTTTTTTTCCGTGGGTGGGAGCAACATAAAAAAAAGCTAGTAGAAAATCAACTGAAATTTAGTAGACTTTTGTGGAACCCTTGCCGCACTGCGAAATAAGTTACACTTGAATTATTATGATGGCATGCCTGACTCCAATTTGTGGGAAATAATATTTTGAGACGATTTACAACATAAAGTAATAATAATAATAGTAATAATAGCACTTTAATAGTGGGTGGACTAAGCGTTACATTATTCAGGAATCATGCTCCAGAGACACGCCACGTTTCCAATAAGCAGGGTGGTTTCACACACGACAATTGTCTTAACCCACCCTATCATGTGTGTGCGCGCACTCGCGCGTCGGATCACACACACACACACACACACACACACAATAGCCTGTATTTGACTGTTAATTTAGCTTTTCAGAAAGTAATGCTTCTTACTATTAAAAAGGAAATTACCAAGCGGATTATCTCGATTAAAATTGATCACACTATAAAAAACCAAGTGTATTTTATGGGGAATGAGGAGATATAATTGTTGATGGATAGTTTTAGTTTTAATCAACGAAAAGTCATTAATGATGTATGTTTTGCTGTATGTCTGAATGTATGTTTTGCTATATTTTAAAAAATAAAGCCATAAAATAAAAAAGGCATGATATGTTTGGCGGCATAAGCTTAGTTGCTTCGCAGTAATTTTAACCAAACCAGACACTATACATTTGATTTAAAAAGTATAAGAAATCTGGACTGAAATATGATTCATGAAAATACATTGCAATTTACCTGCGTTCAAAAATGCTGATCGTGTGAGTATTTCATCATCTTTAACTTTAGAGAAAATACTTTCTATATTCCTATTCCAGATGTCTGGAAGAGAGTAAACAGATAAAACAGGAAAGCGATCTGAATTGTACCGAATTTTTTGTTTCACTTGATACGTCTCATTCTCCCCCATCCCTCGTCCTTTCTCATTCCGAACATTTAAGCCTCATTTTCCCCCTTCAGAGGCACCACTTTTGTACCTCAAGGAAATGGTAAAGCCATAAAGACACACGGGCCTAGAGGAAGAAAATGATAAAGGCGCAGGGTAACGGGACTTTGCACCAATCATGACTCATTTCCTCCGGCAATAAACTACCAAAGGAGTGGGTGTTAAGTGACCTCCAATCATCACACTATCCTTTCCCGTTTTCTCCCGCAGTGTCTTGTCACCGACTCCGTTTGTATTTCCGCCATTTGTTACAGACATCTATTTGTGTAGATACGTCAACTAGAGATCTTTTACTACCGACATCGGGAACTGCTCATATTACTTAGTTCTACTGTTAAGCCTTGTAGGCAATTCTTCACGCTCATCAGGCTTGGAAGCATTTATTTGGGGTAGTAAATGTTTCCCCTTACTTATTCATGCCATGTTATCTAAAATAATGGTAATGAACACATAAAATGGACAAATAATCCTTTATACACTTCTGATGTGTCATTTTTTCATTAAAATACAGAGTAAAAAAGCAACAAAAAACAGAGTTTTCTACAGGAAATCACCTACTTAGTTGAAGCAACCAAATTCAATTAAGTGCATATTGTTAACCAAAAGAAGTGTATATGTATTGACTGGGGGAAAATGTTAATTAACAATCCTAAGACTTCTCACATTACATGGCTCCAGATAGGAAGAGACAGCGTAGTAAATTTACAGTAGCGGTCAACTAAAACACTCCCTTGTGGAAAGCACTTCCTCTCATGGCAAACGATTAAATGCATTTCCGGAAAATAAAAATAAAATAAATAAAATAAAAACGCGACATGGAAGCCGTGCTCCGGATGAGATTTTTAAAATATTTTCCACGTGAAAAAATTTAAGCAGAAAATCGGGAGTCTGTCTGAAATATTTATAGAAGCGACTGAGTGGCACAGAGCAAAACTAAAAGCATCTGGTAATTGCTAACACTACTGCAATAATGTTGCGGCACTTCCGCTCAGTCCTATCCATATATAGTAATTACTACATATGATAAATAGAGATTTCAGTGATTTCTAATTTTTTGCAGCATAACTTTTGTTTTCTTTGGGTAATTGAAAAAAAAATATGTTTATATTTTTCGCTGTTGACATACATTAAGTATTCAATGAGAATAACAGAAAAAAGTAAAGTAATAATATTTTGGTATGAATACACAAACACTGTTATTTATGCACTTAGGAAATCATTAAGAGCCAGTGGCGCACCCAGGGACGGGGGCCAAGGGGCCTTGGCTTCCCCCCAAAAGAAAAAGGAAATAAACACTAGAAAATTTTCCAAAAATATTTTCCTAATTAAAATTAATTATTTTTTTATTTATGTTGGGTCTTCTATTTCTATACTACTTATCATGTATTGGCGATCACTGCAGATGCTCAGTCATAGCATCAGCAATGCGTAGTGTGCATTTCGTAAATCGTCTACTCAACTCGGCCCCCTCAAGATTAAATCTTGAGTGCTCCCCCCCCCCCCCAAGATTAAATCCTGAGTGCGCCACTGTTAAGAGCCACTGTTTTTTTGGAAATTAGTCACGTTGGAGTCAATGTGGAACAGTTTGAATGAATTTCATATGATTCAATGATCGCAGATCAATATCACATTAAGTGGCACTTGCCAAAAGTACATAAAATAAATTTTTGATACTAATTAGCCATTGAATGAAAGTTTAGTTATTCACAGAAAGTCATAATGCATGTGTTTAGATCGTTGTCTTTCCAAAAATAGCAATGCTTACTAACGTACGGGTTGCAGAATAAATTATAATTGCTAAGAAATTATATTTTAATATAATAAAGTATCGGTTAGTTTCAACCTTGTTCAGTGGGCCTTATTTCCAACAGTAAATGAAATGATTAAACGAATTATTATATACAACTAACTGTGATATTTAATACTGTTTCGACTCCTTGAAGAAAAACTGCTTCCACCAGCATCACTGAGAGATTCAAAATCGCTGTTTTCATCTTTGACGATTCAATTGTTGGTACCATATTCCACACTGTTCCACATTACTCTTCGAACCATATTTGCCGCAGATACCCTAATTGAGATAATTTCGAGCTCGATCTTCTAAATTAATAACTCAAGTGCATTAATGAATGAGATTCAAACCTTCCCTATGTTCATGATCTTGACTGGTTTTTTTTCGATTAATCAACATTACACTTTTTTTCCCCTCAGTTATATGTCCCTTCATTGGTATTTTTCGGATGTTCTTCTCAGCGTGTCTCCATTCGACGATTTGGATTGTTGTTATTAGAAATTATGTGGAAAAGTGGGTGGCGAAAAAAAGCAAGCTGAAAGTTCCAATAAAACTGAAACAGATAGTTCGAATCAGTTGACTTCTCTTCCTCACCAAGAAAAAACTTCAAAAAATATTTAACTTTTTTTTTTTTCCAATTCTCCATAATAACACTAATTCCATATCGTTATCCATTATCGGCAAATATAGTGTGAAAGTTCAGCAATTCGGAATCGATGCTTTATCGGCAAATAAACACACTGGTTGTCTAGAAGCAGCGAATTTGATTTCTTGCAACATTCCATCTGCATTAGACTTTGTCCACAAACTCTGGATAAGTGTTCCCAACTCTTAAGGGAGAGTCTCCGGGGATTCTGTTCGCTGATAATAATTTCAAGAATGCGCAATGTCAGTGGCATAACATGAAAAGAGATTGCATATGAAGAACAACGATTGGAATTTCTTGGAAGGAAATACGAAGAATTTATGGAGAAAAAAAAAGAAAGAAAGAAAAATACAGAAATTATGGAATATTAGCCTGAAAGAAAATATTATTTAAACTTAAATAAATTGAGGAGAACCAGTATGTAAATAGCCGATCAGAAGCTTCCGTAGTACATTTGGAAGACCTACTGTGTCCTTTGGTTGGAAAGGAATCCTGGTTGTACTATTTAACAACTTTATTATTATTTCGTATGATGATACGGCCGTCTGGCCCCTTTTACGAGGAGGTACAGCATCATCTCAATCTCCCCTAATTTTTATTCTGGTTCGGGACCGGCATAGCTGACGAATCTGGCCTATGGCTGGATCTGAAGTATTCCTGACTGTAACTGTGCGTGTTCACGAGGCCGAAAACCTCGAGTTTCCGAGTGAAAAAACCCCCTACCTCCGCATGAGACCGGCTAACTCACCTTTCGTCGAAAGAGACCAAATAAAGGTTCCTCACGTCACTGATGGGAATCGAACCCAGGTCGTTCCGACTAAAGTGCTTCGTCTATACTGAGCTACGAAGGCTCACTATTTAATAATAATAACAATAATATCACACAACACTATCAGCCCAATGCCATTCCACTTGACCATTGAAGGTATTTTTGTGTGTTAACTGCGTATGTTCTCCGCCGGTTTTTATGGGAGGAAAACCGAGTTTCTGGAAGAAATATCCTGCATCTTCCATATAAGATAAGACCGACTAATCCCAAGTATTCTTCTATCTCTCATCTGAAGAATCGAACCCATGTCTTTTATAATCAAAGAGCGCGTGTCATGTTGTTCTTCACCCTGCTAGGAATTCGTTTTTTTATTTATTTAACTAAATCCAAAAATGTCCAAATGCTTGCAAAGTGAAACATGGTAAGGAAAGTACCTGTATACTCTTAGATTGATGAGACCATAATAATAATAATTCAAAAATTGATAATAAGACATAATGATTTTTTTAATGTAATTCTTGTTAAAACGTACAGAGAGTTCGTAATTTTTTTAACGTATTTTATTTTGTTTATTCGTAATATTTCTTGAGAATGGTTTGGTTCATAATCGATAAAATAGCGCAGTTGTTTCTTAATATAGTTACAAGAAGTGTGTTTTCGGATTCTTATACTGTGTGCGTAATGCCATTAAAAACGGAAGTAGTTAATACGTTGATGAGCATCGAAATTCCGACCTTGGTGATGGGCTCATTAATTAAAGGAAGTCATCTAACCAGAATTACGTGCACACACTCACACACAGGTTAAGCCTTGAAACTGGGCTTCTAACTAGACCTTCATATTTGCATTTTCTACTAATGCGGCTTCAAGGCTATTCATATACTTGGCTAAAGCCAGTAGAGAGTTAAGATTCTCTTCACATGCTTAAAAAATCAATGAAATCGATTTCCGTTTATAATATTACTCCTTATTACACACAAAAATTAATGAAAATAAGCTTAATGCCCCCCCCCCCGACTTAATTCCAAACGTTTAGTTTTATCTAACAAATGGAAAAATCTGAGTTCAAATCGCATCAATGACTACTGGACAAACACTTAAGAGTTTATTTACCTGCTACCCTAGCTGGAGTCTTTCGAAAATTTGTTTTCTTGCTAGAAAAATGTGCAGAGTAAAATATAAACAAATTTCTTCTTTCTTTTTTTATTTTTATTTTATTTTATTTTATTTTATTTTACGCTCATCTTAACTTGCATTTCTCAACCAGAAAACTCACCCATGAGAGAGGACAAAGTTTTTGAGATAGTAACAATGTTTTATTTAATTATATAATTTTTATATGAAAACATTTCCAATAATTAAAATATTAAAACATAACATACTAGCAGCCCATGTTCAATTTTAATATGATTCCTATCAAGGAATCATATTCTAATTGAAAGTATCTAAAAACCATATGAATTCCTATTCTAAACGCACCAGACTCTTAACTGTAATGTATTTATAGAAAAAAAAAAAAGCTAGTTTGCGTGTTTCAGGGGTAGATCGTCAATGAGATGGATGGATGGTGTGTGTGTGTGTGTGTGTGTGTGTGTGTGTGTGTGTGTGTGTGTGTGTGTGTGTGTGTGTGTGTGTGTGTGTGTGTGTGTGTGTGTGTGTGTGGAGTGACTGATCTTCAGAGAGTTGAAGCCTCCAGAAAAGCATACAACAGGACTACAGGACTACAGATTATAGCGAGGCCTGGTGTGGCACATCACCGAGCATCGGAGTGACCATACGGCATCTGTGGATGTCCAGTGAACATATGAATGAATGAATGCGTATTTCATAAATATAAATATTATTTTTAAAATTTTCTTTGCAATAATTTGATTTTTTTAAAATTATTTGCTTAAAATGGTTTGCAGGTCCCTTTTCGAACAGTATTGTTATTCATCTTAGATAACAGTATTTAATGAAGTTCATAGAATTTACAGTCCGGAAAGAGCACAAGTGACGCGGGTTACTATTTTTTTAAAACTTAATACTGTGCTCTTTCAACAGAGCTTCCTTTCATTTGGCTTCCGTTTCGGTATAAATACTAAAAACATCACATGCCAGCAGCTGTCAGGAAAAGTAAATGATCTCTAATAAAGACGACATGAGATTGATAAGCGGTTTTGCGCCAAGAAACCACCAGCAATCGCTAATAGAAGCTCATCACCGATTGAAGAAAAATTGTGACTTTCACCGAAGCAAAATTTCGATTAAATTGAACAAAAACTATTGAATACAACAATACGAAACTTTCATTAGTTGAAATAGTAACTGAAACAGTTTTTGTAGCTGATTTACAAAAGTTCAATAGGCACACCACTTCTCGCACGGCACACGTCAAAATGATACGTGCCCTCTTGCCGACATCTGATAATCAATCGTTTCTGAGGCTCTGCATATGCGATCCTTCATATCAACAAAGTTTTGTGGCAAAGACGACACATAAATTTTGCCTTTACATACCCCAGAGGGGAAAAAAATCTAGGAGCGTAAGGTCCAGTGACCGTGCAGGCCAGGCTGTAGGACCCATTCGACTTATCCATCTGCCAGTAAGTTGAATGTTCAAAAGGGACAGGACTTCGTGAGGGATGTGCAGCGATGCTCCATCTTGCTGAAAGACAGTATTAGGTCTGTCGAGTTTCTTTTTCAATTACTGCATGTGCGTTGCATTTATCTATCGCTAATCATTTCTTCATAAAAATTGGTCAAAATAGCTCACGTCATTTTGATTCACCCTGTATATATTTAATAGTAGAAGCGTATCCAAACCAGCCATGTTATGCGTAGCTTATAAGTAAGTTCTGTCAATAAGTAATTTTAAAATCTTAAATATACTTCCCTGTAAGTTAGTGATGGTTCGACGTCGGAATTAAAAACAGGTGGAGGGGGTAGGAACCAGCAACCTTAATTGAATTTATTTATTTTCTTTATTAAAACAGAAAATAAATAAATTCGATTAAGGTTGCTGGTTATTATTTGTTCGCCACCACCTTTTTTTCTCTAAACTTGGATACGTACACCTTCAAGTTATAATTGTGTATATCATTACTGAACTGCGATTAAGGAGGATGACATTTCTATTGAGACTATTTAGATAAATGCTTGTGCTGAAACTAATGTGTCTGTCATTGCCATACTCCACTGCGTCTTTATATTTAGATCTTCCAACTACAAACAAGCAAGCAGATAGTAAGTTACGTTTCCGCTAATAGGAAAACCGATGCCGTAATTTTAGGAAGTTGTACATTGTTGCTACGGAGAAATTTAGTCTTGTTGTACTGGACTAAATCCTATTATGCATTCATCCTGTTATATATATTCATTATATAATCCTTCTCCCACATTAAAATATGTATGTATAGAAAGAAAGCAATAATGGTTCTAGATGACACAATTCACTAGATTTTGGTGACAAGCGTATAGCAGTTACCTAATTCTATTTCTTTTTCTTTCTGATTTTAAATTGCAGCGGGTATTATTTAAAACAGATACATTTTCGATAAACTAGGCACTGTTTTTTAACTAAAATTATCTTAATTGAATTTTTTTTTATTTTATAATGTATTATTTAACAAAATGAAGATCTTATTTGTCCCTCCAATAAACCATTTAGGATTCATTCAACTTGAACGCCATCTTGTGTTAAATGACGAGATCGAATAATTGGCCCTTTAATCCTTTATGCAGGCCTTAATTTCGACCTACTGCCATAATAAAGCAACACCTGTTTCTATTAACCGAAATATCGTATAGCTTATGGTGTGTCTGTAGGATATTTCAACGAAAATCTACTACCTAAAGACATTCATCAACCGCGCTAAAGACATTCGCAAATTTCCATGCCACAGCAGAATTCGACCCCAAATTCTGTTGGCTGGAGATCGAAGACATTATCTATTCCGTCAACTAGACTGGAAATTAAATGTTTAAACTTCAATAGCAGTTATAATAATTCCTTTCTTCTATACAGAATATAAATATAAAGGACAATTAAAGTTCAAGCTTTCATAAACATTTTAAAGGCGATTCTAGTTCGTTATAAAATTCACAACATTCAAAAATATATCATCGTAACTAATACTCGTTATAGGCAATTTTTTTTTTTCTCAGCAATAGGGGAATGGAAAATCAGTCCACTACGAAAAATAACTATTAACTTTAATTCGGTAGCGCAGAATGAAAAAAATGAAAAGAATAAAACAGAACGAGTCATCGAAAATAAACATGCCTTAAACTGATATCGCTTTGTGAGCATCTGAGCGACAGCGACATGTGATAAGATAATTTTCAACGTGAGTGCATGTGTACTGTTTTGTGATATCTGAAATCGAAGCTTTATAATTTACCGGCACATTCCACTTCACGTGCAACACGTTTGTGAAAGAGAGAAACCACAAGATACTTTCTTATTAATGTCAGTGATTCCATATAATTTTCCCCTTTCTTTGAAGTGGTTTGTTTGATTTCAGTAGTGAATGAATTTGAGCAGATTTAAGGTAGTATTAATACGTGATGACAATTAAATGCTGTCACAAATTCATATTGGTTGCTGTAGGAAAGAAGAACATACACGACAGTCTCCAATGATCGGTTTCCGACTCATGGAAGCACTGATGACTCTATTTCTTAAACAAAATCTGCGAGCTGTATAACCGCAGACATATGTCCTATGGATCGACGTCAACAAGGATTGATTTTGATATGTAAATTACAGGTAGCAGATGAAGCTAAGACAGTAATAAAGTCTGTGACAATGTCGTGTGAAAAGGATGCTGTTATCTACGAACTGGTAAAGAAAGGGTTAAATTTTTACTCATTTGATAGCTACTGTCGGAATGACCGCTATTAGTCACATTATAAACGAATGAAAAATCGCAGATGGTTTTCCAAATGTAATTTTAAGCGATTACGAAATCTGATGCTATTTGTTTTGCCAAAGGAACTTATTTTAGTGTAATAATGAAATAGCGTCCTCATTACGCCCGAAAATATTTCCCTATTTATTTAATATTTTTATGTTGACCGTGCAATGAAATAAAAAATTATTTTAAAATTAGCATGGATTTTTTTCCAATTTCTGTTTATCGGTTGCGCGTTACCACTAAGTTGTTGTCGTTTATTCAAGAGATGTTCCATTTGATTTAATGAATGTAATTCTTCTATAAAGTTCATCAATGTTAAAATGGAAAGAGATGAGGAGAGATCGACTGCTTTCTGCTCAGTGGTTTGATGTTTTTGATACCACTGTAATGAATAGATATGTTTGTAAATTGAGAACAGGAAATGGACACGTGAACTCTGACGAATGTGTGTGTTTGTGTGTGATGCGCTGCGCGCGCGTGTGTGTTTGTACTTTGATCTTTGCACTACCGCCACTGATAGGAATAAGGTTAGGGTAATATCTAACACAAAATTGAGTTTTTCAAAATGCTCTTTCCAGTTTCAGTTATTTATTCTGCGAATAATATGACGAAATAAGGCTTTATTTTACAAGTTACACATTTTACAGGATGTGAAAAAAAAAGAAGCTTTTAAAAATAAAAATCATTTTGTATTTAGACTTTTTACAGTACATAAGTACATATTTCTGAAGGAAAGCATAATTACTGCTACAGAATTGCATTTAGTCAAAAAAGAAGAGGAAAGAGAGAAAAGAAAGAAACCATGGATGACGGAAAATATTTTGAGGAAAATAACACAAAGAAGAAAGTTAGTTAATAGTAAAACAGAGGAGAAAAAAAAGCAGTATAAAGACTTGAGTAGGGAGATACAAAGCGAGATAAGAAGGAAAAATGAAGAGTGGTTAGATGAAATAAGTAAAGATAAAACAGCAAAGGCAGAAAGAATGGACATAAAAGGTGTTTCTAAAAACATTAATATGATGACAGGAAGGAGAAAGATGATAAGGACTGGAGAAATCAAGAATGAAAGAGGTGAAATTCTGATAGAAAAAGAGAAGATATTACAGAGATGGGAAGAATATGTAAGTAAACTTTATGAAGACAGGGAAAGAGGAGAAAATCAAAGGAAAGAACATAGTGGGCAGAGACTGTGCATCATGAGGGAGGAATTGAATCTAGCAATTCAAAAGATGAAAGAAGGAAAATCGCCTGGAATAGATGGTATACAGATAGAACTTATAAGGAATATAGGTGAAAAAGGTATGGAAGTGTTATGGCAAATTATTAACGGAATTTATGAAGGACAAGAATTACCAGAGGAGTTTAGAAGATTAATTTTTAT
Organism: Typopeltis vanoorti; assembly: GCF_054136105.1. NCBI lineage: Eukaryota > Metazoa > Arthropoda > Arachnida > Uropygi > Thelyphonidae > Typopeltis > Typopeltis vanoorti. The sequence goes on along the minus strand of NC_143556.1, from coordinate 115,146,416 downwards.
CCCCATTCCAAAAAAGACGGGAGTTTTAGACTGTAACAATTTTAGAACGATAAGTCTTATAACTCACACAGCAAAAATTCTGGTGCAAATAATTTTAGAGAGAATTAGGAATAAAATAGAAAAAGAAATGAATGAGGAACAGTTTGGATTCAGAACCAACAGAGGAACTAGAGAGGCTATAACTTGTCTAAGAATTATTGGGGAGAAAACACTAAACCATGGTGGAAAGTTATTTTTGGAATTTCTAGATTTTGAAAAGGCATTTGATACAGTGAAACATGAAAGGCTTTTTGGCATTCTAGAAAATACTGATATCGACTCTTATGACTTGGAAATTTTAAAGAGATTATATTGGTCACAAATAGCGTCAGCATGTGTAAATGGAGAGAAAACAGGAGAATTCCCGGTGGAGAGAGAGGAGTCAGACAAGGATGCAAGTTATCACCATTATTGTTTAATTTTATAGTGAACAAATGTTTAGAGAGGCACTTGAGGATGTAGAAGAAGGAATAAAAATAAACGGAAGAATCATTAATAACTTAAGATATGCGGATGATGTAGTGGTGATGGCAGAAAGTGAAAATGGGTTACAACAAATTATTCAAAGAATTGAAAAATTTTGTACAGAGTACGGACTAAGAATTAACACAAAAAAGACCAAGATAATGATAATGGGTAGAAAAATAGGAGATAATGTAAAAAAATAAGACGTGGAAGAAAGATTTTAGAAGTGGAAAGATTTCAATATTTAGGTAGCTGGATCTCAGAGAAAGGAACTTCAGAGTTGAACATTAGAAATAGACTAGGTAAAGCTAAATCGGTATTTATGGAAATGAAGAGAATTTTAATAAACAAGAACACTAAAATAGGCGTTAGAATTGGAATAGTTAAAGCAACAGTTTGGAGTATTGCAAGTTATGGAAGTGAGTCATGGACACTCAGAAAGAGAGATATGGAAAGAATTAATGCATTGGAAATGTGGTGTTATAGAAAGATCGAAAAGATTAGCTATACAGAAAGAATATCAAATCAAGAAGTTTTAAGACGAGTTGGGATGGAAAGAACACTGCTAAAGAATATTATGCAAAGAAAGACCAAGTTTGCAGGACATCTTCTGAGAGGATCTTCGGGACACCTGACAAGAACTATATTACAAGGGAAAGTTGAGGGGAAGAGAAGACTTGGAAGACCAACTAGAGAGTGATTTAATGACATCGTGGAATGGACTGGTTTAAGAATGATGGAAGCGACAGACAGAGAGAAATGGAGAACAGTTGCCAATCTGCTGCAACCCTCTTGCTAGAGGATGCAACCCGACGACGACGACAGTACATAAACCATAACATAGTTAAGTGTCGATCGATGCCTCCGTGGTGTACGGAAATTAAGACAACTGCACTTTTCCCTCGATTGAAAGCACCTCCTTAGGATACTACTTGGGCTTACTTATTTTCACACAAACATACGGGAAATTTTTCTTTTGCACAGTAGGAAACTAGTCTAAGAATATACGCTCTAGAGCAGCATTTCCCAATGTTTTTTGGATCATGCCCCACCTCAACGCCTCAAAGATTTTGATGTCTTCCCTCGCTGACAATGGTGAGTGTTTTGAGTATATCAGTGATGGGGTGACGAATGCACATCATTTTCTAATTTCCCCCAATATATTCAAATTCCCCCCCTTGTGGGGCGTACACCCCACGTTGAGAAACACTGCTCTAATGTCTAGACAGATAATGAGCTGATACCTCATGGCCTTAACTAACTTGACAACGCTGAATTTTAACAGTCCAACTTAGGAGTAACCCAAGGCAACTATAGGACAGTTCCATCACGTATTATTCAATTTATGATCAAGATTAGACCCAGAGACCATGTCGCCGCTGTTGCGCAATTATTTGCCTTTCGTCTGAAACAACCTAGGTTCTATCCTTATCACTAATGAGGAGCATTCCACAAATAAAGCAGTCTGATAACATACAGCGAAATTAGATATTGGCAGCAAAAAGTACAATGATTTCCATAACAGGTGGCTTGAGCACAGGGCGCCGGTTAAAGATAGTCAAAGGGATTGGGAGGTGAATCTAGATGTTACTTATGGTAGAACCTCGATTTAATAGTAAAAATATCAGATAGGAAGATGCTTGGGCAGCCAGTCCAAAAATGGAGAAAGACCCAAGACCTATTCATTATAACCAGTATTTTCTCATAACAGCTAACCAACCAGCACTCAGACCTTAATGAGAATGTGAACAGAGTTCATACAGATTGGTTCATTTATCATTGTAGAAATAGTTAATGGTCAATGGAAACAGTTAATTGACCATTAACTTTTCTAACTAACCATGTTTGAACAAGGTTAGCTTTGGGAAATTATGTAACTAATAACAGACAGGACTGTATTTTCGCTTAGGTTTAGGAAATCCAAGTGTACTAATTTAAATGGCATTCAGGATCCCCAAAAATATTTTAGAATTCAATACTGTAACATGTTCTCACACTTTTAGGATATTGTGCGGGTTATACCAATTAACGGCGCCTTCGCTTGAAGACATTATTATTATTATTATTATTATTATTATTATTATTCCTGATACCTCCAAGGAGTCCGGAGACTCATCGCAGGAGGACACTTACAACTGTCTCAATCATTACACCGAACCTCTACTACGAATCATCTCCATCAATGCCATCTACCGCCCACCTCCACCACCACAACTAGTATTTTTTGTCTGTAAACTGCGTGTGTTCTGAAGGGCCGATTTGTCTGTATGCGGGATGAAAAACCCGAGTTTCCAGGAGAAAAAAACCCTGCTACCTCCGTATGAGATCGGCTAACTCACTTTCGATTGAAATCGTCCAGATAAAGATTCCTCCAGTCGCGACGAGAATCGAACTTAGGCCTATTCCAATCGAAGGGCGCAATGTACCGTCGTTCTTCCAATTGCGCTATGGAGCATTATGATCATAAGAAGCAAACATAAAAAAAGTCATATTGCTAGAAATTTTGGAAAATATTGCATCATTTTTGGCAACTATGTGAAAGATGAATTTCGTAGCCAGGTGTGAGACTACAATCCCCACTTATTTAGAGGCCTGAAGTGCCTTAAAATTTATATGTTTGGTGTCTAGAGCAAGGTTTCCGGATCAGATAAAAATGAATAAAAAATACAAACAATTATAGAAACTAATATAATAAAAATAAATTCTTTAGCCTTCTTAGTTACTAATGTACTATATTTTGCAACCTTTTGTGGACTGGAGTAACATTAAAAAAAAAAAGAAACTTTTAATGATACGAGATTTCTCTTTTGTGTTAGCAAAGCTGTTATACAGCACTCTCAAAATGTAGCAGGTTTTATTTCTATCGTACAGGTAGATGTTTGTAGATTGTTTATTATATGTATTTCTCTGGTTTTTCGTTTTTTTTTTTTTTTTTTAATAAACGCTTCTAAGGAGTTTTGTCCACCGAGGCATTTCAACAAGCGTTTTATCTTCTTCAACTGTCTTTCCAGATTTCTTATTACATTCTCCTTCCAGCACTTTTTAATTCTCGCACTCCTCAAAATCTCATCTTGCTATTTCTTCTTTGGTCTTCCCCTCTGGATTGCCATCAATCAGTCTCCATTCAGCCTTATTAATCAAAATCTCTCCAAAGCCGTATTAGCATATATGTAAAATAGGACACATGCTTATTGCCATGTACACGGTCCGTCAAAAGTCATGACGATAGTTATGTATTTGTAAATTGTGAAGGCAACTTGCTTCTGTGCCATCATGTATAAGTAATTCACTAGAGGCAAAAGATTAAGGAGCTGTGCTGCCTAAACAAATGTGGTGCTGTAAGGCAAGTGTGAATTCCGTGTTGTGAGAAGAGCACATGTAAACTAGATCATTCGGAGATGGATGACATCATTCTGGCTAATTAGTTAAATGCTACACATCAAAATGAGAGTTGAAACTGCAGCAAACGTTGCGGCTATCCCAGGAGACGTCGTGCCCAGTCACGTAACACAGTTATTTGGACGCCGATCCAATGACCTGCAGATTTCTAAGACTTCACTGCACCGGATTAAATATGTATTAATATAAAGTGCATATTGTACCGAAACTGTCCGAGCGATGTTTGGAGATCGCCCCCATAAATAGCAATAACTTTTTTATTAATCCTGTTATCAGTGTGGAAGTCACTTCCAGTTAGATTTGCTTTACATACATAATTGTAGTTTCTGGACAACTAAGAACTCTCTTGTCATTCTTGAGAAACCACTGAATTCCGAATGTGTCGCAGTTTGGAGTGGATTATGTTCTACAGATGTGATTGTTACTACTTCTTTTAGGATGAAATGGCACTTACGATGACAAGCGACCGCTACCGAACAGAGATCACCACATTCCTAAGCAACTGCAGCAGAAGGCATGACAGTGAATCAAAAACAGAACTAGTTCCAACAAGATGGTGCAGCGATGCAAGCAATCAAGAGTTTATCTTAGGAAAGTGTTCCCCGTCTAACTGATTTTCCGATATGGAGACCACCCCAGTCTTCAAATTTGACAGCTTCGTTTTTTTTTTTTTTTTTTCCCTCCCTTCCACTCTGGAAATACCTGAAGGGAAGGATATGCCGAGCAAAATCCAGGATCTTACTTACCACAGCAGAGCGCCGAGTTACTGTCTGTGGTTTCAAGATATTATTAAAAATAAATAAATAAATAATCTGGTGAACAATATTTAACGTGTCTAACAATATCTAACGTGCTCTTTTATTTTCTTGAATGTACAAGTAGAAATAAAAGAGAAACAATGGAGACTGTTAACAAATTTATTTTTTTGATATATTTATAATGTCTCGAAATGACAATCAGAGAGCCTCATAGTATCATACACATTCCTACACTGATGCCAGAATTACCTGCTGTATGCAAAGTATGTGTTAATAGAATATTTTTAGTTTCAGTAAGGTTACTTATTTTCAATACTGCTGTTTTCATTTTTTTTAAGTCATGACTTTCTGGTGGATCCCATATATTTTATTTTGTCTTAAAGCCGCAATCACTTTCTTTCGGCGTGCACATGGTTGATATTTTGGTTAATATTATGATATTATGATGTATTATGGTTAATATTTTGATAATGAGAAGATGCCAACGCATCTCTCACAATTTCACCAAGAAACCTGTACTATGAATTTTATCTTCGTAAGTTTTGTTGAAAAAAAAGAGAGATTTTCTTATTATTATTAGTATTATTATTTAAACAAAAACGAGCTAGAAGCTATTCTAAGGCACAATAGAATAGATGAGAAAAAAGAGAGTACAGAGAGCGGATTTATCTCACCAGGACGGTCACAAGTGAAATGTTCAACGGATCCGAAACTACGGAGTTTTTGGAAATATCAATTGTTTATTGGCTCTCACAAAAATTTAGTCTCGAAGTTATTGAAAAACAGTTTCAATTTATAAATAAAATTATTAATTTAATCTTTAATTTTATTTATATTAATTAATTATAATTTTAATTATTACTTTAAAAATAAAATTATCAAAATGTTCCAAATATGGAATTATTTTTCAAGTCAACTTGAAGCTTCTCATTTGCCTCATATAAAGTGATGAAATTCACCCACTAACACCCATATTTGCCATGGGATTCGAATCCACAGCATAGTGGCGGAGGGGGGAGCAGATATGCCAACCACTTGACTCAACAACATTATTACGATACAAACATCTCTTAATGTTAAGGGAGTGTTCCAGAGAGTTAACAACAGCTTTTGCATATCTTTTCAACATGAGTCTCTCACTGGGTCAAGTTCCAAAAGAGTGGAAAGAAGATAAAATTGTTCCAGTTCATAAGGGAAGTGATAAGGGTGCGCTTTGAATTATAGACCAGTCTGTGTGTCTGGAGTTGTGGTTAAGGTATTAGAGAAGTTAGTTAGGACTAAGATTCAGAATTGGGTTGACAGCAGAAAAATACTCTTTGGCGGCCAGCATGGATTTACTAAAGGAAGATCGTGCTTTAGCAATCTGGTGTTGCATATACAGTGGTATTTTTAGATTTTGAAAAGGCGTTTGATAAATTGCTACATGACAAGCTGGTAATTAAATTGGAACAAATGGGGCTCACAGTAGATTAGTTCGCTGGGTTGGAGATTGGCTGTCTGATAAGTATCAGCGAGTTGTCTATGGAGGAGCGATATCCCAGAAGAGGAACGTTACTGGTGGTGTACCCCAAGGGTCTGTTTTGGGTCCATTGCTGTTTAATTTGTATGTAAATGATATTTGGAGAGGTCTGAATGGTGATATGCAGTTGTTTGCAGATGATGCAAAGTTGGGGAGAGCTATCAGGAGTAGAGCAGATGCTGTAGCTTTGCAAGAGGACTTGAATACACTAACTGAATGGGTAAATGAGCGAGGATATCAATTCAATGTTGCAAAGTGTAAGGTTTTGAAATTTGGGAAGCACAGATGGGATGTAGAGTACACAATCGGTGGTAATATCTTGAAAGTGGTAGAGGAGATGAGAGATTTGGGAGTGATTGTAGACAATGACCTAAAATTTAGGGTACATGTTACTAAAATTGTGAGGACAACACAGCGGATAATGGGAAATGATGCGGAGGGCACTGACTTGTAGAAGTAAGAATGTTATGGTTCCTTTGTACAAGCTTTGATCAGGCCACATATGGATTACTGTGCACAGATTTGGTCACCTGGTTTTCAAAAAGATGACAGATGTCTTGGAAAAAGTTCAGAGACGATTGACTAAGGTGGTTTCTGGTCTCTGGAATGTTGAGTATGAAGACAGATTGATAAAATGCAATTTGCAGAAATTGGTGGATAGAAGGAGGAGGAGGAGAGGGGATATGATCGAGACATATAAGTTGTTAAGAGGTTATTACCAGATTAATGTCGGGGAGGTTTTGCACAGAATGGGTGAAGATAGGAAGAGAACAAGAGGTCATCCCTCGAAGATGTATAAGGAGGGGGTTTTTTGCATGTAGAGTGGTGAGTGATTGGAATGCATTGTCCGAGAGTGTGGTGAGCGCAGAGACAGTAAATATATTTAAGGTGCGGCATGATAAACTGTGTGTATAACAGTAGACCTCCCACGATGAGTCTTTGACTCCATGGAGGTTTTTTATAATAATAATTATAATAATTATAATAATTAAACATTTTCTTGTCTCGTTATACTGTTTTATTTTTATTTCAACACAACAATAATTTATTAAATTATTTTAATAAAATTTTTATTTCCTTAAAGCAAGTGTTAATCAATTATAATTCAATTATAATTATTTAGTTTATAATTTTTATAATATAACTAATTATTAAAATCGGATTCACAAATCAGTATTTCTCATGTGGATCTCCTGTACTGCTTGGTTGGCTTTGCATGCACACTTCATAAAGAAAGGAGAGAGTAGGATTGCGTGCATCTTAATCGCTCCTACTGTATGAAGTATGATGTTTAACATGTCGGCTCAGACCTAAAAAAAGCATACCATATAAGCTCGTAAAATTATACTGGATGTCTGCGTTCATTAGCGTTACTTGGATCTTTGGTCTGCAAATTCCTTGTCGGCTTTGCGCTTCCTGTGCTTAATTTGATATTGTTACATCGAACGCCATTTGTAGAAATTTGAAGAACTGCCCAGACTTCGAGTTACTGCTGCCCGACTAACCTTTTCATCTTCATCCGTGTTTGGCGGTCATGACAGTTGGTTAGACTAAGCGTGTTGCGTGTTTTCTCGGTAGAAGCCTAATTGTTAGAAAGATCTTAGATAGGAGAGATAGATATGACCCATTTCTCTCTCTACACGAGGACATTACTCTTATTGCTTACAGAGTTAATTAGGAACAGAGTAGGCTCAATTTAGTACGACCACTAACTAGTAATGTGCTGTCACTAATGTTGTGAAAAGCACTAAATAATATAAATATTTAAAACTAAATTTAAAAACTTGAAAATAGAAAAGTCTGTGTGTGAGTTAATAAGTTCAGCAATTCCTAAAACACTGAAATGGGAATTGGAAACATCACAAAAATTTTCATTCTGGTTTACTCTGATCGCAGAAGGCTAAATCAAGCAATATGATGCATTTTTATGAAACAAATGAGTAAGGGTGTGGTTAGTAAGGGAACGAGGACTAGATATTTTGCTTCAGTCCCAAAGAGTATTTGTAGTTACTCGTATTTCATCTTTCCCCTCCACTTCTTTAGATGACATGCTTAACTTTCGGTTCGATGATACATTCTGATTTGCAAGGAAAGAATGTCACAGGAAAATATTTACTGTTGTTATTATCTATTTGTTTGATTTAATTTAATTTTTATGTCTTTTTTATGATGTTTTTTAAAGATGTCTTATTCAATATTTTAAGCCTTTCCGAGAATGAAATGGATAACAGAAATGTCCAGAATACTAAATTTGCTTTTTTTACGTATTCAGTTCGTCTACCTAAGGAAAGAAAATTAGTAATCGTGGTTTAAAATAGAAAACTGAGAAAAAAAAAAAAAGTTGCATATTAGTTATATATCTTAAAGACGCTTGCAGTTATCATGATCTGATCATCAAGAATTTTTGATGACACTAACAGTATGTAAATAACTTTATTTACTTAAAAAAAAAAACCTTCTGTTGCCATATGCTAGTAATTAATGCATTTTAAAATAATCCAAACAGTGCTTTGCTTAATGCTCTTCAGAATTATTCTGCTTGGACTGAATTTTATAATGCGATTTTTAAATAAATTTTTAAATAACTAAAAGTATTTTTTTTTGTTCCACAAACATATCCTCAATTATATATGAATTAAACAGCCCTTCCGCCTTCCAAATGAAATCATCGCTTTCTCGTTCTTATTGCATGCTGCAGTTATATTATAGAGAAGTTTCGATTATTAGGTTTGCAAATGAAAACTTTCGGTTTCGTACTCTCATACAAAGAAGAATCTTTTACGAAATAAGCGGAGAAACACAACTCTAATCACTGCCCTGATTAGAGTTGTGTTCCTCCGCTACAACAAGTTTGCATTGGGTCTATGAACACTTTCGTCAGGCTACCCGTAAACATCTACTATAAGATGAAGTCTCTCCGGGCACTCCGCAGTGGTGGGTTTTGTTGAACGGCTGTTCTGATGCTGCTGAGAATGCATTACACCATTATTAATGTAATAGCATTGTTATTATTATTATTATTATTACATAAGCCGATTGTACATAAAGACTACAGGATAATATATTCGCACAGAAAACCCTCGTTGTGACCTTACTGGTGCTCATATTCAAAAACTCTGCATTTTATAATTGTACGCATCACTTTTTTTTTTTTTTAAAAAGGATTTATTTAATTGTGTGTGTGTGTGTGTGTGTGTGTGTGTGTGTGTGTGTGTGTGTGTGTGTGTGTGTGTGTGTGTGTGTGTGTGTGTGTGTGTGTGTGTGTGTGTGTGTGTGTGTGTGTGTGTGTGTGTGTGTGTGTTTCCCACTCACACCTTGGTGGAAAATCTTCACTTTAATCAGAACGCAATAGATAAAAAATTCTGGCCTCACATAGCATCTAACAGAGAAGGGTATTTCATACGAATATCATGGTAACACATGGCTTAATTCGAAGCAAGATTATCTCCGCTGTAAAGACTTGGACTCATTCATGAGAAATGCTATTTACAGTAGGACGCTACTGTAAAGTAAGGATGCTACGTTAGAGTGTCTAATCTGCAGACCAGACCTCCAACGGTCTGGTCTACAGATTGGACACTCATAATTAATCTCTGGAAGCATTGGACTTCTGAAAAAAAAAAAAAGAAAAAAAAGTCCAATGCTTCCAGATAGAAGATAATGCTCTCAGCACTAAACCGACAGATCGCTATTAATAATAATATCGGTGCTTGTCAAACAATTTCCAACATAAAATCTCAGAAAGCTCAGCATAGGTCATAATTGAAGTCTAACAAGAGAACGGGAAGAATCGCTGTATCATAGACAATCACAAAAAATATTATTATTACATGAGACCTACATGAAGTCCCTGGACTCATCGTAGGAGGCTGCTTCTCACTACACGATACATCATCAGCTCTACATAAGTCACCGTCTGCATCACCGTCTACTACACACTAAACGCACTTTTGTCAGTTAACTGCGTGTAATCTCTGCCTTGTTTGCCTGCCATACAGGAGAAAAAACTCAAGTTTTCGGAGAAAAATATCCGTTACCCTACGTATGAGATGGACTAACCTTCAGTTCAAAAAGCCCATATAAGATTCGGTAAAATTCGTGCCTCATGATAGAATCGAACCCAGGTCTTTCTTTCGAAAGATGAATGTGCGAGACGAAAAGATGCCTCACATTATGTCCAACAGGCTCTTCACAGTACTGGCTGTCAGATATGGTATGATGGTAAGATTGAAACTAATAAATGCAGTACCAAAGGAAACTTTAGAAAGATGCGGCGTGCTCAGGCAATACGTATCTAATGAAGGCATTTGAAGTCATTAGCCTCTATACACAAGTAGCTCAGACGTGAATATATTTCAAGTGCAAAACACTGTTTTGCTTCCTTGGGAAAAGGATTAAAACCAAGTATAAAATTTCTTGGTATCTTTAATGTATAATACACTCAAGGTAAAAAATTTTCTACACCACACCACCCACACCCACCCACCCACACACACACACGCAGTAATCCCTCGATTAGTGCGCCTAATGCGTTCTTTAAAACAGGCGCATTAATCGAAAACGCACTAATCGAATATAATAACCTATGGGAAAATGTATAATTCGTTCCTCAGATTTCTTTTTTGACCTTTAATTGTTTTTATAAAAGAATTAGGGTACGTCTCGTCTCAGGGTCTAGTTAAAGGAAAACCATGAAGCTGAAAGACAATAAAACATATTCAGAATATAAATTTATTACTCTACTTTTTAACAAATAATTGAGCTAACGTAACTTGGCGGGCATTTCGTTTCTTTTTTTTCCATACAACCGACGGTATGCCCTATTGCCTCTTCTACTCTTCTGCAAATTTTACTGCTTCTCTCTTCATCAGGATCAGCCTGTAAGCATTGCTGCTTAACAACTTCGATTGTACGAAAAATATTTTCAAATTGTTTCTGTGAAATCTCTTTTGGCTGACTATCAGCGGTTAAATTTTCTTCATATTTTTCGGGATCTTCCCGCTGGGCATCTAAATTTAGCAGGTCGGGATCACTCAATTCTTCAGAACGAGATTTAATTAACTCTTGAATTTGGTCATTGAAGGGGAGAAAGAAATGAAAGACGTACGAATTGGTCACCAACACGCGAAATCACGTGCTTTATACGTAAAATTTTCCAACATGGTGGGCGGTAGATGGCGTTGATGGAGATGATTGGTAGTAAGGTTTGGTGTAGTGGTTGAGGCAGTTGTATGGTGGGTGTCCTCCCGCGATTAGTCTTCGGACTCCTTGGAGGTGTCACGAATAATAATAATAATAATAATAATAATAATAATAATAATAAAATAGTTACCACTTTAAAAACTACAATGATCATAAAAGAAAAGTTAATTTTCCGACGTGTAATAATAAACAACTCATCCCAGAAGACGGATTGATTACCCTATTATCGGAATGGATTCTCCTTTTTGTGACATGTGTCGAAAGGTCTCGAATCTGTGGGCGTACTATAGCAGACGACATAAATTTTGGCGGTAAAAATTTGGAACATAGTATACATAGTGTACATGGAAGTAGTGTAGTATGCCATTAAAAATAACTTTGTAAAATGTTTTAAATCGGTAACTAAATTATTTCATTCTGTGAGTGATTTTTTAAGATGTATATAGGCGCACTAATCGAATTTGGGTATCGAAAAAAAAAATAACGCACTAATTGAAAATGCACTGATCGGGGGCGCATTAATCGAGGGATTACTGTATATATATATATTTTTTTTTTTTTTCATAAAACTATATATATATATATATATATCAACCTTTTTTTTTTTTTTTTTGAGGTCTCCTCAGTGAGTAGCTAGACCCTAAATACCAAGGTTTTAGTAATACAGAGCCTTATCAACTTTACCTATACAAGTTGCTACAAGGTGTTTTTATTTTGAATAAGCTTTACCCAGCTTTACAATGAGTTGCCTGGTGTTGCACCACCTTGAGACTTGAACTACGTTCAGGCGCAAACTTAACTGTTTGCTTACTTGGGATTAGGAGTAAAAATAACAAAGTTTATAAAATTACTTGGTAGCCCTAATATAATATACATTATTCCCAAGGTAAAAAAACTTATTTACATCTATATCTCCTCCAGAGATTCTTATTCAAAATAAAAACACATTGTAGCAACTTGTATAGGTGAAGTTGATAAGGCTCTGTATTACTAAAACCTTGGTATTTAGAGTCTAGCTACTCACTGAGGAGACCTCAAAAAAGGTTGAAACCGGTGGGGGGGGGGGGGGCTATTATGAGTTCGCTTTCTTAAGGTTTTTGCCTTAAGGGAGCAATTTGAGTCTCCAGGGAAAGTGTTTTCCGGCACGGCCCAGTGAGGGGCTTTGTCGGTGAATGCTTTTCTTCGGAACATGAGCGGTTCTGCTCGCTGCTGGTGGTGGTGGTGGTGGTGGGTGGAAGACCATCACTGAGTGGAGCCAACGCTGAGATGGACGGTCTTTCGCCCACAATTGAGTGGCATAGAGATCGTCCGAATTTTTAGAGACGGCTTTACTTATTCATAAGGTTGAAACCGGTCTGGGTAGTGACCCCACCCATAATGTATTGCAGTATACATCTCTTAGTGAGATGTGCTTTACATTATGGAAAATACTAAGAATAGTGATCAAAGCTTTACCCACCTTTACAATGAGTTGTCCTGGTGTTGCACCACCTTTAGATTTGAACTACGTTCAGGCGCAAGCTTACTGTTTGCTTACTTGGGATTAAAAATAACCAAGTTTATAAAATTACTTGGTCACCCTAATATATATATATATATATATATATATATATATATATATATATATATATATATATATATATATATATATATATATATATATATATATATATATTCATGAGATTTTAAGGAAAGTGTTTTAACAACACCCTCTGAAGCTTAAAAAAAGAATGTATCAGCTGATTATTCGATCATAGCGCTTGGCTTGTAACTAAAGCAGATGTATTTCTGCAAATGATTTATTGCATTTCTTCCGCATAAAACACAGTGCTTATGTCTCTATCCTGTGAAAGTCGAAGGCCATGTATATCAAAAGTTGAACATTTAAATACAGACTGATCAAAATACTCTAAAAATGCTGTTTTTGGTTTATAAATCAAATCAAATATTATTTGATGTTATGTGCTATTATCATTATTTACTACTAAGTTTTTTTTTTATGTGCGTGTGTGTGGGTGAGGGGGGGGGGCTTATTCGCGTGTAAAGATAAAAGTCCAACTTTGTGTACCGGTCGGTGTCAGGAGGAAAGCATGCTCAAGTCTAGGAAATCCCACGTGCATCGTGATGTTGATGAAACCTCTCGACTTTGTTTTCTGTGACGTAGCAGACGGATGGAATGTCGCAAATGACAATGGTTGTATGGCCTTGAGTAGTTTCACTCGTTTATGAGGTTGGGAAAAGTGAAAGTTGTTGCTTCTGGCGGCGTGGAGAATAACTCGGCTTGTTGTTTGACATTATGGTTTATTAAAAGGTAATGCTGTTTGTTTGCTGATTAGAGTGGAATTGTTGTCGAGCGAAAATATAGGTAACTTATTGTTAAAAAAAACTGAAAAATGCATTATAAATCAGTAAGGGAATAAGATTACCTTTGGATTACTTGATAGAATTAATTTTAAAGGGGAGGCGCCCTTTTATACGACATTTTTGCACTGGGCTGCTATGGCCTTATATAATACTGAACTTTTTTTTTTTAAACAAAAGTTATAATTTTTATCGATACATTTTTTAAAATGAAAATTCTTTATATTTTAATATAGAGCGATATGAATATAGTAAAACTTAGTTTCGTTTCTATTCTTAAATTATATTATATAATACTACCAAGCAATATTGAAAAAAAAAACACAGTACTTAGCTAGTAATAATAATAATAATAATAATAATAATAATAATAATAATAATAATAATAATAATAAGTTTGTCGGTTCGGAATAATAGATCGCTCAATAGTACTGCTGTCCTTTTATTGTATTGTTTTTATTACATGACATCTCAGTGGAGGTCTAGGACTTAATCGCTTAATCGGAGGTCTAGGACTCGAGCTGATTTTCTGTTTCTGTGGAGTAAAAAAATCCTGCTACCAGGGCCGGCTCTATCGACGGTGAAAGACGTGCATTTGCACGGGGCGACGAGTTTTTTTTTGGGGGGGGGGGCTGCAAAATTGGCATAAACTATACGAAAAATAAGGGGAAAGGGGCAGCAAAATATGCTGCGGGGCGATAAAATTCCTAGGGGTGGCCCTGCCTGCTACTCTACCGAAGAGCTACCTGCTACTCTAGCTCACTTTCAACTGAAACGATTATATCGCATCATGACAAGGATCAGACGCAGTGTTTTTTTTTTTTTTTTTTTGCATTCAAAGGACAATTTGCCCTGTTCGTTTTTTCAACTGCGCTTTTTTACAGGCGCTTGTCATTATTTCTTAAAACTGGCGTCAGGGCCAGATTTGCGCATAAGGTAGACATGCTACAGCCTAGGTTTCACGTTACAAGAGGGCTTCGCCTTTAGTATAAAAACCAAAAAATTACCAACTAAGTGTGTGTGTGTGTGGGGGGGGGGGGCTCTCTTAAAAGTTATAGCTTAGGAACCATGACAGCCTTATGGCCCTGTTTGGTATGTATGCAGCTCGTTTCTACATTTTGCGAAATGGAAAAGCGGGGCCCCTGAAAGTTAGTAACATTTATGGAAATTTTAAATGGAAGAATATCTTGTTAATTAATTAAATCAAATATGAAAAATATTTATGCACATAAATAAACAAGTATGCTTTAGCATCAATTTAAGTAAAGGGAAAAAATTAGTTAAAAAATAAATGTTTGTATGTACATGATATATTATTTTATTATGTAAGTACACATTATCATATAAATACGCGAGAACAATGATTTATTTAATAATATAAATAATAATATAAAAATATGAAAAAAATATCAATTTTTACCATAAAGAATGAAATATATGTATAACAACTTATAAGATTTAAAAAATCTTAATATATTAAATTTTATTTAGCCTAATGCGCTTATCAATAAAATCATTTATAACGCTATCAAAATAATTTTTTTTTTTTGCAATTTCATGCACTATAGATATTATTGCTAGGGACGACAAATGTTCTTGAGACAGAAGATCGCAAATAGGTTTTTATTATGATAATTTTAATTTGGAAAATGACCTTTCTGCTGATGCGACCGTAACTGGACTGGTCAATAATATTTTAAATGTAGTAGTAATATTTGGATAAATATCCGACAAATTATTTACAATTATGAATTTTAAAATATTAATGGGTGCATCTTCTGGAACAATATTTCTAAAAATAATTAATTCATTGTAAAATTGAAATTCACCAATATCTGTATTTAATTTTTGATACAGCTGTTTGCAGCAAAATTTTAATTTATTTTCTGTCATTTTTCTTATTAATTTAATATCATAAAGAAATCCAAATGATTTTTCGTGAATTTCATACATTTCAAATCTTTTTTTTGACAGATTGTAGAGCAGTATCTAAAATTACAAAAAAGAAATTTATCCTAAATTATCTTTATCACCTATGTGTGATTCATCAGGCGTTTCATAATCAAAAAATACTTTTCTTCCTTTCTTTCTTTAAATTTAATTTCTGTTTCTAATAGATTTGAGAGTTCTTTAGCAATCTCAAAACAGCTAATATGCTTAAGATGAAAAGCCAAACGGCTATTTTTCTGGCGAAGTTAATTAAATTAAGGGGATAAAAATCCCTTATTATTTTACAGCCAGTATGCAAAACTCTAAGATCGAAAACTACGATCTAAGAGTTTCATGCCGACGAACTATCGGCATGAAATCCAAGTGTAAGTGACCACCTGGTAGTACCTCACCAAGGCAACTCGAAGCAAAGGTGGATCAATATGGAAATATTTGCATTTTGTAATACTTTACTTACTAAATTAACTTTTGACAAAAGCTCATACCAAATTGCAAGGCTTAGTATAAACTCAAATGAATCTATTTGTTCATATATTGAAACCACTTCTACTTTGATAGTATTATCTGATACAGTTTTAAATAATTCTTTTAGTGCATTTAAAAATTCTGGAATTTGAAAACGTACAGCTCTAACTTATTCTATTCTACATTCCCATCTTGTATCACATAACGGTTTTGGAGTTAATTGTTTAACAAATTTCTTTAATATGTCCTAGCATGAAGTTGAGGCAGCAAATAATGTATATATTTTTTGTATAACATTAAAAAAATTTATTGCTATAATTGATGATTTTGCAACATTCCCTAAAATCAAATTTAAATTATGACAGGCGCAAGGAGTATAAAATGCTTTGTTTTCATTTAAAATGTAAGCACGGACTCCCTTATATACTCCTTTCATATTCGCTCCGTTATCATACCCTTGTCCTCTACAATCTGACAATTTAAGATTTAATTTATTCAAAAGTGATTTTTTATTTTCATATATACCTTTTACTAGTAGTGTCATTAGTTGTTAAAAACATCAAAAAGTGTTCACGAATTTCAATATCTGCTTCAGATATATGTAAAAATCTAAAAATTACTGAAATTTGGTCCTGATGACTAACATCAGGAGTACAATCGAGAATTATTGAATAGTACTTTGCCTGTCGTATCATATTTACAATATTTTGTTGAATTTTGGTTCCCATGTCAACAATTAATTCATTTTGCACAATGGGTGATAGATACGAATTTTGTTTCTTACATATAATTATTTTCCCCGAACATCGCATTAAATGATCTTTTAAAAGTGGATCAAATTCTGCAATTAATTCTATGATTCCAAAAAAATTACCATTATGGGCTGTGTACAAATTATCAAAATTACCTCTGAAAACTAAATCATGTTCGGATAAATAAAGAATTGCTGCTACTATTCGTCTTAAAACATTTCTTAAGCGTTCTGCTTCATATTTTATGACATTTTGATTTGCCTGATCAATTGTATTGTGATTTTTTTTAAATTACATTCCATTTGTGTCCATGAATACATGCATTTAATGTGCACTGGATTTCGTTCGTGCCACTTGAATCTTCCACTTACATGTCGCCAGTCAGAAACGCCATCATTAGATAAAAAAAAATTAGCATCAGAAGAAAATAATTTGCAACAGAAACAAAAAATAGAATTGGAAAAGTTTGAATATACAAGCCCTCTTCTGTTTGCTTCTCTCCGTTTGCAAATTTCCTAACATAGTGAGCTGTGGAAAAACACCTCTTGTTGTCACCTTTTGGAAAATCATTTTCAGTCGGAGGAGACGGTGGACCACCTTGTACAATTTGTGTTAGTGTTGCGTTGTTCAAAATTTTGGACCATGTTGCTGGATCATCAATAGTAAATAGTTCACTTTCCTTTGGTGTCTCAGTTTTAGGATGTTCAATACTCATTGTTTGACCAATCGCGTCAAACAATGAGTATTGAACCCGCTTTCTTTGAGTATTTCAGAACTCTCATTATTAATTAATGTTGAAGCCGAAAAACTGTTTGTAGTTATTTCAGAACTCCCGTTATCAACCGATATATCTGAACAAATATGAGTTCAACTTCATAAATTTAAACAGTGAATTTCTTTGACGTTCCCCAGTCTCTTCTTTTTCTTGTTTTCCCTTTCGTTTTTCATGTCCACTTGGGTATTTCCTTCCATAATAATCTCTCTCACGACTAGTCATACTCTAGAATTAAATACGCTAGATTTCATTATAAAATAAGTTAATAAATTAAAACAAAATTACTTACCTGATAAATAAAATATATCTAAAATAGATAATATTAGAAAATAAATAAATCTAATATAGATTGAAAACTGCTGTTGAAGAAAAAAAAATTCTGATGTCGGATAACCTAAAACCAGTTTACAAAATATATTTTTTAAGATGTTGTGCAAGTAATGTCACATAAAAAATTGCCATGACAGTACGTGCATATACTTACTTGTTCATAAAATCATAAACTAAAATAAAAAAAACTCCTTAAAATTATTAAAAACACCTGTTTTTAAATGCGCTTTTCCCTATTTAACACTATGTTGTGCGATATTGTTATGTATCTTAGAGTAGTTTCAAATACTACGGCTCTAGCGGTACGATCTTATTTCGCTTACTATGACAACAATAGTTGGTCGTAAAATTATATACATATATTTTTCTATATAATAATATTTTTAATATAATAATTACAACGTTAATTTATATAATAATTAAAAAAATTGATTTCTTTTTTCAATTTTTTGCGCTTTGCGGAGCGCCTGTGCGAACAGTTCGCACACCCATGAAGACGGCCCTGTATGTATGATGAAGTGGAATTCTCAGACAATTCACCGTTTGTCTAAAAGATGATTTTTGTATTTGGTTTTAAAGCAATCATCTGCTAAAATGAGACGCATTACACAGATATGAGGAACCCCCCCCCCCCACCCACACACACTTTTTTTAAGCCAGTCATATTAATTATTTTCCAAATTTATTATTATTATTATTATTATTATTATTATTATTGTTACGTAACACCTTTAAGGACTAATCGCGGGAGGGCACTACTCAACTCCGCTACACATACATATTATAATAAAGGTGTCACGTAATAATAATAATACAGTACTCAGTTTACTCATTTCAAAATGCGCTTGCTTGAAGAATTGTGTACTTGCAATGTAATAAAAGTAGGCAAGTTTTAAATAAATTACATTAATGGTGTTGTACCAAAGTAGCTCACTCAGAAACACTTCGTGATATCACCAAACACTTCGTGATTGGTGATAGTTGATTTTGTCAATGTATTTGGCAGAATACCGCACGGAAAGCTATTGCATAGGTTGGAGGGAATATGAATAGGGTTATGGCTGCATGGATAGGGGGAATGACAGACACCAATGAAAAATATATATTGGAGTGAAATCGAAGGCTGGCCATCTCGGGAGTGCAGTGGGTGCAATGCACCCGGGCCTGACCATTTCCCTTATCCAGCTTGCCCATCACTTTAAAATAGTAAAAAGTGAGGAAATTACTAAGGCAAGACTTACTTTCACAAAGCCAGCCTCTGTACACAATTAGCTAATTGTGAAGATATTTCATTTGCAAACTTTTATTGCTTACACTTGGATAAAGGAAACAAGAATATAATTTCTTGTCAAGTATAATAATTTCACAAAGACATGTTGCCACCATAGAGTATAATACCAGCTTCATATCTATCCCTGTTTGCTTCAGTGTATATAATAGATTTCTTTGTAGTATTCTGTCATATGCCTTTGAAAATTCCAGCATTACCATGATGTAGGCATTTTCTCTATCTAACTCAACTCTCACTTTTTCATAGAAAACGAGTGAATTATTAAGGCAAGACCTGCCTTTCACAGTTGCAGATGAGTTAACTGGTCTCATGTGATGTCAGGGTTTTTCCTCCTAGAAACCCAGGAATTTTTATCCTGCAAAACAAACATACCTGCCATCAGAACACACGCGTGCACACACACTAGACATAATACACTGACCTTATAGCTTTAGGTGGATGGCCGTAACTTCAAATAACCAACAGACAACCTGCCTTTTTAGAAAGCTGTGCTGTCTACCATAGCTTAGAGAGACAGCATAGTCCACCAAATTTCTTAATTCTGACAACCAGTTTTTCTAGTACCTTACCTATGACTCCTGAAATATTGTCTGGTCTGTAATTTGCTATGTCACTCTTGGAGTCTTATTTATGTAATGGAACTATCTGGCTCTCTTACCACTCCTTTAGGATCTTTCTAGTGCTGAGACAGCCTGGTTAGGAGCACTGGCATGTTTTTTGTACATTCTTACAATTCATACACTGACATTCCATCTCACCCCATGCCTGTATTCATATTGAGATATTTTTTTGATATCTTAAGCACCTTGAGTTCATCCACCTATTTTCTTACATCAATCACTGCACTGCTTCCATCTAGATGGTAATTCAATTATTTCAGTAATTCAGTTATTTTTTCTGCTTCTCTTACCTGCTATGAGCAATCATTTAAGTTATTCTTCTATAATTATTCATTTTCATTTTTAATTTCATTTATTAAGTAAGTTATTTTAAGTTAAAAAGGTAATTATTATTTTTACTGTTTAAAGCAAAATTAATTAAACTATCATTGTTTCAGGCAACAGCGTGAAGATGACACCACCTCCTGATCTTGCTATTTTGTTTAGTGCTGATGCAGCTGAATGGGATCAATATTTAACTGGTTGCTTTATTCAAAGTACAGACCCAATCATTATTGAACATGAACAAATAGAAAACCTTCCATTCCCTCTTTCAAGTGCTAGAAATGAGCACTTTTCAGAAGCAAAGGTTGTTTTGGTGGTAATATCTCCAGATTTTCTTGATTTTATTGACTCACATGCTGAGGAAATCTTTGAAATTGGTAAGCTTTTGAAGCCTACTAGTACTGTAGCTATGCTCTGTGGAGTCCAAGAAAGTGATATTTCACGTTTTCATAAAGCAGCCTTAGTAACCTATGATGAGTGGCCATGTTTAGTAGCAAGGGATCAAGACAAGGACTTTGTGTTAAGTGTTATCCATGAGACACAGCAAATTTTATCACGCTCAAGGAAACGACAAGCTCTCCACAAACCTCATTTCAAACTAGCACCAAAAATAGTAAGAGAGGTGAGTAAATTAATGAATTATTTAATGATTTCTGCCATTTTTAATCAGTATATTTATATCTAAATAACAGAATGGTAGAGTGGAATAAAAGCTATCATTACTTGTAGAAATTCAAGTGATGCAGTATTTAGTAATTTAAGTTTTTAAAGATATTTGCAGACCCATTCAAAGCATTTTTGATTTTTATTTCTGCCCAGGCACATTAGAAATAGCAAACTCTTATTGAAAGTTTTAGATGTAATTATTTTGTCTCCTAAATATACTAAATAATAGCATCTTCTGCAAAGTCAACTCAGGTCACTTTTAAGGATTTGCCTTCTGGCTAATGAGATTTTAGTAAAGCCCTAAATGCTTATGCCAAGCATTTGAAACTGTTGTTAAGGTCACTGTAATAAACAGTGATATTAACTTTATCATGTGTTGTAGGTATGAAAAAGATAATGCCTACTGAGAATAGTTTATGCTAAGTTAGAGTTATATAATTTCAGAATCTTACTAGAGTTTGCTTGAGTAGAGCCGCTATTTGCTTATAGCTTAGTGTGGTCAAGGAAAAGAATAAATGCCATTCTCATATAAGTATTTTTGTAACACTTAAATATTTCCTGATATTTAAGAACTAATACTTTTGGTCAAAACTACTTGTATGTTTCATTCACAATTTTAGTTCATAATTATAGATTTTGTAATTTAAAGTCATACGTTTGGTTTGAATATTTTTCTAGTCTAAGCAGGTTCCAAAAAAACACTCAGATTTATAAACAGCCATGGTGCCCACTATAATAAGATGTAGGACTTCCTTTTACTGTGATGACCATAGCAATCCTATGGGGCATACTTTCCACAAATGTATGAAAGCAATCAGTAGGAATTTGGACCATTCTTCCTGCAGGCATCAGGTCCTAGACTATTGTGGGGAAAATGTCCCTTGATCTCACCTGACACTCTAGTTCATTCCACACATGTTCAATAGGGTTGAGATCTAAGCTCTGTGGAGGCCAGTCAAGTGTGGTGATGTTCATTTTTACAAACCATACAGTTATAGCAGCAGCCTTATGATATAGTGCATTGTTTTGCTGAAAGAGACAGTGGTCAGTTTGGTAGAAATACTACAAAGTAGGAAGCATTGCATTTTTCAGAATGTTCAGATTCCTCTTGGAGTTCAATGTTCATGGCACCACAAACAGAGGTCTGAGGCCAAACCAGGAAAAACAGGACAGTACCATTAGTAGGGAGAGAGAGAGAGAGAGAGAGACAGTGTAATGTTTGTATGGAGTGAAGTAGAGTGCCCTACCATACTCTACTTCATTACTTCTACTCTACTTCTGCATGCAAAAATTCACTGGGTATCTGCCAGATCTGTCTATCTGCTCAGTAGAGAGTGTAGTGTGATTCAAAAAATTACTATTGGTGTGCCTCAGGAGTATGTTTTATTGGCATTACTGTTTAACCTATATGTTAATAATATTGGGGAAGGTTTGAATGGGTATATTTGGTTGTTTGCAGATGATGTAAAGTAGTCAGAAAGAGCTATGAGGAGTAGAGTAGATGTTGTGGCTTTACAAGAGGACTTGAATAGACAGAGTGAATGGCCATAGGAGCAGGGTTGCCAGTTCAGTGTTGCAAAATTTAAAACAAAGATGAGATGTATAGTGGAGGATAGAGTAAGTTAGGGCAGAGTGAGGGTTTCCTATTAGAAACATTCCAAAAAAAAAAAAAAACTTTTAAATTGTTTTGCAGAGTTGTGTTCTTTCTGTTCAAGCTCTATAGTTAAGAAATTTTGAAAATTAGAACTGGAGAGAGTAAAAATAGGAGGAAGATGTGTGAGTAATCTTCTTCTAAAAGATTTGGGGAAATTTTAGAGCAGACGTTGCTAAAATTGTGAGGGCAGAACAATGAATTATGGTAATGATGTGAAGGACACTAAGTTGTAGAAGTAAGGAGAATCTGTTTGCATTGTATAAGGCCTTGATTAGGCTGCATATGGATTACTGCACACAGATTTGTTTTCCTGTTTTTAAAAAGGATAAAGAGATTTTGGAACAGGTCCAGAGATGATTGACTAAGGGCATTTATGGTCTCTGGAATGTTGGATATGAAGAAAGGTTGAGAAGATGCAATTATAGTCTAGTTGATAGAAAGAGGAAGGGTGATATGATAGATATATAAGTTGGTCAGAAGTTATTATCAGGTTAACATTGAAGATGTTTTTCATAAAGTGGTGGGAGATGAGAATCAGAGGTCATCCCTGGAAGCTGTATAAGGAGGTGTAAACAAAGGAGTGAAAAGCAAGTGTTTTGCATGGGGAGTGGTGAATGATTGGGAATGCATGACTGTGTGTGTGTGTGTGTGTGTGTGTGTGTGTGTGTGTGTGTGTGTGTGTGTGTGTGTGTGTCTCTCTCTCTCTCTCTCTCTCTCTCTCTCTTCAGGGAATGTCAGTGTGACAGAGGGACCTCCCATGATGAGTCTTTGATTCCACAGGTCTGGGATAATAATAATATCCTAAAAATGGCTGGTGGGGAGGAGAAGCAGTTGATTGTAAAGATTACAGATTAGTAAGCCTAATGACCCACATAACAATAATTTTGTCATGAATTATACAGGAAATGAATGTCTAAATGGATTTATGTGAATAGAGAAACAAGTGAGATTATCTTCATCAGAATGAAGAGAAACTTGGAAATGCAAAGAGATGTTTATCTTTATATATATATATATATAAAGATTTATTTTCTTTATTTACTTTATTTATTTACTTTATTCATATATATATAAATTTATTTTCAAAATTCATTTTTACTCGGTTGGAATATTATAAAAAAAGGTTTAATGACTATTACTGAGAGAAAAAAATATTATATATATATATAATAAAGCATTTGAAAGTGTTCACCATAAGAAATCAATACAAGCATTAATAAAAAAAAAAAAGACAATAGACAGGAATGACATAATCCTAACATGCACTTGAATATGTGCAAATCAATCAGTTGTGAACTTCCAGAAAAAAAAAAAAAAGTTTGGCACGGTCCTGTGCTTTCTGTTCAAGCTCTACAAACAAGAAATTTTGAAAATTAGAACTGGAGGAAGATGTATGAATAATCTTCTTCTAAGACTTGAGAAGAAAATTACTCCTACATCTGTATATAATCATTCATATATCTGTGGTTTGGATGTAATGAATATGATTTCCAGTATGCATACAACATTACAACTATAGATAAAGCTGGTTTATTAGAAAATGTCACCTAGTTTTATATACTTTGTAGTATACTTCATCAGGAGAATTACAATAAATATCTATCTCATATTTTGACATCTTACATAATTTGTTGTAATTTCTCTAAAGAAGTATGCTACTAAGTAGTTGACAATTTTACAGCTAATAAAGCAGTTTTATTTATAGTTGCCATTAGTAGTGGAGACTCTACCAATCGATTAACCTTTGCTGCAGCAAAGATCATTTATCCACATAATTTCTGGTATGCATCCCACATTGCAACTACTAACCACATTGAGCGTGGTTAGTAGTTGGAAGGGGACCAATCATTCGATGCTGTTGGCGCTCTGCTGAGCACTGGCTATTCTCACAGGGTACTTCGGCCTGTAAACTGACGTATGTCAGACCTCTGTACCCTCTAGGGGACGTAGGGATATGACAAATGATCTTTGTTATGCAGACAATACTGTATTGATTTTCCTGGAGAGAGGAAAACTTGCAAAAATTAAATGAGCAAATAAATATACAAAGTAAAAAAATCTTACATTAAATTCCAAAAAAACTACATTCATGCTAAGCAGAGATAAAAACCCTCAAAGTTAAAAAACCAAAGTAGAAATTGAAACTATAGAACAACTATAGAACTATACTTATTTAGGCCATCTAATTACAGAGGATGAAAAATGTAAAAAAGAAATTAGGAGAAAAATAAAAATTGCTAAATCAACTATCATCAAAATGAAAAAACACACTGATATAATATTAGAAACACTGATGCTTTTGAGATGTTGATGTACAGAAGAGCTTTGAAGATATCATGGATATCTGAAAGACGAGAAATGAAGTTTTGGAGATGATGGGTACAAAAATGGAAATAATAGAGAGAATATGGAAAAGAAAAATATCATATAATGGATGATATTATGAGACATGAAATTTTTCAAAAAGATTTATTAGCAATAAAAAAAGAAAACAAGAATGATATGTGGTTCAAAAACATAAAGAATTAGCTTGGCTTGAATTATCTAGAGACCAAAAGAATAGCCTAAGATAGGAATATACGGAGATCCATAACAGTTAGCCTCCCAGTAACTCTTATCTGTTTAATACACTCCTTCAGTCAGCTTATTTCTCTGCCATTTTCTCATGTTTATTCAAGTCTATAACTTGCATTTCCTCATCTCTATAATAATAATAATAATATTATTATTACTTTTATGGCTATTATAGCCTGTTTTTGTTTAGGAGTTTCCCTTATTTTAAATACATTGGCTTTTTTACTCAAGAAAATTTTTAGGCCATTATAAGTGTATTTAAAGAAAAATATAGCAGAATAATTGAGGAAGAAAATTTTGTACATACCTTGTTTAGATGCTAGGATGACTTCATTCTCCATATTTCTGCTGTTAAAGGGGGGGGGGGGGGAATGTGAGGGGAGTGTTTGACGCAAGGCGAGAAGAATAATTTTGAAAACCTGGGTTTTTTCTAAAATAAACCTAATTTCCAAATGTTGGAAGCTCCACAATTTACAAATCAGGTCACGCTTCCGACCAATAAGCGACGATAAATGCCTTTTTTTGGCAGATACAACATACGGTCCTGGCATAGCCCTACACTCATCCCGAAAATGTTCCAATGATGGTCAGACGACCAAAATGGCTTGCACCCCATTAACGTTCCCCCTGCCCAGTTTCCCCATAAAACCCTTCCCCAAAGAAGCGCTCTTAAGTATAATAATGTATATATATTATTTAAAAAAAAAAAAACGGGTTTTCAAAATTATTCTTCCCACCTTGTGTCAAACACTCCCCCCCACATCCCTCCCCCCTTTGACAGCCTAACAGCAGAAATATGTAGAATGAAGTCATCCTAGCATCTAAACAAGGTATGTACAAAATTTTCTTCCTCAATTATTCTGCTATATTTTCCTTTAAAATACACTTATAATGAGGATATCTCTGTACCTGTAGCAATAACTAATCTTAGAATTGAAGTTAAGAAATCAGAGGTATTTAATATAATGGAACACTGTTATGCAAATTGGAGCAGATGGGAATGGATACTAAATTAGTGATATGGATAGGAGAATGGCTCAGGGAGAGATACCAGAAGGTGGTGTATGGAGGAGCCGAGTCTAGGATGAGGCAGGTGACCAGTGGTATGCCTCAGGACTCTGTGCTTAGGCCATTGTTGTTTAATTTGTATATAAGTGATATAGGAAATGGCTTAAAGGGAGATATTCAGTTGTTTGCTGGTGATGCAGAGTTGGGTAGCGCAATAAAAAATCAAGCTGATGTTGAAAGTTTGTAGGATGATTTAAATAAGCTGGTAGAATGGACAAAAGGTAATGGATGTCAGTTCAATGTGGAAAAGTGTAAAGTTATGCATTTTGGGATTAAAAGATTACCAGCTGTATACTACATTGATGGAACAGTACTCCAAGAGATTGATGAGGCTAGGGACTTAGGGGTGTTGGTAGATAGGGAGATGAAGTTCAGGGGACACATTGCTAAGGTGTCCAAGATTGCACATAGGATTACTTGGTTGTTGAGGAACACACTGACATCCAGAGATAAAGAGGTTATTATTCCCCTTTATAAAGCGTTGATACTTCCACATTTGGATTACCATGCTCAAGTCTGTTCACCTGGATTCCTTGGAGATGAGGAGGCTGTGGAGAGGGTTCAGAGAAGAGTGACTAAGTTGAGTGATGTAAAAAATGCTCCCTACAGTGATAGATTGCGAGCTTGTGGATTGCAGAGGTTGGTTGATAGGTGGAGAAGAGGGGATATGATAGAAACATTTAAATTACTGAAAGGTTTTTATAGGATTGATGCAGGGGAAATGTTTCAGCTGTGTGATAGTGATGGAAGAACATGAGGTCATCCCTGGAAATTAAAGAAAAGTGTGGTTAACAAGGGTGTGAGAACAAGGTTTTTTGCCTGGAGGGTGATGAATGAGTGGAATTCATTGCCTGACTTAGTTGTGAGTTCTTTGTCTGTAAATGAATTCAAGAAGAGATATGACAGATATTATTTTGCTAGTTTGGGTCTCCTGCGATAAGTCTACTGACTCCATGGAGATACCCGTAATAATAATAATAATGCCATAAAAATTTTCTTGAGTAAAAAAGCCAATGTATTTAAAATAAGGGACACTCCTAAACAAAAACAGGCTATAATAGCCATAAAAGTAATAGTTTCAAGAAGAGTAACATGGGAATTTTCCCAGAAATAATACCTAAATAATAATAATAATAATAACAATATTATTATTATTATTATTATTATTAAGAGAGACCTCAAGGGAGTCAGGGACTCATCGAGGGAGGCCATATACTCCACACATCAGCTATCATACTTATTCTTGAATTCATTCACACTGCTTACACATAACATCCAATGGCAATCCATTCCAATCATGCACCACCCTATGATAGAAAAATCTAGCCCTTACCCGTTTCTTAGCAGCATTCATTCTCAGCTTCTAAGGATCCTCTTGTTCTTTACCAACCCTCCATAAATTGAAAAATTCCATCAATTGAAATTATGTATGACCCTTTTAGAAGTTTGTAAGCATCAATCATATCATCCCTCTTTCTCCTGTTTGCTAATGTCTGCAGTCTACAAATTCTCTATCTGTCTTCATAATCAGTATCCCACAATCCTGATATAATTTTTAACACTTTCCTTTACACTCTCTTCAATATATCAGAATCACCACAGAAACCAGGAGACCACACCTGCACACAATAGTCTAAGTGAGGTCTTATCAAGGCTTGTAAAGAGGCAAAATGACATCTTTATCTTTACATGTGAACATTCATTTCAGCATTGCAGTTGCCTTTTGAGTTATATTTGCAATTTTTGCCACATGGCTCCTGAACTTCAACTTCCTATCTACTACCACTCCAAGATCCCTAATGATTATGCTTTCTTCAAGCATAATCCCACCAATATAATATGATATTGGATATCTAATCATGCTAAAGTGAATGACTTTACATTTACTGACATTGAACTGACATCCATTTTCCTATGCCCACAATTCCAGCCTGTTCTACAGGTACTGCATATCAGCAGCATTCCTGATTACCCTACCTATCTTCGCACATCACATAAATTTTCTTAGACTTAGTGAAAGCATTTGACAGGGTGCCACATGATAAGCTGATATTTAAGTTGCAGCACATGGGTCTGGATGTCAGATCAGATTGGTCAACTGGATTCAGGATTGGCTGTCTGATAGGTATCAGAGAGTTGTGTATGATGGAGCAGTTTCAAGGAGGCAGAGGGTTACAAGTGGGGATCCCACAGGGCTCAGTACTAGGACCTATATTGTTTAACCTTTATATCAATGACATTGCCAGTGGATTGCAAGGGGATATTCAGTTGTTTGCAGATGATGCGAAGCTGGGAAGGATTATTAGTAATAGTGCAGATGTGGTAGCCCTGCAAGAGGATTTGAATAAGCTAGATAGATGGGCAAATGAATGGGGGTATCGGTTTAATGCAGCAAAATGTAAGGTCTTGAGGTTTGGGAAACATCGATGGGATGCTGCATACTCTATGGGAGGAGTTATACTGGAGGAAGTAGGGGAAACAAGAGATCTGGGGTTGATGATTGATAGAAACCTGAAATTTAGGGGACATATTGTAAAGGTGGTGAAGGTAACACAGAGGATTGCTGCAATTATGAGAAGGACACTGACCTGCAGAGATAAAAGGGTTATCATTCCATTGTATAAGTCTCTGATCAGAGACCACACTTAGACTACTGTTCTTAGATTTGGTCCCCAGGATTTGAAGGGGATAAATTAACTGTGGAAAGGGTACAAAGACAGATGACAAAGATGGTTTCAGGACTGTACAATGATAGTTATGAGGATTGGCTGAGGGAATGTGGACTGCAGAGTTTGGTGGATAGAAGAAGGAGAGGTGATATGATTGAGACTTTTAAACTGTTGAGAGGTGGTTACAGGGTTGACACTGGGGAGTTCTTTCGCTTGGTTGAACAGCAGGAAGGAGTGATGACAAGAGGCCATCCCTGGAAGTTATGAAAGGAAACTGTGAGCAAGAGGGTGAGGAGTGGTTTCTTTGCATGGAGGGTGGTTGAACCATGGAATGCATTGCTTGATGGAGTGGTGAGAGCGAGAATGGTCAATGAGTTTAAGGAGTGGTATGATAGACTTTGTGTTTCTTAGGGGGGGCCTCCCCTCGATGAGTCTTGAGAGACTTTATGTTCTTAGGAAGGACCTCCCACGATGAGTCTTTTGACTCCATGGAGGCCTGAATAATAATAATAATCAGCAAATAGCTGATTACTATTATTTATGTTGCTTGTCAAATCCTTCCCAATATCATTAATGTTGGGTTTATGTACAGATTGAATAACAGCGGACCAAGCACTGATCCTTGTGATTCACCATTGGTTACCTTAAATCTTGCAGACTCACATCCCCCATATAGCATTTTTTGATATCTGTCAGTCAGCCAGTCTCTTATCCATTCTAATATTCTATAACTCAAACCTATATTCTCCAATTTATGCAACAGTCTACCATGCTGTATTCTGTCAAAAGTCTTAGCAAAATCCTAGTTCAATAGTAACATTGTTATAGAATGTTAGCAAGTTGCTAAAACATGACCTTCCCTTAGTAAACCCATGTTGCTCATTACAAAGTAGAGATTCACTGTCAACCCATTTTTACAAAATTTTCACCACCACTCCTGAGATGCTAATTGGTTGATAGTTAGATACATCGGTCTTTGCACCACCCTTGTGCAATGGAATTGCCATACATTCTTTCCATTCCTGTGAAATCTCTCCTGTTCTGAGACTCATATTAAACAGCCTTGTCAAAGTAATAGCCAGTTCAGCTAAACTCTTTTAGCACACTTGTTGATATCCCATCAGTCCCTATTGCTGAATTCTTATTCAGTTTGTGCAACAGCTCTAATACCTTGTCCTCATACACCTGAGTTTCTTCATCCACTGAAGAGGTAGCAGTGAGCACAATGTCGTGTACACCAGGTTGATAGCATTTAACAAAATGGGCACTAATTAGTTGAACAACCTGTTCTGCATCTGTAACCTTCATGCCAACATGCATTTAGAAGAGTTATTCTTTCTTTTACTTGCAGCATATCAATAGAATTCTTGTGAGTTGCACAAAGTTGCACAAACTAGCACACAGAGCTAGTTTCTTTTAATACTCAGACTTTGCTTTTTATACAAGAATTGTGACTATTCTAGCCTGCTGCTTATCAGTTTCATGACAGACATCATCCTTATGCACATGGTATTCCTTCCACATCATGAGGAAGTAGGGGAGACAAGAGATCTGGGGTTGATGATTGATAGAAACCTGAAATTTAGGGGACATATTGCAAAGGTGGCAATGGTAACACAGAGGATTGCTGCAATAATGAAGACACTGACCTGCAGAGATAAAACAGTTATCATTCTGTTGTATAAGACCCTGATCAGACCACACTTGGACTATTGTTCTCAGATTTGGTCCTCAGGATTTGAAGGGGATAAATTAACTGTGGAAAGGGTACAAAGATGGATAACAAAGATGGTTTTAGGACTGTACAATGATAGTTATGAGGATTGGCTGAGGGAATGTGGACTGCAGAGTTTGGTGGATAGAAGGAGAGGTGATATGATTGAGACTTTTAAACTGTTGAGAGGTGGTTACAGGGTTGACACTGGGGAGTTCTTTCACTTGGTTGAACAGCAGGAAGAAGTGATGACAAGAGGCCATCCCTGGAAGTTACAAAAGGAAACTGTGAGCAAGCGGGTGAGGAGTGGTTTCTTTGCATGGAGGGTGGTTGAACCATGGAATGCATTGCCTGATGGAGTGGTGAGAGCAAGAACGGTCATTGAGTTCAAGGAGTGGTATGATAGACTTTGTGTTTCTTTGGGGGGGGGGGACCTCCCCTCGATGAGTCTTGATAGACTTTGTGTTTCTTAGGAAGGACCTCCCACGATGAGTCATTTGACTCCATGGAGGCCTGAATAATAATAATAATCATCCTTTTCTTACGAATTTCTTGCTTAATAAGATTACACATCCATTTCTCTCTTACCCTATTTATTCTTCAAACTCTCGGGACACATTCTGATATCACATCATTTAAGTATTGTTTAAATGCTTCTTCCCATGCACTGTCAATATTCTTCCCATCCAGCAACCAATCTCATTCCACTGAACTCAATATACATCTCAGTTGGTCATAATTTCCTGTTTTGTAGTTCATCATGTAACCTTTTCTGAATAGAACATTCATAAACTTAGTCACTTCCCAAGTGAGTACCTCATGATCACTGTCACCAACCAGAGGCAGGATAGTTATGTTTTTAACTCTTTAACTTTTTAATGAAAATGCATTTATTGAGCTGTTGCAGTGCAACTTCCTCAAGCAGCATGTGACAGAAGGAACTCGAGGTCAAAGAGAGTGTTAGATTTGATTATAGTGTCAGACACACCCTCTGACACTATAATCAAATCTAACACTCTTTGACATCGAGTTCCTTCTGTCACATGCTGCTTGAGGAAGTTGCCCTGCAACAGCTCAATAAATGCATTTTAATTCTTCTCATGAGATTCTGCTCCTACCCAATCAATATTTAGAAAATTAAAGTCTCCCATTATGATTACTCTTTTCATGCTCATCTTTTCTATTTGGTGATGCATTTCTTCATCACTAGCAATCGATCCACCAGGTCTGTAACAACACCCCACTATGTAACTGATCTTATTAGATTCTACCTCACACCAGATGGTTTCAAACTCACTGCCACATGAAATACTGTTAGTAGTAGTACTACAATCGTAGGTCTCAACTCTAACTGGATTCAAGTCATCCGATATCATTAGCAGTACACTCCCCCCCCCTCTTCTCCTATCCTCTCTATCATTCCTAAAAATACTCTACCCTTTATACTCTATACCAGTTAGTATGTCTGTTTCTGATAGCCAGGTCTCACTAATCTGAGGTCCCAACATATTGTCCCAACAACTAAGGCAACAAACTCTACCCATTTGTTTCTGATACTCCTATTATTCGTGTACAGACATAATAATTTACCTGCATGTTTTTTGTATACTCTTATCTGCAATCTGCATGATACAGTTTATATAATATACTATATCTTACATTTTAATTACTCATCAGGTATCTCATACAAGTGTGAAATATCTAAATCCTATAGTTATTATTATTATATATTTTTATTGTATATATATTATTATTATACTGTAGTACATTTTTTGCTTGTTTCAGGGCAACAGTAAAGTATTTGTAATATTAAATAAGGCTCTTGCAGACCGACAGAAGGTCCAGATACTATTAGAAGGTAATGGTGTGAGAGAAGTAAACACAAAAAGGCGCAATCCATATACTTTGCAGTTTGTTGTCCCAGGTAAGATATTACTTTTAGTGTATTATATATGCATTATTTACATAACATATATTCTTAAGTACAGACAGAATAAGGTGAAAGTTAAGGAGATTATTTACTTGCACTACTGTAGAAGCATAATCATTACACTATATTATGTATATCATACTGCCATCGGTGGGATCATTGTTCTTTTGTATACTCTTGTCTGCAATCTGCATGATACAGTTTATATAATGTACTGTATCTTACATTTTAATTACTCATCAGGTATTTCATACAAGTGTGAAATATCTAAATCTTATAGTTATTATTATTATATATTTTTATTGTATATATATTATTGAAAGTTTATTTTTCACTTGGTTAGACTATAATAAATTTAGTTTAATCCTTTATCCAAGTGTGGGCAACCAAAGTTTGCGCCTGAAAATATCTTCAGGACTGGGGTAAGGTAGTACAACACCAGGCAACTCTTAGCAAAGGTGGACCAGGCTAACATTGCTCTTATCTCAGTATCTCCCATAATGCAAAACACCTCCTTTGATATCGACCTTTATTGATATCAATAAAGGTCGAACTAGTCTGGGTAGTGGCCCCTCCCTTAATGCATAATATTATACATATCCGCAAGGAGATGTGTTTTGCATTATGGGAGATACTGAGATAGGATGATGTTAGCTTGGTCCACCTTTGCTATGAGTTGTCCGGTGTTGTACTACCTTACCCCAGTCCTGAAGATATTTTCAGGCACAAACTTTGTTTGCTCACACTTGGATAAAGGATTAAACTAAATTCATTATATATATATATATATATATATATATATATATATATTATTATTATACTGTTATACATTTTTTGATTATTTCAGGGCAACAATAAAGTATTTGTAATATTAAATAAGGCTCTTGCAGACCGACAGGAGGTCCAGATACTATTAGTGAGAGAAGTAAACACAAAAAGGCGTAATCCATATACTTTGGATTGCATTTTAATTAAAATGTAATTAAGGGTTAGAGCCAGATAACTAAGAGGAGACCTCCACATTGAATTTAAAGAATTCAGAGAAATGACTGAGGCATTCTGACCTAATGTCCAATCATCACCTTCATGTGGTGCACCCCATTAATAGGTATCCACTGGGTAGGTACTGAACTAACAAAGATGGACTGGCAATTAGGGAGACTGATTGCTCTATTGGCTTGAACCACAAATACATATGATAATACCACATGATGAGATTTTGTACCAACTGGGAGGGTCACCTGGTTAAACAAGGCACCCACTGTTTGCATCAGAGAACCTTGATGAACCAATGAAAAGTCAGCTACTGGAACAAATTTCAATTCAATATCTAGAAGAAGAATGAACCCAATGTCAGAAGAACTGAAGATAGGAACTAACAATACAAGGAGTATTAATGGAAGGGAAATTGAACTTGCAGAACTGGAAAAGTACCACATGCACCTAATTGGCATTTTTCAAGTCATTAGAGCATGCAGCTGACATAAAATAATGAAAAAAGTGGTCCTTGTTGAAGATCTAAATAGGAATGAATCTCACCAGGCATATAGGAATGTTTTGGGAAAATTTGAAGACAAGGGCAAAATTAATAATAATAATAAGGGTAAGTATCTGCTGGATTTCTGCTCAGGGCATGAACTAGTCATTATTAACACCATTTTCAACATGATGTTCACATGGAGAGAAGACACAAGAAATAATAAAAGCCTCACTGACTATGTTATTGTTGATAGTGATATCTTCATGCTGGTTCAGGATAGAGTGTACAGAGGATCTGAAACTGGAAGTGACCATCACTTAGTTTTAAGTAGGATAAAACTGAATATCATATTGAAGAACAGTATGAAAAAAAGTTTTAAAAAGCATTAAAGTTGAGTGGCTTTTACAGGTCGACTGTAGATTCAGCTATACAAACATTGAAGAAAGAATGAAACAGTTTGAAAACAAGAACCAAATCTTGCAGGATCAGTGGGAACTGTGAAGAAAACATTGATTGATTCAGCTAGGGAAGCATGTCGTGAAGTTGTCTGCAAGGATAGAAAAATAAGAACACCATGGTAGACAAAAGAAGTTAATCAGTTCAGGAAAAGAAGAAAGCATACTGATAGTTTGTAGTAAATAAATCAGCAGATACTCTAAAATAATATAGAGAAAAATGTAAGAGAGCTAAGTAAGCTATGTGTGAAAGTCGTTAACAAAAGTCATGAGAAGACCTCAGTAAGAATATAGAAGGTAAATATCAGGAAGATGGCAAAATGTTCTGGAGACTGTTGAAAAGCATAGAAATGGAGAAAAGAGTACTGTAAAAGGAATCAGAGATGATAAAGGTGACATGAAAACTGAAGATAGGGATATCTTGGATGTCTGGAGTAATTAATTTGAAAGACTGTTAAACAAACCAAGCAGTGACAGAACTACTAAACATTTTCAGGAGGAATTCACACAGGAGTACATATCAATACATGATATAGAAAAAGCTGTCAAAATCTTGAAAGAAATGTGGAAAGGCAGTTTGAGTAGATGATATTTGACCAGAAATGCTCAAATATGGAGGTCTAAAAGTTTTGCATTGGCTGCACTGCATAATTCTGAGGGCCTGCTCAGAAGGTCAACTTCCAGATGATTGGAGTAGAACTCCCATATTTCCCATCTATAAAAAAAATGGAAATAAAGCTGAATATGAGAATTACTGAGAAATTTCTCTACTAGTGTTCCAGGGAAGATTTATGCAAGCATACTTGAAAAGAGATTGAGAAAGACTATGGAAGAGAAAGTGGGAGAAGAACAAGCTTGATTCAGGCACAAATAGAAGTTGTCAGGATCAGATTTTCACTTTATGACAAACAGATGAGAAATCATGGGATTATGACAAGTATCTGTACGTTTATAGATCTGGAAAAGGCATATGACAAGGTGATTAAAAAACTTGTTGACTTTTATACAAATGATCATATCATCTAAACTGTGATTCTACACACCACCAGCTAGAGGTGTGCACAATCTACAATGCTACAATAATTTGTGAGTAATAGATTTCTGGTTAAGGTTTTGAAATGTATGTTTTTTTTTTTTTAGTATGGACTGCATTATTTTTTCATTCTATATGTTTTGGATTAATGTAGCAACATGGGCTAGTTTTTTGGAATTGAACAAATTCTTGCAGTTTTGAGAAGTATTAGATCATGCTTTTGCCTTAATGCATTATTTTCTAATAAGACTCTATCAGACTTTGAATTCACATTTTATTATTATTATTATTACCCAAGACCTCATGGAGTCAAAGACTCATCTGGGAGTTCCTTTTATCATACACACACAGCTCATCATACCATGCTTTAAACACACTCAAATTCTCTGCAGACACCACACTCTCAGGCAAGGCATTCCAATCATTCACAACTCTGCATGAAAAAAAACCTGCTTCTCACTCACCTACTCATACCCTCTTTATACAGTTTCTAGGGATGACCTCTGGTTCTCCCCTGATCTCTGACCATTTTCTGTAGAACCTCTCCAGCATTGATTCTATAACAACACCTTACTAACTTGTAGGTCTCTATCGTATCTCCCTTCTTCCTCCTGTCCACCAGACTCTGCAAGTTGCATCTTCTCAATCTTTCCTCATATTCAACATTCCAGAGGTTAGAAACTACAGGAATACCTCGATTATCGCGGTTATTGTTGCCACGAAAAATACTGCAATAATCGAATCCGTGATAATCGGGATAAATAATGCGTGTAAAATGGGTGATCAATGCCAAGGATTTTTCAAATCTATTAATTAAATTTTATATATCAAATAAAAAAGAAATGTGTTAAACGTGTTAAGTAAAAAATGAAGGTTCATTAAGAAAAACAAGATTATTCTTTAATCTTTATTTATATATAAGAAGTACATACAGTACATACAATTATTCTTTCTTGGATAAAAATTGGTGTAGAGTTATCTGGTGGAATTTTTTCTTCGTATAAAACTCGGTAGCAACGGATGGAATTTTCTATTTCCTGACAAACTTTCAGCGATCGCTCGAGATTAGGATCGCCGTTCAAGATTTTTTCTTTAAAATTTTCAGCAATTCTAAACATTTCGTCCATTTCTTTGAGGGTAAATTCCTTCGGTGCCAAGTCAATTTGTTTGTCATTATCATCGATTTGAGCATCGTAAGCACATTCTCTCTCGAGGTTAATTAGGTCTTCATCATCCAGCTCCTTATCATGTGACTGAAGCAGGTCCTGAACATCACCTTTTTCAGTTTCTTTTAGTCCTAGATCAAAGCCAAGCTTAGTTATGTCATTGATAACATGGGTTACTTCATTTTCAAATCCTTTAAAATCATTTGCACAATGAGTAATAATCTTTTGCCACGCCACTCTCAGGTTGCTTGACGTTACTTCACTCCATGCTTCCTAGACATTCTCAATGCAATTTTTGATATTGAATGCCTTTCAAAATTCTGTCAAAGTCATAGCCTCATCTCCTGTAGTCTTTTCTATTGCTTGTGAAAAAGTTCTTCGTAGGTAATATGCCTTAAAGGATGCGATTACACCTTCATCCATTGGCTGGATGATGGAAGTGGTATTAGGTGGTAAATAAATAACTTTTACATTTTCGCACAAATCATTCAGTGCTGTTGGATGACTAGGTGCATTATCTAATATCAACAAGATTTTAAAATCAAGATTTAATGACTTGCAGTACCTTTCAGCTTCAGGACAAAAACAGTTTTTAAACCAATACTCAAAAATAGTTTTCATCATCCAAGCTTTTCTGTTGAATCTCCAATGAACAGGGAGAAAATTTTTATCTAAACTTCTAAGCGGGCGAGGATTTTGTGAACAATAAATAAAGAGAGGCTTCATCTTGTAATCTCCAGAAGCATTGCCACATAGTAAAAGTGGTACATGCTCCTTCGAAACCTTGTAGCCTGGCTGTGATTTTTCATTTTTTGCTAAAAATGTTTCAGTGGGCATTTTTTTTCCATAATAAGCCTGTTTCATCAGCATTAAATATCTGATCATCGGTTTAATTTTCTTCTTCAATGATCTGTTGCAATTCACCAGGAAAACTAGCTGCTGCTTTTTCATCGGCGCTTGCAATTTCACCTTGTACATGAACACTATGAATGCTCAATCACTTTTTGAACCGATCAAACCACCCTGAACTTGCAGAGAAAGTTTCTTCCACTACTGACGCCAAATCATTTTCGCTTTCTAATTGTTTTCTTTTTAAAATTTCAAACAAATTCAATGCTTTTGTTTTTATAGTCATTTGACTAAGAGGAATTCTCTTTTGGTTACAATCTTCTATCCACAGTGACAATAGCATTTCCATTTCAATCATAAGATGGCTTCTGTTTCTCGTAGTTTGGGACACAGACGAGGTCGATGCACTTTGTCCTAGTTGCTTATAGTTTGCAGCTTGGTCTAAAATATGGTGAACAGTTGATTCATTTAGACCGTACTCTCTTGCAATTTTGGCTTTGGTTATGCCTGCTTCATACTTATTTATCATATGCAACTTATCTTCTAAGCTGATCAATTTACGTTTCTTCTTGATAATGTAGACTTGAAATCATCCTTGTTTCTTTTAGCATTCATTGTTGGGGTAAAATAACAAGAGAAATAAATATTCACATGTACTTCAGGCAAGGATGGATAGTTACTGGTAAGTGGTGAGAAGGTGCCGTTGGATAAAAATGAAGTGCTACAAGAGAGCGATACCTGGAGAGTGGCGACTCGAACTGGTTGCATATGTAGTGGGCTACATCTCGCGGCTGCAATAATTTGAATTTGGAGCGCAATAATTGGAATTTTGGTATCAAATTATAAACCGCGATAATCGAGGTATTCCTGTACCTTAGTCAGTCGCCTCTGGACCCTTTCCAACATCTCTTCATCCTTCTGAAAACCAGGTGACCAAATCTGGGCACAATAGTCCATGTGTGGCCTAATCAAAGCCTTATACAATGGAACAAGAATCTCCCTACTTCTACAAGTCAGTGTCATCCACATCATTCCTAGAAGCCTTTGTGTTGTCTTCACAATTTTGGCAATGTGTCCCCTGAATTTTAGATCCTTATCCACCATTACCCCCAGATCTCTTATTTCCTCCACTTCCTATAATATATCCTCACCAAGCATAAATTCTGCATCCCATCTTTGTTTTCCAAATTTTAAAACCTTTCATTTGGCAACATTGAACTCACATCCCCATTCCTGTGTCTAATCACTCAATTTATTCAAGTCTTCTTGTAAGGCCACAACATCTTCTCTACTCTTCATGGTTCGTCCCAACTTTGTATCATCTGCAAACAACTGAATATCTCCATCCAAATCTTCACCAATATCATTAATATACAAGTTAAACAGTAATGGCCCTAAAACAGATCCCTGAGGCACACCACTAGTGACTTTCCTTTTCCTGGATATCGCTTCCCCATACTCAACTTGTTGACACCTATCAGATAGCCTGTCTCCAATCCAATGCACCAATCTAATGTCCAACCCCATCTGCTCTAGTTTGACTATCAATTTATCATGCAGTAATCTATCAAACGCTTTTGCAAAATCTAAGTATGGTACTGTGTATCCTTCTCCTCTGTCCAAGGAAGCAGTCACGTTATTGTAATAAGTAAGTAGATTACTAAAACATGACCTCCCTTTAGAAATCCGTGCTGTCCATCAAAGATGATACCATTGTTTTCAACCCAACTCTGGATCCTAATTCTCACAAGCTTCTCCAACAACTTAACCACAACATCTGACACACAGATAGGCCTATAGTTTAATGCTTGAGTTCGATCACCTCCTTTATGAACTGGCACAATCTTGCCCTCCTTCCACTTCTTAGGGACTTGACCGAGTGCAAGACTCATATTAAAAAAATATGTCAAGACAGGTGTCAACTCCCTGACACATTCCTTCAGAATATGTGGCGATATATTATCAAGTCCCACAGCTTTATTAACATCTAGTTTGTTCAACTCCCCAATCACCTCTTGTTCACTTACAGTCAGTCTCTCCTCCCCATCATCTACTGCTCTCAATCTCTCCATGAAGTCACATTCACAAGATTGAAAGACCTGTATGAACTGCTCATTAAGTATCTTTACCACACCTTCCACAACAGCTGTCTTTATACCATTTTCTCAATCAATATCATCCTTCCATAATCATTCATTCTTTTGCTAGCTACATATCGAAAGAACTCCTTAGGATTCTTTTTTGGCTTCATTAGCTAACTGCTGTTCATACCTCTCTTTAGCTACCCTCACTAACCGAGTCACCCTCCTTGCCTGGTCTTTGTAGTCCTCATGGAATTGGTTATTTCCACTTCACTTATGCTGCCTCCATAATGTCCTTTTTCTCTGTATTGCATGCTTAATCTCTTTATTCATCCATTTTATACCTACTTTATTTAGCCTTCTCATCTTTGGAATTCATTTAGACATTGCATCTACTAGATAGTTTTTGAAAATTCCCCAAGCTGCATTGATCTCTTTTCCAACTAACTCCTCATTCCATGCTACACCTGCAAGCTGTCTCCTGAGCTGTTCATAATCGCTCCCCCCCCCTTGTAGTTCCACCTATACCCTTTTCTTATAGAGGTCCTCACACTGCTGGCAACCACTCAGGTAATCATATCATGGTTACTCTCACCAATTGGTGGAGATTTGACACCTCGTTTATAATTACGTCCTCTGATGAGATGACCAAATCCAAGATCCTCAATCCTCGTATGCCCTCTGTTACATGCTGTCTGAGGTAGTTATCGCTCAAAAACTCAAGAAACTTATTTTCTTTACTTCCGGTTGATATCTCATCATTTCACTCTATATGGCCATAATTAAAATCTCCCATAATGATCACTCTTTTCTTATTTGCTTGGCTAATTTGATTATACATTTCATAGTCACTACCATCCACATTACCTGGTCTATAACAACATCCAACCAAGTATTTCACTCCATTTACCTCTGTCTCACACCATACTGTCTCAAAACCACTGGTACTATCTCCCTCTTGCACCTCTACTTTGTATTGCCATAACCCTTTCTCTACCATCAATAGTACTCCCCCCCCCTCCCTTTTTATCCCTTCTATCCTCACAAAACACGTCATGCCCTTCCATCTTTATTCCTGTCAGGATGTCATCATCATCTAACCATGTCTCACTTATTCCAACAATTTTTGGATGAACAGACTCAATTAGTGGAACCATTTCATCTAATTTTATTACATGCTAATTCATTATATTTGCATTATGATGATGAAAGAGTTGTTGGTATGATAATACCAACATTTATGCCTAATTTTCAATATATCTAATTCAGTATTATTATTATTATTATTGTTATTGTTGTTGTTATTATTATGTGACACCTCCAAGGAGTCCAAAGATTCATCACGGGAGGGCACCTACTAGAACTCTATATCTCCACCAACTACTGCAAACCACCACTGCTATCATCACCTACACCAACAGCATCTACCACCCATCACCACCCAAACAGTATTTTTATCTGTAAATTGCATGTGTTCTCAAGGCTGGTTTGTCTGTATGTGGGATGAAAAACCTGAGTTTCTGGGAGGAAAAAATCCTGCTATCTCCGTATAAGATCGGCTAACCCACCATCAGTTGAAAAAAATCTCATCACGATGAGAATTGTACCTAGGCCTTTTCCAAGAGAAGGGCACAGTAAACCATCATTCTTTTAAATGCACTATAGAGGTGCTTATTCAGTATCATGTTCCGTTTCTTCTCTCTCTTTTCCTCACATATGTATTTTTCTGTTTGTTCAAGTAATACATGTGACATTTAATGTATAAACATGAGGTGTGAGATAAAGATGAATTAATTATCTTCCATACAACTGGTTATAAACATGCTGTTTTTCTCTTTTGACAGTGCACATTGTAAACTGCATAATTAAACTGAAAAGATATTTTAATATACTGCAGTAGCATTGAATGCTACAAAGGTGTGCTGGAAAGTTGTGATGATCACCATGAAGGAATTGACATGTCTCACATGCCTTTTTATATATCCTGAAAGAAAAAGAACAAATTATTAGAATTTGATGAAACATGGGGGTTAAAGAGTTTTAAGATATGTTCTTTCTTGTGGTTATATCAGTTGCTTTAATATCATTTTTGTTCTAGGTGTTTATCAGAAATTTTCAGTTCCCCCCCTCTCCTCGTATTAATAAATGAAATTTCATCTAATGTCATTCTTCTTCTTCATGTGGCTTCCTCAGTGAGAGGGTGCAGCACCATGTCCTTCCAGTTCTCTCTGTTGGTGACTTTCCTTTTTGTTTCTGCATACCATGTGATCCTGTCCATGATCTTATATTTTCAAGCCATGTCCTTCGTTTTTTTCCTCTTGATCCTTTTCCCATAATTTTTCCTTCTAAAACTGTTAATATCCTCTGTCCTGCTGAACCTCTCAGTACAGGTCTTGCCAATCTCATCTTTCTCTGGATCATTTCCTGTAATAAAGATCTCTGTGTTCTCATTCTCTGTAGGACATCTGTATTTGTCACATGTTCTGTCCATGGGATTTTCAGAGCTCTCCTATAGCACCACATTTCAAAGGCCATTATCTGTTGCCTTACTCTCTTCTTGAATATCCAGGTCTCACTTCCATATATGAAAATTTGCCACACTAATGTTCTTATCATTCTTTTCTTTGTCTCGATACTCACAGAACTTCTGAGCAGATCTTTATTTTTCCAGAATGCATCTTTAGCTATGGCTGTTCTTATTTTTATTTCTTTATCTTGCTTTACCTCTGCAGTAAGTAGGTGCCTAAATATTTGTATTCTGTTGTATGTTCAATTTTCATATTGTTTATGAATATTTCTGGCTTGGATCTACTTTCTTTTGAGATTTTCATAAATTTGGTTATTTTTGCATTAATATCTAATCCAAATTCTTTACCTTCTTCAATTAGTAGCTGCAGCAATTTGATTAATTTGTTTCTGTTTTCTGCTATTAGAATGGTATCATCAGCATATCTAAGATTGTTATATTTTATACCATTGATACTAATTCCTGTTTTTTGTTTTTCAATCTGTTTCATCACTGTCTCACTATAGATATTAAATAGATTTGGGGAAAGGATACAGCCTTGTCTAACTCCTCTTTTTATTTTCACTTCAGAAGTCTCAGAGTTAAGCAGCTGCATTTACTGTTTGGTGTAAATCATTTTTATAATCTTAAGTACATGATCTTCTATGTCTAATTTATCTAATATATTGAATTTTATTATGTTTTACCTGGTCAAAAGCCTTCTGAAAGTCTATGAAGCATATGTAAATGTTCCTATTTCTTTCAAGTGATCTTTCTATTAGTATTTTTAGTTCCAGGATAGCATTAATGGTTCCCATTCCTCTTCTGAAGCCTTTTTGTTGTTCACTTCACTGCTTATGGCTCTTTCAATTTGTTTGTTAACGAAGGTTAAAATAATTGTAGATGCATGGGATATTAGACTCACAGTTCTGTAATCCTCACAATTTTGTGGATTATGTTTCTTTGGAATTGGTATACAGATAGATGTTGTAAAAACTTCAGGTAATTGTATTGTTGTATAGATGTCCTGAATGGATTCCACTAAATAGTTGTTATTATTGCCAGTCAAAGCTTTCAGCAGCTCAGCCGGAATATTATCACACCCAGGGGATTTATTATTGGGAAGATTTTTAATTATATGTTCTACCTCCTTTCTTGTGGGTAGAGTGGTATCTGTTGTTACATTTAACTTAAGGTGTCGTGAATCATCCAACATGTTACCATTATCATCATCATAGAGATCTGATAAGTACTCCACCCATCTTCCATTTAAGTTTTCCTTATCAAT
Organism: Typopeltis vanoorti; assembly: GCF_054136105.1. Taxonomy (NCBI): domain Eukaryota; kingdom Metazoa; phylum Arthropoda; class Arachnida; order Uropygi; family Thelyphonidae; genus Typopeltis; species Typopeltis vanoorti. Next base: position 115,103,033 of record NC_143556.1, on the reverse strand, counting down.
GAATATGTTTCCATCTTTGTCCTTGATGTTATTCGACTGTGTGCTTTTTGTTTTTCCATTAAGTTCTTTCACTTTCAGGAATGCTTCTCTGGTTTTGTTCCTATTTTGTAATTCTTCTATCTCAATGTACTGCCTATTTATCCAGTTTTCTTTCAATCTTTTACATAACTGTTTGATTCTTTTATCCAAAGTTTTATATCTTAACCTTTCTTCTTCATTTGCTTCTCTTTTCCATGTTCTTCTTTCATCAATAAGGTTGATTACCTCTTGAGTTATCCATGATTTTTTCTTTCTTTCTTCTTGTTTATTGATCTGGTTTTTAGCAGATGTTATGATAGCTGCTTGTAGTCTATTCCATTTAGAGGGTTCATTTTCGTTTTGCAACTGTGCAGACAGCAGTTCTGAAATATTTTCATTAAATTTTAATTTTATAATCGGATTTTGTACCATTTGCAGATCCCATTCTAGGGTTGACTTCTTTTAAATTTTATTGTTTTCAGGCGAGTATTCATCTTCATTAAGACCAGTCTATGATCAGATCCACAGTCTGCACTTGGCATCACCTTTGAATTCCGTATTCCATTGAAGTAACATTTACTGACTACAATATAGTCTAATTAATTTTTGTATCTTCCATCTGGAATTTCCCAGTGTATCTTGCTGTTGGTTTTTGCTCAAAATAAGTGTTAGTTATGATGAGATTGTGCTTGTTACAGAAATCAATCAGCTTTTGTCCTCTCTCATTCCAAATTCTTAGTCCAAATAGACCCACGTATGTAGATGTTCTCTCTGATCCAACTTTTGCATTCCAGTCACCCATAGCACAAATAACTCAATCTTTCTTGCCTCTGACTTCCTTTATACACCATTCTATTTCATTACATGATATCTATTTCTGCTTCCTCATTCTGTTCTGTAGGAGCATATATTTGGATGATCAACATATCTCTAGGTTTAGATTTCACTAGAATTGCCATTACTCTATCTGATTTTTTGATTATATGGATAATGTTTTTATTAGTTTTCTTCTCTCCAATAAATGCTACACCTCTTCTCGATATTTCACCACCTGACGTATATATTTTATATATCTTACCATTTGGAAGTTTCGACTCGAAATCTGATGATCCTTTCCAAAAAGTTTCACTTATTTTTAGTATACTAATATTCAATCTATCCATCTCTCTCTCTCTCTCATCACATTAGCCAATTTCCCGCATTTATTCAATCCTCTTACATCCCAAGTAGCAACATTCAAGCAGTTTGTACATCGAGTTTCTTTATAGCAGTCACGGACTGACGATGCAGCAGGGCCTGCTATATCACCCTGATCTCTCAGTAATGTCATTAAGAAATGATTTATTTATTTAGCATATGGTAATACAATTGCTCTGAAGCTAATACATGAACTGGCAGTTACAGCACTATCTTATGAAACCAGTATAATGCTATTGGTTGTAATTTTTTTTTGTCTATAAATTGTGTGTGTGTGTGTGTGTGTGCACGCGCGCACACGTGCATGCATTCTCCTGGCTGGTTTATCTGGTTGCAGGATGAAAAACCCAAGATTTTGGAAGGAAAACCATGCTACTTCCATATGAGACTGCCTAACTCACTTTCAGTTGAGAAATGATAACACTCCAGCATTGTTTAGCATTATTACTTCAAAAATGGGCTTTGAAAATATATTAATATGTGATTGCTGCATCTAGCAACCCCTCCACCCTTTCTCTCTGTGCAGTCTTTAACTGTAGTTATTAAATTTAAAATTCTTCAAAAAAAAAAAAAAAAAAAGAAAGAGAGAAAGTATTTTTCAGGAAATATGAAATACATTAATAATTACAGTGTTTTATTTAATCCAGATAACTGCATGCAGGTATCCAAACTTATGAATGTGCATGTGAAATGTGATGATCAGCTTCTTGGAGTGAGACAGTTGCGCTGTGATTCCAAGATGGGAGAACTATATAATCTTTTATCATCTGTGAACTCTCCGTATGAACTGCTTTGTCTTACCCTTGGTGTCCCATCATTACATGAAGTTGATAGCTGGTTGGTAAACAAATTTAGACAAAATATGCCTGCTTCTGGCTTTCCATTGTATGATGAGTCAAATCATGAATTTGATAAAAAGAAAAGTAAGTATTTTGAGGTAATGTATTTTTTTTTTGTTAGAAAAAAATTAGAAAACTTAAAAAAAAATTATTTTTTTAAATGTAGTTATAATAAACAAGAAGATATTTGTATGTTAATTAACACTATTACTTTCATGTGATGTTATTTAGTAGTATTAGTATTATTTGGAGGCCTTCATGGAATCACAGTACTAATCAGCGGAAGGTCAAATTCTACAGACACCAAAACTCCTTGCATTATTTCCCTTGAACACATTTAGCATTGGTGCACTTGTCTCTCATTCTGGCAGTGCAAATGCATTCTGCTCACTCAATGTGAAGATGAAGAAGAGGTCATCTCACCCAGAGATGACCACTTGTTCTCCAACTGTCAGTTATCCTGTCAAGCATTTTCCTTTAGCTGTCTGATATGCTCCTCACAAAATTATGTTTGAATCATATTACTTATCCTCCAACTATCTCTAAGTTTGCAAAGCACATTCCCACAATCTGCCATCATACTTAGCATTCTACAGCCCACAGCAGTCTTTGTCATTTGCCTCTGGACCTCTGTAATGTTTCCTTATCATCCAGATGTTGGCTGATTTGTGCCTTGCGCAGTGTCGCTATTATCCCCTTATCTCTACTTGTCAATGTCCTTTGAGCCATTATCTAAAAATGAACTAATAATGAATGTAATAGAGAAAATGAAAAGTGGAAAGGAATGTGGCAATGATAATATAGCAATAGAAATGCTTAAAACAACTATAGGTAGCATCATCAAATTCCTGCCATGTACCATCAAGGGATGTATAGGATATGATAGTACTACATGAAAAATTTACATCATTACTAACTTCCTATCTACAATTTTCCTCCAAATCAGTCTGTTACCTGTCAAGACTCCAACATTATCAGATCTTATATTTCCATCTAAGGCACTTTTTACTATATCAATCCACCTATATCTTGGTCTTCCTCTGGGTCTTTTTCCTGCCAACTTGGCAGAGAACACTTGTTTTGCTAATCTTTTCTCTCCCATTCTGTTCAGGTGACCATACCACCTGAGATTAGCTCTGCTGACACATTCCTGGATGCTGTCAACGTCAAGTTCTTTCCGAATATCCTTGTTTTAATATAATATCACCATTGATGCTATCTGTTCATGCCCCCAATCTTTCTCAGGACTCTCATATCTGCAGTTTCAAGTCTTTGGTCAAGTGTTTTACTTACTTACTTTACTTTCTGAGTCCGGAACACCAATCATATCCTCTCCCTCCAAAAAACAGCAGCTTGTATCTCCTTGTCATTGACCATCAGAATGTCATCCGTGGAGCACACATCGATTAGATTTGGGCAACATAAAAGATGTTCGTCAGTTTGGACGTCTCTGCAGTCACAGCTATCATCATCTGCATAACCCCATTTCATCAGATTATTTCTATATTTGGAAACTCCCACTCTAAGACGGTTCAGAGTCCTCCAGGTGCTGTAAGGTAGGTGATATCCCTTGATTAATTCTTCCTTAATTATGAGGACTACTTGAAGTTGAACCGATTCCCTCCATAGAACAAGGTGTCGCTCCTCAGGTTTATAGATCAATGGTTTAGTTCTTTGCATAAAACTACACCTCGATTTGAGTCGAGAAGCCGTGATGATATGGCCATTCATTTGATGTCTTTCATCCATCATCTGCTTTTTTCTCTCCATCTCACCAGCCACTTGACGTCTTATACCTGGTGGCGCTATGCCTGCTAAGGGATACAGCTTGTTGACTGGGGTTGGTCTTAAGTATTCGGTTATGATCCTAATGGTATCATTTAAAGCCACATCCATGTGTTCTGCATGGGCGGTTGCTTCCCACACTGCGGCAGCGTACTCCCCCACAGCAAAACAATGCCAGAGCCATCGAATGAAGTACCTCTGGTTGAGTTCCCCATCGTGCCAGTCATTTTTCTTATGATGTTATTTCTTGCATAGATTTTTCCTTTTAGTTCCTGGCAATGCATCTTATATGACAAGGCACGAACTAGCTTAACTCCAAGATATTTGGGGTTACTGCAGTGTTTGAGGCGTTTTCCTCTCCAGACAATGTTTAACTGGTGTGTTGCTTCCCTATTACGCAGATGAAAAGTGCAAACCTGAGTCTTGTTTGGGTTAGGCTTCAGACAATTAGTCTTATAGTAAGTGGAGAGTATTTCTAAGGCTTCTGTCAGCCTCTTCTCAACTTCTTCAAAATTCCTTGCTTGACTGCATATAGCTGTATTGTCATCATCATCATTAAATTCCTGCCATGTACTCTCGAGGGGGGGTGCACAGGATATGATAGCACTACATGAAAAATTTACATCATTACTAACTTCCTATCTTCAATTTTCCTCCAAATCAGTCTTTTACTTGTCAAGACTCCAACATTATCAGATCTTATATTTCTATCGTCTAAGGCACATTGTACCTTATCAATCCACCTATGTCGTTTTCCTGCTAACCTGGCAGAGAACATTTGTTTTGCTAATCTTTCCTCACCCATTCAGTTTAAGTGACAATACTACCTGAGATTAGCTCTGCTAACGCATTCCTGGATGTTGACAATATCAAGTTCTTTCCTAATATCCTTATTTTTAATATGATATTGCCATTGATACCATCTGTTCACACCTCTAATCTTTCTCAGGATTCTCATATCTGCAGTCTCTAGTCTTTGGTCAAATGTTTTACTTCTGACCCTGCTCTCAGATCCATAAGTTAATATTGGTTTGAACAGCTCTTCCTTGCAAAGTTACGTAGAATTGTCTATTCTGGAGCATGGTTTTAACTACATTCGTGAAGTGAAAAACTTTCGTTATTTGGTATACAGCTTGACCAACAGTTTCTTGTGATTAACAGTGTCATATGCCGCTGAAAGATCAATAAACGCTACTCCAGTCACAAGCTTCTTCTCTTAACCATGTTCAATGTGCTGCATGAGATTCAGAATTTGACCTCAGCAGGACTTTCCGGGATGGAAACCGGCTTGCTCGGGTATGAGTTTCTCATCGATGTTTGGTGCTATTTTTTCCAGAATCATTCCTTCAAAAACTTTATACAAGTGGCAGAGGAGAGAAACAGGGTGAAAATTCTTCAACTCTAGGTTCCTGTCCTGGTTTAAGTAAAGCTACTACTTGAGCTTTCCTCCATAATTTGGACAACTGTAGAGATTCTTTGGCCTTATTAATCAATTTTGCCAGCCATTGGATGGTTACCCAACCGAAGTGTTTTACTTCTGACCCAGCTCTCAGATCCATAAATTAAAACTGGTTTGAACACTGTCTTGTATACAACTAATTTAGTGTTCCGACTAATTTCTCTCTTATTCCATATGAATTTATTCAGTTGACTTCCTACCATACCAGTTTTGTTGATTCTGTTGTCTATTTCCATATTTAATTTACCATCTTCTCTAAAAATCATGCCTAATTAGCTGAAATGTTTCACTTGTTCTATAGATTCTCCATTCACAATGCAGTTGATATTTTCAATGTGTTTGCCTATTTTCATTGTCTTTGGCTTGTTATTGCTGACCTTCATACTATATCTATTACAACAGTTATTCAATTTAATCAGGGAATCTTGCAGACTTATAGTGGATTTATGTAGAAGTATAACATCATCTGCATACAGCACAGAGCTGACATTTACATCTCCAATTTTGATATCAGGTTTAATACCACTTTCCTTCATAATGTGATCCATATAGATAATAACAGAAGGGATAATGTACATCCTTGTCTGACACCAGATTTAACATTAAATCATATTCCTGTACTTCCTTCATTTCTAACAACTGACTTACAACTCAAATAATGATTGAGTATTACTTGATATAATGCCTCATTAACTCCATATAACTGTAGCATACTAAATATCTTCTCTCTTGGCACCTTGTCACATGCCTTTTCCAGATTTACACAACTTAAATACAGAACTTTGTTATATTCACATGATTTCTTAACTCTTTGTCGTAAAGTGAAGATCTAATCCTGACAGCCTCTATATGGTCTGAATCCAGCTTGTTCTTCACCAAGCTTTTCTTCCACAATCCTTCTCAACCATTTCTCAAATATACTTGCATATACCTAGTAGGGAAACACTTCTGTAATTTTCACATTCAGTTTTATTTCCCTTTTTATATACGGGTACTATGAGAGCTCTACTCCAATGATCTGGAATTTGTCCCTCTGTCCAGGCCTTCTGAACTATGCAGTGCATCCACTGTAAGACTTTTATACCTCCATACTCGAGCATTTATGGTCAAATATCATCTACTACTGCTGCCTTTCCACATTTCAGGCCTTTGATGCCTTTTTCTACTTCATGCTTGTCTATGTATTCCTGACTGCATCCCTGCTGAGTGTTTTTTACCACTGTGCTATCACTGCTTGTTTCATTTAGCAATTTTTTAAAGTAATTACTCCATACATCAAGGATATCTTTTTCTCCAGTTTTCATGTCACCTTTATCATTTAATTATTCCTTTTACACACTCTTTCCTCCATTTCTGAACTTCTTCAACAAATCTTGCCACCTTCTTGATATTTATTTTCTGTTCTTACCAAAGTCTTCCCATGACTTTTGTTTAGCTAATTTTTCACAGTGTTTAGCTTTCTTACAATTGTCTCTGTATTTTCTAAGAGCACAAGCTGACTTATTTGCCAGGAACTTTTGATATGCTTTTTTTCCTTCATGCCTCCTTAACTTCCTGTGTCCAGCATTTTTCTATCCTTGCAGACAGTCTCACATGCCTCTCTGGCTGAATCAATGTGTTTTCTTCAGGCTTGCCACTGAATCTTGAACGTTTGGTTCCTCTTCTCAAACTCTTTCATTTTTTCTTGACTAATGTTTGTGTGTTTTAGCCTACAATTCATATCTGAGAGCTGTTCAACTTTTATTCATTTTAAAACTTTCTTATATGTTATTCTTTTCAATATGAAATTCAGTTTACTCCTGCTCAAGACTAAATAGTGATCACTTCCAATTTCAAATCCTCTGTATACTATGGTGTCCTGCACTGGGTAGAAAACATCACTATCAACAATAACATAGTCAATGAATATTGTGTTAGTAATAACCAGTCCATGTCCTTTGCAGAAATTAAACTATAGATATTGTTGCTGATAAATTGCAAGTGATATTTAATAACATACTAGAGAGTGAAAAAAATACCTTGACAGTGAAAAGCAATGATAACCATTGCTTTTCACTGTCAAGGTATAATTCCAAATAAAGGTAATTTCACTAAATATGAAAATTGGAGGGGAATTAGTTTAACATCAGTACCTGAAGAATGTTTTGCAAAATTTTGATAAATAGAATTAAAATTAAGATAGAAAAGACTAAATCAGTAATAAGTTTGTTTTAGAATATACAGAAGTGGTGTACATCACATTTTTACTGTAAGGAATAGCATTGAACAAAATATTGAATTTAGAATCTCGTTATATCTAAATTTGTAGATTTTCCCAAACTTTTGACAATATTGATCATAAAACATTATGGATAATTATTAGAAGCTATGGAATTCATGATAAATAAATATCGTTGCAAGTGAATGTAGTGATATATTTCAGCTGTACTAAGAAATGTGTGCGTGTGTGTGTGTGTTTCGTTCTGGATACAAGTGTTCTTCAGTAATGTTTGTTCTTCTGTAATTCTTTTTTTGTTTGTAATTCTGTTCATTTGTGTTCTTACTAACTGTTTGTTCGTGCTGCTGTTTTCTGAAAATATCAACCCTAAAGAAGTGCATGTTTGTGGTACAGAAAGCTTCAGCATGAAGATCGAATTCTGTCCAGGGTTTCTCCTAGTGGATGCATTGTGAGAATTGTTTCATATGTGCTCTGAAAAATGTGAAAACTTTGTGGATGCTAAAGTGTAATGATAGATTACAGCATTTTGAAATGGAAGTTAGCATCACCAGTAGTAAACAAAACTCACATGGAAGTGTTAGTCATGATAACAAAAGGAATGTAGTAGCAGAGCTTAGGCAAGAGCTGATGAAAATTTAAAGTGAAATTGAAACATCTGGAAGATGAGATTAAGCATCTCAAGAAGAGATTGGCTGATGTGAATGACAAAGCAGAAGTTAGAATTACAAAGAAAGAGTCAAAGGATAATCATATAGCATTGTATGGAAATTTCAGTCATTAGAAGTGTAATGACTAATAAAGTACAAAAAAAACATGCTTTCCTGTTGGAACATTGAAACAAATTTCTGATGCTTTGCAGAGAAGGAAAGATTGGGCATCAGAATTAGTGATAGTTATGGGCATGAATGACTTTGTTGGTGAGAAAAGGAATGTTGATAGAGACTCGAAGAAGTTCTTGTGGGAAGTAAAGGATAATAGTGTTGTTGGGAAAGTCATTAGCATGTTGCCCAGATATGACAATAGTGAGTTGAGAAGGAGAGCAGAGGTAATGAATAGCAAGATGGCTGAGTTGTGTGATGCAAAGGAGTTTGGGTTGTGAATCTGTGGAGTGAATTTGAAGGGAATTTGGAATGGTTTAAAGTTGATGGATTGCATTTGAATGGGTTTGATGTAGGACATTTAGAAAAGCTATTGTTTGCTGAGGAATCACATAATCAAGAAATTAGTATAGCTAATGATCAAGGTATGCTTATGAAGCAGGATTGTACAGCTGGAGAAAGATAGATATGAGGTTGAAAAATGTGATTGCAGTAGGACAAGGTGAGGATGTGATAGGTATTAGTGGCAATCAGGATCATGGAAACAGGAGTGGTCAGATTTTAGAGAGAGAGAGAGAGAGAGAGATGGTATAGCAGCTAGAGTAGAGAATCATGGTGTTGGTAGAAAGGCCTCAAAGATGAGGGGGGGGGGATTGTTATGTTTGTATACAAATATAAGGAGTATACAATTTTCTGGAAAGTTAGGAAGGTGAAAAGAGGAGAGGAGGGAGGAGGAATACTGTAAATTAATGCCAAGCAGTTGTGTCTAAAAAGCATGGAAGTTGATAGTACATGTTCAGATTTTGAATTTGTGTGGTGTGAAGTTGAAATTAACAGATTAGTATATCTGATAGGATGTTGTTGGAGACCAGGGAATGTAGAGAATACTGATTGTGAAATGATTAGGCAAATTAGTTGGGAATGTAAAAAGAAGGTAGGTAATTCTGATGGTAGACTTAAATCACAGAAAAATGGAATGGAAGGATGAGATAGTGTACAAGAAGAGTGAATTTGTTGAATTTCTGAGGGATCAATATCTTAAGCAGCATTTTACATACTCTAAAACTAAAAGTTTTAGAGTGTTGGATTTGGTGATAACTTCACAAGATGTAGTTGCTAATGAAGTATTAACACTGCTACCAGTTAGTGAGATTGATCATGAGGTACTTGTTTGAAAAGGAGTGAAACAAGAAAAGGTTACTGCCAAAAATGGATATACAGGCATCCCTTGACTTACGTCTGTTCGAGTTACATCCATTCGAAGATACGTCTGTGATCCCAGCAACAATTTTGAATATGAATTCAACACTTCTTCCGATTGATTCATGAGATTCAAGCAGTGTTTTGCGCTGCATAATGTGAAAATGTACGGTGAACCTGCAAGTATGGATGAGAAGTCTACCAAAGAGTTTGTGGAGAAATTGGATAAAATTATCACAGAGGAAAATTATTTGCGACAGCAAATATTTAATATGGATGATACCTCCTTGTTTTGGAAAAAAATGTCCGAGTGGACATTCATCCACCAAAAGCTAAAATCTATGCTGGTTTCAAAGCTCTTAAAGACTGTATTGCGATTATATTAGGGGATAATGTGTCTGGATATAAACTGAAATCATTTGTAATGTGGCACTAGCCTTCAAAAACATTAGGAAGCATACTCTTCCAGTTCATTATTGGAGCAATAAGAAATCGTGTATAACTCAAAAATTATTTGAGGATGCCATAATCAACTGTTATGCAAATGAAATGGAAAGCTATTGCATGAAATAAAATGTAGAATTTAAGATTTTATTAATTCTAGATAATGCTCCAGGTCATCCGTCTTACATCGGTGACCTTTACCCTCAAGTTCAAGGTCATGTTTCTCCCTCCAAACTGCTTCACTGATCTAACCGATCAATCAATGAAGTAGTGTTTGGGGTTCTTTCAGTGTTTACAGCTTATTATCTACGGTGAACTTTTTCACAAGCCATTTCTGCCACTGAAGGAAATCAGACTCACAATTCTGCAGAGTATTCAATATTTATCATGCTATTAAAAATATTGCTGTGTCTTGGGACGAAGTGATCTATCAGTGTATGAGTGGCATATGCAAAAGGTTTGTGTACAATTTTGGAAGTTTTGAAAAAAAAAACCTTTGTAATTTGAGTGAAGAAATAGTGGGCTTAGCAAACAATCTGAATCTCGAAGTGAATGATGACAATAGTTCAACTCATAGAAGGTGACTGTGAAGAGTTGACCAATGAATAATTGGTCGAGCTGGAGGAACAATGTGTTGCAGAAGAGAAAGAACCAGAAAAGGAAGAGGAAAAAGAGAAACAGAAAGAGGTAGTTAAACAATTCACAATGTAGGGTCTTGCAGAAATGTTCTCTGAAGTTAGCAATGTTCTCAAAATGGCTGAAGATATGTACCCTAATGTTGAACTCTACAGATTAGTAGAAAGGAAAGTAGATAATGCGTTTGTTTGCTATAAACAAATTTATGATGAAAAGAAGAAGAGGAATAAGCAAAGCACATGGACATTTTCATCAAAAAAAACAAAGGTTACAACAGAAGAGCTGCATCCTGGTCCTTCGCATAGGGAAGGTAATGAAGATGTGATTGTGGAGGAGGATTTGGGTGATTATTCTCCTGTTTTATAGTGGTTGTAACACACAGTACAGTTTTATAAGGTTTAAAAATTTAAATGACTATATTTATTACGGTTTAGTCCCTAACACCTATAACTCTTGATTTAATGTATCGACTTACGTCCGAACCGACTTATGTCATATGGAATGGGGCCCCAACATAAGTCGAGGGATGACTGTATATGGAATTATAAGTTGGGTGATTATGAGAAGCTCTATAGTTCAGGGCAGTATCTCACAGCATTCCAAGGATTAGGTGAATAAGTAGAATAAGAGTGAAATGGATGAACAGTGAAATCAAGCAAGCTGTTGGGGAAAAAAAATGGTAGAAGACATTTGTTGGTGATCAGATCCACAAGGCATATTAAGTGCAGGCTTGGAAGGTTCTGGCAAGCATGGTAAAGAAAGAAAAGGTGCAGAATGAGAGGAGACTGACTGGTCAGGTCAAGGTTAATTCAAGAGAATTCTTCTGCTATATAGCGAACAAGAGGAAGAATAATTCTTCTTCTTCTTGTTTGAATAATTATGGCAAGTTGACAGTGGTGGATAGTCATGCAGCAGAATAACCATTGCAAAGTATGAGGGTGGTCTGAAAAGTTCTCGGCCCTAACAATGAAAAACCGAATTTATAATTTCAAACTTCTTTTTATTTTTCAACATAATCTCTCTTAAGACTAATACATTTATTCCAGCGATGCTCCAGTGCCATTATCCTGTCTCTGTAGTGGTTCTCAGTAAGATCTGCAAAATGCCCCTCTACAGCTCTTCACCTCTTGATTTGAAGAAAAACGCTGACCAGCAAGGAAGAGTTTTAGTTTTGGGAAGAGATAGAAGTCAGAGGGAGCCAAATCTGGGGAATCGGGTGGATGTTCCAACAATTAATAGTGCAGATCCCTTAATTTTCCCATTGCAAAAACACCTTTGTCCTGATGAAAGATGATTTTTTCTTTTGCAAACCTGGTATTTTTTCATGAATTTTTTCGTCTAGTCCGGTTAAAAGATCGGAATAACATTCCCTGGTTATTGTTTTATCCATTTCAAGATATAACAAATAAAACAAAATGCCTTTAGCATCCCCAAACACCGATGCCATGACCTTTCCTGCTGATGGAACTGACTTTGTCTTCTTTGGCGTTGAACAACCGGCTTCTGTCCACTGTTTTGACTGCTGTTTGGATTCTGGTGTGCAATGGTGAATCCAACTCTCATCCACAGTAATAAATTGATGCACAAAATCAGTTTTATTCTTGTTAAAATGCTCCAAGCACTGTTTAGAGATTTTCATGCGAGTGCATTTTTGATCTGCTGTGAGCAAGCGCTGCACCCATCTTGCACAGCTTTTTCATTTGCAATTCTTCATGCAAAATATGTCCTACGTGTTCTTTTGAAATGCCTATAATCTCAGCAATCTCAACCACTTTGACTCGCTGGTCATCCAATATCATATCATGCACTTGATCAATGATTTCTGTTATTACACTTTTTGGATGTCCTTCCCAAGGCTGGTATGGCCACGTTTAAACTCAGCAGCCCATTTCTAAATTGTCAAATATGAAGGAGAAGAGTGCCCATAAACTTTTATGAACTTCAAATGTATTTCTTTTGGCGTTAAACCTTCTTTTACAATGAATTTTATAACTGCACGATACTCAATTTTATCCATTTCAAAGGATACAGCAGCACTTTTGCTTCAGACAGCTGTATAAAACAAACTACTTGATAGAATGACTTGCAATTTCACATAGATGCTTATGACAGATGTACCAACTTAGAAAAAAAAAAACTTGCTGTTAGTGTTGCCATCTATCGTCGAGGCCGAGAACTTTTCAGACTACCCTCGTATATAGTGGAATTACTGAATGAGCACTTCATCGGTGTATATCATACTGGTATAAATGATGTTGTGCAGTATGTAAAAAGGAGGCAATTTAGGAGAAATGGAAGTGAAAGAATCAAAGGTTTACCAGTTGTTGATTGAATTAGATGTTAATAAGGCTGTGAGAATGTGTATTTACATGTTGAAGAAAATTTACATTTCACTTCCTGCCACCACATTTCTCAGAAACTTAGTATTGTACACATGTTGAAGAACCAAGCCTCTCTCCTTACAACAAATCAACAAGACCTCCAGGAAGAACTATCCCTGATATCCACCAACCTTACCATGAATGGATTTCCTCGAAGACTCGTCCACAAGATACTTTTCTCTGAACCCCAACAAAGACAACAAGATGATATACGTTTTATTTCTACCATCATCATTACATACTTAGGGACAGTTTCCAATAAGATTGCTAGACTCCTTAGATCACATAAAATAAGAGTGGCCTTTAAACCCTCAGAAACGATTAGACAATTCTTAAGATCTCCAAAAGATAGCCATCCTTTCTCCAAATATGCTGGAGTTTATAGCATACCCTGCTCGTGCAGCTTGAATTACATCTGCCAAACTTCAAGGAGCCTTGAAATTAGGCAAAAAGAACACATAGGTGACATCAGTAATAACAAGAGTAGAAAAATCGGGGTTAGCTTTTCATTTCTCAAGAATGAACCATACCATACCATACCATAGAGTGGGATAGAAGCACAATTCCTTACATGGAGGAGGACTTCCGCTCCCGAATTTTTAAGGAGGCCACAACAGTTACCCGCCATATACAAACCTTAACAGGAACCAAGGACTAATCTTGCCTGTGATCTGGAAGACCCTTATCAGATCCTTCAACTTGCCAGAACTGAATTATAGTGCCAACTATAGAGCGTTCCTAAATAACAACAAGTGATATCACATGATCTATGCATGTATTGTACTCGCTCTGTTCTTTGTTTAATATAATTGGAATCGGTTGATTATAGTTTGTTACAGTTTTTTACTTTTTAGTGCCTTACATCAGTTATGTACCCTGAAGATGCCAATAGCCTTAGTTGGTGAAACTAGTTGTTATAACATAGTTGTTTATTATATGCACTTGATCAATATAATCCCATTAAAAGTCTTTCCGGAGATAATCATGTACAATAGTTAGATAATCATGTACATTGATATCTTAGACTTAGCAAAAATGTTTGATAGATTAACCACATGATAAGTTTGTGTACAAGCTGCATAGGATGGAAATGGAGAGTATATTGGTTAGATGGATCAGAAATTTGCTATCTGAAAACAATACCAGCAAGTTGTATATTATTATTATTATTATTATTACCTGACACCTCCTGGGAGTCCAAAGACTCGTCGAGGGAGGGTACCATTCCACTTCACCATTCCAACAACTGCAACTACCTTCATCATACCTACACCATCTACCACCACTACTGGTATTTTCACAAACAAATATCCATGCCCACGGCGGGATTCGAATCCGCAGCCTTTTGGCTGGAGAGCGGATACGCTAACCACTCGGCCAACCTGGCTGACTGTCCAGGTTGGCCGAGACATTGGAGGAAACATTGGAGAGGGTCCAGAGACAAATTAAGATAATATCAGGGTCCAGATGTTGGCTGTGGAGAAAGGTTGAAGGAATGTCGATTCAGAGTTTGGTGGATAAGAGGAAAAGAGGTTATATGATAATTAAAATTATAATAATAAAAGAATTAACTCGGAAATTATAATAACAGAATTAACTCATATGATGGAGCATCTCTCATAAAACATGTAATCAGTGCCATGTCCCCACAGTGCTGTTCATGGGCCCTGCTCATGAACAGCACTGTGGTTTAACTTGTTTATAAATGATATCTCATTTGGATTGACTCGGAATCTTCAGTTGTTTGCTGATGATGCACAGCTGGGGAGAATTATAAGTAGTACAGCTGATGTTAATTCCCTTCAGAAAGACTTGAATAGACTTTTGTCTTGGACAAATGAATTGGGTTGTAATTTTAATATTAATAAGTGCAAGGTGTTGCATTTTGGAGTATAGGAATATGACTGTGTACTATATATTGATGGCACTATACTGCAGAAAATGGATGAGATTCGAAATTTGATAGTGATGGTTGACAATAGACTGAAACTTAGAGGGCGTATTGTAAGTGTTCGCAAAGACTGCACATCGCAGTGCCACTATGATATGAACAAGTACACTAACATGTTGGGATATGAAGGTCGTCATGGCACTGTATAAAAGAATTGGTTAGACCACACTTTGACTTTTCTGCTCAGATTTGGTCACCTTGTTTCCATTTTGATGGAAGGGTCCAAAGACAAATTATGATAATATCAGGGTCCGGATGTTGGCTGTAGAGAAAGGTTGAAGGAATGTCGATTCAGAGTTTGGTGGATAAGAGGAAAAGAGGTTATATGATAATTAAAATTATAATAACAGAATTAACTCATGTAAAATATTATTTATTAGTATAATTTTCGCCTGAGTATCACAGGCATCTTCACTGCAAATATAAAGCTAATTAAACAAAACAAAAAAAAATTATATATATATATATATATATATATATGTTAAAGATACCAAGCTATTTTAAACCTGGTTTTACTCCATTTCCCAAGTAAGTAAACAGACAAATAAGTCAAGTTTGCACCTGCAAGTGCTGCAAGTCTCGCTGACGCTGCACGTTTGCAGGCGCAAACTTGACTTGTTTGTCTGTTTGCTTACTTGGGAAATGGAGTAAAACCAGGTTTAAAATAGCTTGGTATCTTTAACATTTATTATACCAAAGGTAAGATACTTTCTACATTTATATCTAATCCTGAGATTTTTATTTATTTAATAAGGTTAAAACACCGTATGGTAACTTGTTCTGGTAAAATACTTATAAGCTCTGTATTACTAAAATCTTGGTATTTCTAGTCTAGCTCCCACTGATGAGATCTCAATAAAGGTCGAAACCAGTCTGGGTAGTGGCCCCTTGCCTTTAATACAAAGCATCATACATCTCCTCCAGGAGATGTGCTTTGCATTAAGGGTAAATATTAAGATTAGTGATCAGAGCTTATTCTACTTTTACCATAAGTTGCCTTGTTCTTGCACTACGTGCAGGATCAGTGAGACTTGCAGGCGCAAACTTGACTTGTTTGTCTGTTTGCTTACTTGGGAAATGGAGTAAAACCAGGTTTAAAATAGCTTGGTATCTTTAACATTTATTATACCCAATTATCTGACCGTAGCGTAGTGTGGACTATTATTTCGTCTCTCTGTCATGTTGTGTAATAATTTCTTGTAGGTATAAAATAGAAATGGAATCAAAAATTAAAAAAAAAAGTTATCCGGTGCACAAAATCGTAAGCGACATGCTGCAAAAGAAGCAGATGTTAAGAAACAAACTGGGACTCTTAATAAATTTCTTAAAATATCAAAATATTCTGTTGCAGATTATAACCAACTCGATACATCAGAAATCAGAGTTGAAGAGCCGTGCACATCATCCAATCTCCATCAAAGTACTATTGCAACTATGAACAAGATAACAAGACTCATGATTTAAGTGAAAAACAGTTATGAGAAGATTTAGTTGTAGTTAACCACGAAATTAACACATTGCTAGTCTGTAAATTTAGAAGATATAGGTGAATAGTGAAATATTAATGAAAAGTTACGAGTTGTTTCAATTGAAATGGGGCCTGTTCAAAAGAAAAATATAATATAAGCCAGAGATACATATGGTCGTAAATTTGGCAACACGTATTATAATAGAAAAATGGAAAATGGGGAGCTCGTGCCAAGAACATGGCTCATTTATTCCGAAACTTTAAATTATGTTTTATGCTTTTGTTGCAAACTTTTTGCACCTACTGAATCAAGTAGTCTTGTAGAAGGTTATAACGATTGGAAAAATGTAAGTACAACTTTGCATAGACATGAGACTAGTTTAACTCACATGAAAAATTTCTTAAAATGGAAGGAAGTTGATAAAAATTTAAAAAACAAAACTACTATTGATTGCCAGACTCAATGGAAAAGAAACATTGGAGTGTTTTAGAACGCTTCATTGAAATTATAAAATTCCTTGGTAGCCAAAATTTAGCTTTTCGCAGATCATCTGATAAATTATATGAAAAGAACAACGGCAAGTTTTTAAAATTAGTCGAACTATTTGCGAAGTTTGATCCCGTTACGGAAAAATCATGTTGAAAGGGCCCTACATCGAAATAATAGAGTACACTATTTGAGTAAAGACAGACAAAATGAAATATTGGAAACTTTAGAAATGCAATCAGGGATACCAGTTTATTATCAATTCGAAAATCTAAATATTATTCCATAATTTTAGACTGCACACCTGATGCAAGTAAAACAGAACAAATGACCATTTTATTTGCTTTGTTTCCTGTGACAATGGAATTGTCAAGATCAGTGAAAACTTTTTAGGTTTTGCAGATATATCAGATTCCACAGGACGTTGTTTATGTGCAACAATAATGGAACACCTGGAAAAATGGAACATTCCCATTGAAGGCATGCGAGGTCAAGGGTATGACAATAGGGAAATGAAAGGGAAAAAATATGGGCTCCAAAATTTGCTTTTAAACAAAAATCCTCGAGCTTTTTACGTGCCATGTGCTGCTCATACTCTAAATTTAATCATTAAGGATGCAGCCAAAGTGAATGCAGATACAATTAGTTTTTTTGCAATTATTCAAGAAATATACAATTTCTTTTCATTCTCTTACAAACATTGGGCAATCCTTTTAAAGTTCATAAAAATTTTAATATTGAAACAGCCATCAAAAACGCGATGGGAAAGTAAAATTAATGCAATCCGCCCTCTACGCTATCAGTTACGAGAAATTTACGATGCACTTTTTGAAATTTTTAATAATGAAAATTTTAATAAAGAAACTCAGCATGAAGCATAAACATTATGTGCTAAAATAAAGGACTACAAATTTATTTGCTCTCTTATAACTGGGCATGATTTACTTAACAGAATAAACCCTGTGAGTAAAATGCTTCAAGACAAAAATATGAACATTACACTTGCTTTAGAATTTATTGAAAACTTAAAAATATTCTTACAAGAGTATCGATCAGATACAAATTTTAAAGAAGTTCTAAAACTACAAAAGAACTGAGTGAAGAGGTGGACGGAGAAAAAGAATTTAAAACTGGTACGGAAGTCTGATGATGAAAGAAGACACGACAATTTGACTACGAGCATCATGACGAAACGCCACAATCGCCAGAAGATAAATTTAGAGGGAATGTGTTTTATACACTTCTAGACGTTGCATTGTGTTCGTTAATAGAACGTTTTGAACAACTAAAAACATATGATAATTTCAATTTCTTGTATAGATTACTACAAATTAATAACGAAGATTTACGAAAAAATTGTGGCGATTTAGAGATTCTCCTGAAGGACGGTGACAATAAAGACGTAAATGCAATAGAACTATATGACGAGTTATGTGCTTTCTGGGATATTTTTTGAAAGGATAATTTAAATATTCAAAACCCTTTCGATATTCTTAATTTTATTGTATCCAATAATTTATCTTTCCCTAACTTTTCAATTGCTTTAAGAATACTATTAACCTTACCTGTTAGTGTAGCGAGCGGTGAACGTTGCTTTTCCAAGTTGAAATTCATTAAAACCTACTTAAGAACAAGTATGTCACAAAAAAAAGTTAATAGCTATTGAAAATGATATATGTGCGGAATTAGACGTTAAGACCATTATTTCTAATTTTGTGAATATGAAATCAAAAACCGTAAAATTTTAATTTAAAAATATTTCAAGTATATTTATATAATTTAATTTATTTTCTGTTATTCTGTAAAGATGTTATTTTTTGAATACTTATGTTAAATGTTCTAATTATTTCTGAATTCTTTTCAGAAATAATTAGAACATTTAACATAAGTATTGACATATTTTTTTGAATACTTATGTTAAATGTTCTAATTATTTCTGAATTCTTTTCTTATTTACTCATCTATCTTGAGTTTCTTTATTTTCCTAAAAGGTAGTTCCACTTATAAAAATTATTAAAAAATTTTTACAAGTTACTAAGAATTTAATAACTTGTTAAATGCAAGAATTTTTTAAACTTTAGTTCAAATAAATTTTAACTTTAATTAAAATTCATTTTAATTTTGTTAGCGATTCGGTTTGGTGAGAAGGCTAAAATCCCTGTATTATTATATATTCAACGATTAAAGTGAAGTGGCTTTATCAAAATTTGTTTTAACTTTTGAGAATTTTTTGAATATATGGGTTTTTAACGATTATCCGGCCTAGTCATCACCCCCGGTTCATTACATTTAACAAACCAACATGTGGCTGTTCTGTCAAAATTTATTTAAGAAATTTCAAATAATTAAAATGTTTATTATCGTAAAAGAACCACACACGCCCGGATCGTTATAGGGGCACTTAGATAGACATTGCATGCGGGTGGCAAAGACCCTAGTGCCAGCTCTGTATATAGGTATCAGTTCTTCTAGTTGAAGAAGTGAGTAAATTTGATATTACAAATTTTATAAGTGGGACAACCTATACAATCTATAACTGGTTTCAACGGAATGCCAGGTTTATGAACTTTGGGAAGACCATACAATCTAGGTGGACGACCAAAGAAGGTTTTAAATTTTTTCTTTTGTTGTTCATCCCATGTAGATACATTATCTATAAGAGAATTAAGATTTTCAATTGACTCCTGGTAGGATCCGATGTGAGGGGCCTATATGTTGAATAGTTGGGGAGTAATAGAGACATATTCCTCTCATATTCTATTCTATCTTGAATAGAATAGAATATGAGATTATTCTATTCTATTCAAGATTATTACTCAAATTCTATTCTATCTTGAATAACTACAGCCTTCCCTTTGTTAGCTTTTGTAATAATTAAATTATTATTATTCTTCAGTGCTTTAAATTGACAGTAAGATAGATTAGGATGAGGAGGCTTGGCATTAAAAAAAATTTTTGCACATTCAATATATGTCCACTTGGCTGTTTTTTGGGATAAGGATTGAAAATACCTCTGTCTATGTTATGAAAAAAAACCATCAGGGGTACCTTATTCGGAGCAACGGTGAAATTATGTCATTTTGATAAAACGAAACGTTCGCTGTGTGTTAGTGGATGGCCAGAAACATTGATAACTACTTTATCTGTGTCACTAATATTAGTAATGGATCTAGGGAGGCTCACCAGTGATTCAAACTTACACTTTAACTTATCACGAGAATCATTAAAAACCTTTAGGTATGAAGTCGAAGATATGCACAAAATAGTGTTATAAGTTTCAGCTACAAATACATATTCTAGAGCTTTCTTGATATTGACAATTTCTCTATTTAAGAGGGTGAGAGATATAAAGAATTCTTATATCCATTAGATAAAAAAGAGGAAATAATATATCGCAATTCTTTCTGTAATAGATCATCTGAAGAACAAAAGGAGCCCGATAAATCAGTGTTTTAATAGTTCCTGCCTTTTGACTGGGATGGTAATGAGATTCAGCATGGACATAATGGCCTGTATGAGTAATCCTTCCTATAGACTGAGAAATGTAGGTTACCATCTGGTTGGTGAAGAATTAAAAGATCTCAAAAGGCTAACTGCTTATTTAATTCTACTTCTAGGGTGAACTGGATCCTTGGATGAAGTGCATTTAATTTAGTGAGAAATTGTTGTAGTTCATCAGAAGAGCTATTGCAATATATTATTTCCTCATTTTTATCTAATGGATATAAGAATTCCTTCATCAAAAGAGCTTTGAGTAGTTTGATATGTCTTCCTCTTCAAATACAGAAGAAATAACATGTATTCCTATCCCTTATGTGTAAGGAATTAGTCAATGCATAGCAAAAATTTTAAAACCACTAAATATTTTTGTTGCCTTTCGTCCATTCAGAAAAATCTCCACCTTTCTCACTTCTCCAAAGGACAAACTTCCACATCCCAGTTATCCAGGTGTCTACCAGATTCCTTGCTCTTGTGGATTATCTTATTTTGGACACACAGGAAGATCACCAGTCTTATATTCAATACCTTGAACCTGAACAGTCTGGGCTTGCGGAACATCGATTAGTCTTTGGACTCCCTGGAGGTGTTACGTAATAATAATAATAACGTGCCATCAACTCTAGACATAATGTTGGAGGTTTAATGGACTTTTTACAGCACTCACAAAGAATTAAAATAGAATTTAATACTTCCTATATTTCGTCCTAGTCACTAGGACATCTACGGGGATTACAAAGACAATTAATGTAACATGCACACAAAAACTTACAATACTAAGCCCAACGACGTGGGTGACAATAAAGTCCTATCTAGGTGGAGCGCCCTCTAAGGGCAGTTGTAGGTGGCCTGGAATGTAAGGTGGGACCTCTGGCGATGACTGTTTCCCAAATCTTCGGAAGCTTAATGCAACCGTATTTGTTAAGATTTGGTTGGTTTTTGAGAGCTGCTGCTGCTTCTAAGAAAAGTCTCTCTTTCTTGAATTTGCTGTGGTGGAGCATGGTGGTTTTTTTCCAAGATACTCTGTGGGTGGTGTCCAAAACATGGTCAGCCAAGCCTGAATGGCCATAGTTGTGTTTAACGATGTACGACTTGTGTTCCTC
The DNA here is from genome assembly GCF_054136105.1 of Typopeltis vanoorti. Taxonomy (NCBI): domain Eukaryota; kingdom Metazoa; phylum Arthropoda; class Arachnida; order Uropygi; family Thelyphonidae; genus Typopeltis; species Typopeltis vanoorti. The sequence continues at coordinate 115,081,531 of NC_143556.1, read as the reverse complement.
TAGGCGGATGGATGCTGATCTGCCTGTCTGTCCAAAGTATGCAAGCTTACAGGAACAGGGTACTTTGTAAACTCCAGGCAGAGAGAGAGGAGGGAGCTGATCTTTCGTAGAACGGATAAGGGTAGCCAGTTTGCGGTAGGGCTTATATGCTGTGTGTAGGTTATACTTTTTTAGTATCTTAGCTATTTTTTCCGAAGTGCCACGGATGTAGGGTATGGTGATGGCATTTTTAAATTCTTGTTGATGAGAGGGGTGGGGAATGGGGGAGGAATTGATTATTTTTTTGATTCTGTGTTCGCTGTAGCCATTGGAGAGGAAAGTTCTGTGTATGTGGTTAAGCTCAGTAGTGAGGGCGGTTCCACTGGAACAAAGATTGTGGGCTCTCTTGGTAAGGGTTTTAATGATGCCATATTGTTGTGAGGGGTGGTGGTGGGATAGTTTGTGAATGTATCTGCCTGTGTGTGTTGGTTTTCTGTATACAGTGAAGGCAAGTGTATCATTAGGCAGGCGCGTGACTAAGGTGTCTAGGAAGGGTAAACAATTGTTCTTTTCCTTTTCCATAGTAAACTGGATTCTTGGATGTAGGCTATTGAGATGACCAAGGAAGGAATCTAACGTGTCTGGGCCATGAGGCCAAATAGAGAACACATCATCTACATATCTTAGCCAGATAGAAGGTTTGAGTGGGGCTGAGTCTATGGCTCGTTTTTCGAAACGTTTCTGGAGAGCCATGCGTTGGGAATAAGATAAGTTACTTTTTGGAGGCGACGAGTGAACAAGGATCAGACTCAACGTAGCCAACATCCTCGTTCACTCGTCGCCTCCAAAAAGTAACTTATCTTATTCCCAACGCATGGCTCTCCAGAAACTACGCAAAGAAAAAAGTATCGTCATCACCAGAGCGGATAAAGGTAATGCCACAGTTGTCCTTAATACCAGCGAATACAATCGTAAAATGAACATTATCCTCCGCGATCGCGCTACCTACATCCCGCTAGAACACGACCCCACAAAAACGCAAGTTAAGAAATTAAAAATCTTACTTAAAAAAGTAACCTCCTGGCCCCCGGACGTCACGAAAAAACTTAAACCTTTCCGCTCCCGTCCCCCCCGAATATACGGTCTACCAAAAATCCACAAACCTAATTCCCCACTCAGGCCTATAGTAGATGCCACCAATGCACCTTGTTACAGACTGTCTAAACAGCTGGCCAACTCTCTGTCCCCCCTCACCGGAAATTCAACTTCCTATATAAAAAACTCTACCCACTTTAAAGCCCTCACAGAAAATTTAACCTTGAATAATACAGACATATTAGTAAGCTTTGATATCTCCTCCTTGTTTACTAATATTCCCTTAACTGACACTTTATCTCTCTTAGAAAAGTTTTTCCCCCTGACATCTTAGATCTCTTTTCCTTTGCCATCAACTCTGGGTATTTCGCTTGGAATAACAAAATCTACAAGCAGATAGAGGGAACCGCCATGGGCTCCCCCCTCTCACCCCGCCTTGCCAATTTCTATATGGAAGATTTCGAAAAACGAGCCATAGACTCAGCCCCACTCAAACCTTCTATCTGGCTAAGATATGTAGATGATGTGTTCTCTATTTGGCCTCATGGCCCAGACACGTTAGATTCCTTCCTTGGTCATCTCAATAGCCTACATCCAAGAATCCAGTTTACTATGGAAAAGGAAAAGAACAATTGTTTACCCTTCCTAGACACCTTAGTCACGCGCCTGCCTAATGATACACTTGCCTTCACTGTATACAGAAAACCCACACACACAGGCAGATACATTCACAAACTCTCCCACCACCACCCCTCACAACAATATGGCATCATTAAAACCCTTACCAAGAGAGCCCACAATCTTTGTTCCAGTGGAACTGCCCTCACTACTGAGCTTAACCACATACACAGAACTTTCCTCTCCAATCGCTACAGCGAACACAGAATCAAAAAAATAATCAATTCCTCCCCCATTCCCCACCCCTCTCATCAACAAGAATTTAAAAATGCCATCACCATACCCTACATCCGTGGCACTTCGGAAAAAATAGCTAAGATACTAAAAAAGTATAACCTACACACAGCATATAAGCCCTACCGCAAACTGGCTACCCTTATCCGTTCTACGAAAGATCAGCTCCCTCCTCTCTCTCTGCCTGGAGTTTACAAAGTACCCTGTTCCTGTAAGCTTGCATACTTTGGACAGACAGGCAGATCAGCATCCATCCGCCTAGAGGAACACAAGTCGTACATCGTTAAACACAACTATGGCCATTCAGGCTTGGCTGACCATGTTTTGGACACCACCCACAGAGTATCTTGGAAAAAAACCACCATGCTCCACCACAGCAAATTCAAGAAAGAGAGACTTTTCTTAGAAGCAGCAGCAGCTCTCAAAAACCAACCAAATCTTAACAAATACGGTTGCATTAAGCTTCCGAAGATTTGGGAAACAGTCATCGCCAGAGGTCCCACCTTACATTCCAGGCCACCTACAACTGCCCTTAGAGGGCGCTCCACCTAGATAGGACTTTATTGTCACCCACGTGGTTGGGCTTAGTATTGTAAGTTTTTGTGTGCATGTTACATTAATTGTCTTTGTAATCCCCGTAGATGTCCTAGTGACTAGGACGAAATATAGGAAGTATTAAATTCTATTTTAATTCTTTGTGAGTGCTGTAAAAAGTCCATTAAACCTCCAACATAATGTCCTCACAGCACTTAAGCCTCTACACAAGAATTCTAGACATAAAGTTCATTGGAACAAGACAAGAGTCCTTCACAAAAGTCGGTTCCTCGTGGAATGGCTTTATAAAGAAATGTGAAACTTCACTTCACTCTCCTAACTTAAACAGATACGATGGTTTATATCTATCCCCTTTGTGGGAGATAGTACTTTAATTGTGTGTGTGTGTATATATATATATATATATATATACAGGGTGTTCGGGATAAATTTGACAGTTTCGTAAGGAAAAAGAAAATCTTCTTTGTATCTATTAAATTTAATGAATTGACAAAAAAACATTACAGGCAGAGTTAATTACAATACTATCAACAAGATTTACTCAAAATAACCACCATTAGCATCGATCACAGCTTCAATTCTGCTTCGGAACCTCGAACAAGCTGATGCTACAGTCTCCCTGGGAAGGGCCGCAAAAACTGTTTTAATTTTATCCATTAACTGGGCTTTTGTATTACTGGAAGTGCGATTGGTGTCTTTTTCAACTGCGCCCCATACAAAATAATCCATGGGGTTAAGGTCTGGGGAGTTTGGAGGCCAAACATTTGGACTGGTGAAGTCGTAGAAATTTTCAGACAACCATTTTTGACTTTTCCCAGAGGTGTGGCAAGGGGCCGAATCCTGCTGCCATACATACGGCCTACCATTGGCTACCCTTGTTATCCAGGGCTTGACTACAGTGTTTAGCAACTCCACGAACAAAGCCCGAATTCCAATGCCAGGGTTCTTCAACACCTGTTCCTGCAGATTTGCGAGGAATTCTGCTGTACGAACGCAATCAGATCGTCTGCTAGGGATCTTTCTTCTTGCTACATCCTCGTAGTCACCATTGCAAGTCTCTAGTTCATGCCTGATTGTTTTTACTGTATTCAGGGAGCATTGGGCAGCAGTCGTAATATCCTTATTTTGATGGCGGGCACGAATCATCATGATACAAGTTATTCTCTTCCATGATTCAGGTGGGTTCCAGCTATCCATCCTTTCTGACATCTTGTATATGAATGAAGAAGGGTCCAAACTTTTAAATGAAGAGAAGTGTGTGTTAATACATGTAACTTACGGAAAAATATAATTAATTATAAATATGTCAAATTTATCCCGAACACCCTGTATATATATATATATATATATATATATATATGTATATGTTAAAGTTATCAAGCTATTTTAAACCTGGTTTTACTCCATTTCCCAAGTAAGCAAACAGACAAGTAAGTCAAATTTGCCCCTGCAAGTATTGCAAGTCTAGGTGACCCCACACGTAGTGCAAGTCAAGGCAACTCGTGGTAAAAGTGGATAAGCTCTGATCACTATTCTTAATATTTACCCTTAATGCAAAGCACATCTCCTGGAGGAGATGTACAATGCTATGTATTAAAGGCAAGGGACCACTACCCAGACCGGTTTCGACCTTTATTGAGGTGTATTTAAGTAAAGACCTCTCTAAAAATTAGGACGATCCCTAGACCACTCCACAGTGGCTGAAAGACCGTCCAACTCAGCGTTGTTCCACTCACCGAGAAGAACTTCTCAGCGTTGGCTCTATCCAGTGGCAGGCTCACCCCACCACCAGCCAAAGCCATAATCTCAGCGGTGGCCCTACTCAGAGACAGGCAAAAACCTATCACCAAGCAGAGCCTCTCAAAGCCAGCTCCCATCAGTGGGAGCCAGGCTAGAAATACCAAGATTTTAGTAATACAGAGCTTATAAGTATTTTACCAGAACAAGTTACCATAAGGTGTTTTAACCCTATTAAATTAAAATCTCAGGATGAGAGATAGATGTAGAAAGTATGTTACCTTGGGTATAATAAATGTTAAAGATACCAAGCTATTTTAAACCTGGTTTTACTCCATTTCGCAAGTAAGCAAACAGACAAGTAAGTCAAGTTTGCACCTGCAAGTCTAGGTGACTTGCAATACTTGCAGGGTGACTACGTGCACTATGTCCACACATAGTGCAAGTCAAGGCAACTCGTGGGAAAGGTGGATAAGTTCTTAATAACCTAGACTTGCAATACTTGCAGGCGCAAACTTGACTTACTTGTCTGTTTGCGTGCTTGGGAAATGAAGTAAAACCAGGTTTAAAATAGCTTGGTATCTTTAACATTTATTATACCCAAGGTAAAATACTTTCTATATATATATATATATATATAATTTTTTTTTTTAAGTTAGGAAATTTATTGACCTTTTTTAGTTATCTTACATTAGCTACTTAAGTGGCACCTTTTGGAATTGTCCATTATTGTTTAATTAGCTTTATACATGTACTGAAGATTCCTGTGATACTCAGGTGAAAATTATACTAATAAATAATATTTTACGTGAGTTACTTCCATTATTACAATTCTAATTATTATGTCTACTCATGGTATTTCCTTACTGAATCAGGTTATATGATAGAGACATTTAAGTTAGTAAGGATATTTTATTGGATTGATCTAAAGGGAATTATAAAGAGAGTAGAAGGCAAGAGAAGAAGAACCAGAGGCCATCTCTGGAAGTTATATAAAAGTGTGGTGCAGATAGGTGTGAGGAGTAGATTCTTTAAAGGAGAATTGTGGGTGAATGGATCACATTACCTGAATATAAGGATACCGGAACATTAAGGATAATGAGTGATGAAGTTTTAGAAGTGAAGGAAGAGGATGTATTCCAAATATTGAGTACGGTAAATGTTAATAAGGCAAGGGGCCTAAATGGCATTTCACCACATATTTTAGAAATGCACCATGGAACTGACTGTGCCATTAGGTTGGCTGTTTTAATGAAAGCCTTGCCATGAGACGGGTTCCTGGAGAATGTAAGCAGTGTAAGATAGTACCAACGCATAACGGTGGCAGTAGAACGGAGGTATCAAACTATAGGCCTGTTTGTATTTCTTCTGTAATTAAAATTTTGGAGAAATTGGTAAGAGCTTGTATAGAGAATTGGATTGATGAGGGCAATATTATTTAATCAGGCCAGCATGGATATGTTAAAGGGCACTCTTGTTTTAATAATCAGGAAACCTTTTAAAATAGAGTAATAACAAGAGCAGTGGATGAGGGTAAGGCATATACTGTCATTTCTCTTGGATTTTTCAACGCCATTTGACAGGGTGCCATATGACATGTTGATTTTTAAGTAGCAACATATGAGTTCGGATATCAGGATAATGGATTGGATTCGTGATTGGCTCTGTGATAGATATCAGAGAGTTGTATATGGCAGAGCAGTATGAGGAAGTAGGAAGGTTACAAGTAGAATTCCACAGGGTTCAGTACTGGGACATTGCTATTGTTTGGCTAGGTAAGTGGTATTGTCACAGGACTGCAGGGTGATGTTCAGTTGTTTGCAGATGATGCGTAGCTTGGGAAGGTTAGTTATTAGTAATAGTGCTGCTGTTTTGGCTCTTCAAGAGGATTTGAATAGGCTGGAAAGGTGGACAAATGAATGGGGATATCAGTTTAGCGCAACTTAATGTGACGTTTTAAAATTTGGAATTCCTTGCTTTCTCCATTTCTTCTTCCATTATAACTTCACATAGGAAGTAAGAAATGGAGGAAGGAAGGAAGGGATCTTGGAGTGATTGTGGAAAGAGATTTGAAGTTCTGGGGACATATTGCAAAGGTTGTGAAGACATCTCAGAGAATTGCTGCAATTTTGAGGAGGCCATTGACTTTCTCAAAAAGTGTGGTGTCTCATTATATAAAGCTTTGACCAGACCACAGACTCTGCTCAGATCTGGTAACCGAGATTTCTAGGAGAATGAGGTAACCTTGGAGAGGGTGCAGAGACAGATAACAAAAATGATATCAGGACTGTACAATGTTGATTATGAGGACAGACTGAGTGCATGCAGACTGCAGAGTTTGGTGGATAGAAGCAGTATCAGGAAGGTCTCCTGATATAAAATATCTTTTTGTTCTGTACAATGTTGATTATGAGGACAGACTGAGGGCATGCAGACTGCAGAGTTTGGTGGATAGAAGATAAAAGGGGATATGATCGAGATTTTTAAGCTGTTGAAGGGTTATTATAGTGTTAACACTGAGGAGCTTTTTAATACAGGGGAAGAAGTCTTTTTAATGAGGGGAAGAAGTAAGGACAAGGGGCCATCCTTGAAAGTTGTAAAAGGGAGTGGTGAGTAAAAGGGTAAGAAGTAAGCTTGGATGGGGAGTGGAGAGTGGTAGTAAATGCAGACAGTGGATAAATTTAAGGAGTGGTATGATAGACTTTTGTTGACTTCCCACAATGAGGCTTCTGACTCCATGGAGGTCAGAAAAATAAAAAATAATAATAATATGAGGGGGGGGGAGTTCTGATAAACACCTAGAACGAAAATGATATTAAAGCAACTTATATAACCACAAGAAAGAACAATCTTAAAATCTTTTAACCTCCATGTTTCATCAAATTGTAATAATTTGTTCTTTTTCTTTTAGGATATATAAGAAGACATGTCAGAGGTATTGAAGAAATTCGAAGATTCAGAGGTGCTGGCCATCATTAAGTTTTTTATGCTGCAAGAAAAGTCTGCATCTGAGATTTGCTAAAACTTTAGTGTGTGAGACTTTAGGGGACTATACCTCATCATATCCAACAGTTTCCAGATGGGTGGCCAAGTTTAAAACTGGGCATCCTGAGACCACAGATGCCCTCAGATTAGGAAGACTTTCCACAATGATCACACCTGAAAACATCAATGCAGTGCATGCCATGATCCTTGATGATAGATGAATACCAGCCAAAAACATTGCAAAGACTGGGGATATCCAGGGAATGAGTTAAGGTCATTATTCACCAACATCTGGACATGCAGAAGCTCTCAGTGAAGTATGTCCCCAAATGTTTGAATGCCAACCAAAAAAAAAAGAACATGTGCTGTCATCTCAATGGATCGTGGGTCATTTTGAGAAATTAGGTGTGAATTTTTTGGCTTGTATTGTGACTGTTGATGAAATATGGCTTCATCATTATGACCCAGAGACCAAACAAGTCAATGGAGTGGAGACACAAAAGTTCTCCATGGCCAAAGAAGTTCTGAATCTAAAAGTCAACAGGAAAGGTTCTTGCTATTGACGTTTGGGATATGGATGTTGTAATCCTTACCAAGCATCTCAAAAAAGGTGAAACTGTTACAGCAGCAGTTTATTCAACAGCTCTGGAGGTACTGAAGGAAAACTACTGTGGGAAAACTACAGAGGCATGTTGCTTTTGCAGTACAGTGCACTGCTCACTGCTCATGAAATCCAACAGATAATACACAACTTGGGCTTTCAGTGTCTGCCTCACCCACCCTATTCGCCAGACCTGGCCCCATCTGACTGTTTCCTATTCCCAAATTTAAAGAAACACTTGAAAGGAACAAAATTTACCACAGATGATGAAGTCATAATTGCAGCTGAGGACTGGTTTGTGCAACAACGAAAAGACTTTTTTCTCAGAGGATTGCAAATGATGCAGCAGCATTGTAACAAGTGTACAACATTTTGAGGGGAATATGTAGAATAATGTGTAAGTGACATTGTTCTACCTTAATTCCTTCATGATGATTATCACAACTTTTCAGCACATCCTCATATGTTGTTTTAATCCAGGGAGTGTTACGCATTTTAAGATTCAGTATGCTAAATATGTTGTCAGTTGAATGAACCTCCCACAATGAGTCAACTGACTCTCTGAAGGGTATGATAATAATAATATGTGAGAATAATGAAAGAAATGTATAAAGAAAGTAAAAGTTGTGTTATTGCATAGAAAACATCAGAATGGTTTGAGATAAGGGCTGGTACTTGAAAGGATTGAATAATGGCTGCACTACTTTTTAACATAGCTATTGTTTGGATTATGAAAAAAAAAGTTATAAATGTAAGGGAGGAATAAAAGTGGAATTGTGCATCACTACTAAAAGATCTAGATTATGACATCTAGATCTTTTAACAAACATTAGAAGTGTTGTATAAGAATTGAAAAAGTTGGACTTAAATATGAATAAAACAAATTTTTTGAACTTTGTTGAATTTGAACTAAATATGAACACCTTTTCAAAATAGTTTTTTTGTTTTTCAACACAAATTGAGCTGTCTTTTTCTGCTTTTCCTTTGAATATTTAGGTTATTTTTTTTTTATCCAGAATTAGTTAAGAAGAAATTAATAAAAGTATTGAGAGAGTTGAAGTCCCCATAGAAGATGATCTCTTTTTTGGGGGGGGGCAGGGTATTTGGACTGTAGATAATCATGCTTCAAAGACAGATAATGAAAAAAGTTATAATTGTCAAAATTGGGAAGAAAGTAGAGACAACAAAAAATGGAACAACGATTATAAAGAGGGGATTCAAAATTTGCCATTCTCTGACATGAGATGCTAAATGTATCAATGCACAGGTTTTGCTTGTGGCTGATGAAATCATGCTGAGTGTAGTTTAAAAAGTTGTGGTGGACTGTAATGTTCAGCATCATTTGAGGTTCTTAAAAATAATAGTTAAAAAACTGCATGGTTCTCACCAGTTTTCTCTGCATTCTAATATACTCTGATTTCCTCCAGGCTTGACCTGGCAGAGTAAGTATCAATGGATTATTTACTGGCAGTTCAAAGTTTTCCTAATCATCATATCTCTTTATAGTAGCTGACCTGTGGAACTATTTTACTGCTATATCCTCAAATGGGGGGGGGGGATTTGGATCTTCACAATGTGTTTGGCAAACTCATTAGATTGTCACTCACACTTCATTTAAGAAGGCAAAAGGGAGGACCAAAAACTTTGCTTCGGGGACTAAACATAGCAACAGGCACTGGCTATTGCTACCTTTGTTCACTGGATAATGAAAGTCATCTACTACCCATGAGTTCTAGTTAGTTATTTCCTTCAATTATGGAAGATAATTGAAGGAAATTTTGACAGCATTTGTGAAAACAGGCTACACTGCAGAAATGTGTGTGTGTGTGTGTGTGTGTGTGTGTGTGTGTGTGTGCTGCGCGCGTGCGTGTGGAGGGGGTGGAAGACTTAGCTGTGTAAGGCTGTATGTTATGCATCAGGTAGTTGTGTAGGAAGCTTTTCTAGTGGGTTGGCAAACTGTAGATTGTTTCCTGATTTTCTTATGAAAAATATGCATGGTTCACATGGATGGTATCCCACTTCTAAAAGAACAGTCTGTCATAATGCTTAAAAAAGCATTTAGATTAAGAAGGTATTATCAGGAAGTGGTTTAAGTAAATCAAGCAGTAATCAATCAAGTCACAATGATATTCTGGAATATTAGAAGACTCTCACTTTGTTGTACAGAATATTTTTATGAAGGTGTAGATGTTTTAATATTCCTGTTATACTTTCTGCATAGTATTGTTATCTTCAATAGAAAGTCTTCTGAATGTTTCTGACATTGCAAAGTATTTACGTAAACTTAGACTTTTTCTTTTTTAAAATATCAAACTGGTCTGAAATATACAGTTACCTTTGTATCATTGAGTTAACTTCCACATAAATTCTCCATTCAAACTGCAGAAACATATTTTTAGAATACAAAGTACATACATGTATTAAAAGAAAATGAACTTTTATTAAATGAATTAAGTCGTATTTATATTACTCTTAGGTGAGGAAGAATTGCCAACTATGCTTCACTTTGCTGCTAGATATGGACTTCGTGAATTGACATCTCAAATACTTCAGTGTCCAGGAGCAGGTTATGCATGTCGGCTGCGAAATGCAAGAGGTCTGATTCCAGCACAGTTGGCTAATCATTCAGGTCACAATGATATTGCTGGAATGTTAGAAGATTTCCAGGTATTTGTTGTACTTAATCTTTTTTAGTCCGATTGGCGTTTTGATATATTAGGGATATGATTATACTGCATTATTAATTTTATTTTATTTTATTTATTTTTTGTTTGTTTAAAATCAGAATTATAACTTATTGGTTGTGGGAAAAGAGCTTCCTAGAGGCCCTTTTCCCTAGGAGGCTCAGTAGATAATGATAGCACCCTTTGTTGTGAATGACGTGGATTCCAGCACAGGGATGGAATCCCATCTGGAATGCGAAAAACCTTTATCTGGACTTTTCAAAGTGAGTTAATTAGTCTCATATGAAAATGGCAAGGTTTCTCATATCCTGGAAACTTAGGGTTTTCATCCTGAAAAAATAGGAAAACTGGCCAGAAGACTACACATGCAATTTACAGACAATGCATAATGCTTTTTCATACTGCCTTACGAAAAGGCTGATTAACTGCCCTTTCATAAGCAGTATTCACATTTCTAAGATGCCAAGTTACTTTGATGAGATAGGCCCATGCCCCATGAAAGGGAAAATGAGATGTTTATAGAAAAGCACAGAGGTTTCTTTAAGTGGAACGTTTGCATTTTTCACATCTTCTAGACTAGCTCGCCGTGTATAATGTCTGTAATCAGCAGACTAAATTTAAATTCAGTTTGGCATGGATGTTTGGGAATGCCTTCAGCTGCAGACTCATTTCATTTTCCTATATATGACTACCACTTACTTATTAGAGACCTGAAGTAGCTTGAAAAATTACCATGTTTAAATTACCATCTCTAGAATATGGTTTCACCTATAGGCATAAACTGTTAAACTAATGATGGAAACTATAGAAAGGTTGTAAACCTATATTACTAATAGACTATGTGTAATGCTCTTTTGTGGGCAGGAGTGACACATGCACAAAAAAAAAAAAAAAAAGTTTCTATAAATGCTAAGTTTTAATATATGCCAGCCTGGTTGGCTGAGTGGTTAGCATATCTGCTCTTCAGATATGCTAACTTTTGGCTGTGGGATTCAATTCAATGTGGGTTTGAATCCCACCATGGGCATGGATGTTTGTGATTGTCTGTGAAAATACTAGTGGTGGACAGTAGATGCCGTTGGTGTAGATGATGTGGTTCGCTGTAGTTGGTGGACTGGTGGAGATAGAGAGTTGTACAGTAGGTGCCCTCCCTCAATGAGTCTTTGGACTCCTTGGAGGTGTGACATAATAATAATAATCTTCCATGCATAATTTTTTTTCATCCATATAGTAAATAAATTTTTTAATCAAACTATCTCTCAAGCTGGAGCAGAGTTGTCATACACATACAGACAAATGACTATAATGAATCTGATTAAGTACTTTCACTGTATCATTTATTATATTCCATATTTCTATCAAGCAGAATTGATATAGAAAATATGTGATAGCATTAGACCTCTTGTTTTATAGGGAGCAAAAACCTGGAGCATAAGAGACCAAGATGCATGTTTCAGATCTTTGGAAATAAAATCCTTAGAAAAGTTTTTGGACCTGCTTTTTGCACTCAATAGATGAATGGAGAAGCAGGCATAATCAAGAGCTATTCCAGTTCTGTAGATCCCACTACTAACTAGTGAAATCATAGCTTGCAGACTTAGATGGTTTGGGCATGTTGGGATTACAGTTACTTCCAGATGAAGTAACTGTAATTTTGATTAAGTTTTTCTATTACAGGTGAGCTGTGCAATTTTCTTCTTGATATCCATTTTACTCATTTATGAGTATTAACTCACAGCACACCAAAAGTGGTGCTGTGATTTAATACTCTTAAGTGGGAAATGAATTTCATCGCCTAGTGTGAGACCACTACCCAACTTATTGGAGGCCTGAAGTGGCTTGAAAAAGTGCCATGTTTGGTCTGGAATATGTCAAATAAATTTAAAAAATACAAAAAAAAATCATATAAAATTGATAAAAATAGAAAATAAATACCCTTAACCCACCCACTCTACAAATATACTATAGGTTTTAAAATAACATTTTGTGGGTGGGATCAATATAAAAAATCTCTCTCTCTCGGATCTCCTCATGTCTGAGGACTCGTGACTTTCCTGATGATGCTTCGGCATTTCTTTCTTTCCTGTGCCTCTCTTATTGCTTGTTCTAGTTTAAGTTCAGTGATTCTTGATATTTAGTCAATCCACCTGTTGGGGAGTTTTCCTCTTTTTCTTTTCTCACATGGTTTACCTTGGAGATTACTTTTTCTAGGCGGTTGCCTTCCCTTCTACATATGTGTCCAAAATATTGCAGTATTCTCTTTTCGATTATGTTTATCAGGCTTGTGTGAATATTCAGTTCTTCTAGAATACTTTTGTTTGTTCTCTTTTCTGTCCAAGACACTCTTAACAATCTTCTCCAGCACCAGAGCTCGAACGCCCTAATTCTTCTTTTCAACCAGTGGATATTGTTGATATTGTGAACTACAGGTTACAAGAACAAACAAATTATGATAAATTTTTAAGCTGTTTGATATTTTCTTTGGATTCAAATCATCATCCTATGTACAAAAAACACTTGGCACATATGACAAGCACTAACAATTAACTATGGAGATATTCTCAAATTGTAATGGATAAAAGAACTAACATCATTAGGAAATGATCTCTAAGAGAGCAAATATGGACAGCTAGCTTATATGAAGTTTGAAAGCAGTGCAGATATTGCATTTCTTTAAAGCTAATGGCTATTTTTTTAGCCATTAGCTTTAAAGCCTCATTTTATTACAATTCTCATATAGAGAATTGTAATAAAATTACTATAATTTGTATGTTGAAAGGGAGAGAGAGAGATGTGAAGTGACAGGAGGAACATTTTGCTATTTTTTTGGCATTGTTAACACTGGTTTCCCTTACAGGTGGCTACAATGATATTAGAGTCACTGAGAGGGAAGCCCTCAAATCTCTGTTTCAACCAGAGATTCGAGGCTCTGTTGAGAGAGTTTTTATGATACCCATACTGTTGGCAGGGGGAGAGGATGAGAGAAAGTTTGCATATATATCTATCCATGTGGTTATGTTTTCTCTAAACTGAGAAAGAAAGAGTACAATTTCCTCTCTGCATGTCATGAATGGTTTCCTCTCTTCAGATTTGTCAAAGCCAGGATATTTCTAAGACTGTGTACTTATGTCTACACTTCTTCCTCTTGTACCTTAATGAACTTCTCTCACTTATCTTGAATCCTATCCATAGTTTTGCATATGAGAATACACTCCACTCATATGCAAAATATGAGTGGAGTGTATAGACCTGATTAAAATTGGGAAAAATAAAACCTGGAGCTGAACTGTAATTGGTAATTGCTTGTGTTGTTACATTGTTGGAGAAATGGAGAAATAATAGAGGCTTACTGAATTATTTTGAAAAGACAATGCAGAAACAGAGCATCTACAAAAAAAGGAAGGAGTGTGTGTGTGTGTATGAGAGAGAAAGAGAGAGAGACAAAAGAAAGAAAAAGAGAAGGGGGGGTCATATATCAAACAGACTCTACTTTTCTGGAGTATCAAAGATTATTAATTACAAAAGATTTGGTGTATCATCACATATGTGAAAAAAGTATTCTTGGATCAAGCATTAAGAATTATACAAACAGATGAGAAGCAGTGTTGTGAGCAGAAGAGGCTACCATATTTTATTGGAGGCTGAATCTACAATATGATGTGGTTATTTATTTCGTGTCCAAACACAAGTGGTACAGTAGTAAATAAGTGGTACAACATGATTTACAACAAATTAGGATACATTACAATGAGATTAGCTTAGATTTGGTAGGTGAATTATACAGGGAAATAATAATTAAATATGAAAAAAGGAAACTATACATAACTTATATACAATAAATATGGTCAGATGTTCCTCCAGTATCTTGCACAATCAACTGCTCTTTCTTATGATGTTGCAGCAGGAAAGGCTAGAGATGTATGTCCACTCAAAAAATGAAATCTGATCTTGACTGTGATATGAATATTATCAAAAGTAAGATGGAATGATGTGAGATACTTACAAGAAATATGACAGGACTTTGTTTTAGCAGCACTGAAGTTTAGTAGATTATCCTCACCCCCACTGAAGAATTGTAAGGAGTTGGTATCTAAAACTTTGTTATGGAAGATTTTGAAGCTTGAATCGTTTCAGGACTGCCAAGTCTAGTGAATGATTCAAGCTTCAGAATCTTCCATAACAGAAAGATATGACTTTCTTTGATCTGTCATAAATATGTAGGAAGTATTAGGCACACCCCTGTGGCTTGAGCATTATTCCAATACCTGAAAGAATATCTACACCTGATTCAAAAAGTCTTTGAATGCATTATTATTAGGTTTGGTTTGGAGTATACTATTAATAACTTGCTGTAGAACTCTTTTACTACATTTTTCAATGCTTTTATTTAAAAACTGGCTGTGCAATCGTTTTATTATTTTTACTGTTTTACTATTTTAAAATAAGCATTACATTGCCATAAGCATATATACGAGGGTGGTCTGAAAATTTCTCGGCCTCACAATGAAAAAAAAATTTATAATTTCAAAATTATTTTCATTTTTCAACATAATCTCCAATCTTGCAAATAGTGTTGCCATCTTTGGTCAAGGCCGAGAACTTTTCAGACCACCCTCGAATTTTATTATGCGATAAATATGAAATCTTAACATTGCTTTTCTTTCAGAAGGTGATTGAATCTCGTCAGAAAAATAATGGCAACAAGATGAATAAACAGCTGCCAATTGTTAATGGTATTTTCTAATTTAATATTTTATCTGTATGTTTTATAGTGTACTGAAATTATATTCTCTGAGTATAACTGTTGGAAATCAAGAATGCTGCCTTTAACTTTGTGTTGAATTTTGATTGATATTACATAAAGTATAAATTTGCATATATGCTGCTTTTTCTATGAAGTTCATTCTGCCTATTGATACCTTGTCATAGTATAATATTAAGTTTATTATTCCAGTAAAATATCAAATGATGCTTTGTTTACTTAACGAGCAAGGAAAGGAGATCACTGCTGCTTGGGTGATATTCAAGAACTCTCTAGTAGAAGCAATATCTAAATGTATTCCAAGGTTCAGAAGGTTAAATAAGGTAGGTATGAAATGGATGAATGAAGAGATTAAACATGCAGTATAGAGAAAAAAGGCATTATGGAAGCAACATAAGAGAAGTGGTAATAATCAATTTCATGAGGATTACAAAGAACAGGCTAGGAGGGTGACTCAGTTGGTAGAGGTAGCAAAAGTTCAGTATGAGCAGTAGTTAGCTAATGAAGCCAAAAAAAAAAAATCCTAGGGAGTTCTTTCAATATGTAGCCAGCAAAAAAAAAAATGATTTTGGAAAGATGATATTAATTGGAGAAAATGGTATAAGAACGACTGTTGCATTGGATGTAGTCGAGATATTTAATGAGCATTTTATAAAGGTCTTTCATCTTTGTGAATGTGACATCATGGAGAGTTTGAGAGCAATGGATGATGAGGAGGAGAGACTGACTGTAAATAAGCAAGAGGTGTATGGGGACTTGAGAAAACTTGACTTGATGTTAATAAGGCTGTGAGACTTGATAATATATCACCACAAATTTGAAAGGAATGTGCCAGGGAATTAACATCTGCCTTGACATATTTGTTTAATATGAGTCTTTCATTGGGTCAAGTTCCAAAGGAGTGGAAGGAAGATAAGATTGTGCCACTTCATAAGGGAAGTGACAGAACTCAAGCATCAAATTGTATGCCTATCTGTGTGTCAGTTGTTGTGGTTAAGATGTTGGAGAGGCTGTTGAGAACCAAGATCCAGAATTGGGTTGACTACAGTGGTATTATCTTTGATGGATAGCATGGATTTCTAAAGGGAGGTCATGTTTTAGTAATCTACTTACTAGTAGATTACTTAGGAGATGGATACACAATAGTATACTTAGATTTAGCAAAGGCTTTGGATAGATTACTGCATGATAAGTTGATAGTCAAACTAGAGCAGATGGGATTGGATATTAGACTAGTGCATTGGATTGGAGAGTTGTGTATGGGGCAGCAGTATCCCAGAAGAGGAGAGTCACTAGTGGTGTTGTTTGGGAGTCTGCTTTAGGGCCATTGCTGTTTAACCTGTATATTATTGAAATTGGAGAAGATTTGAATGGGGATATTCAGTTGTTTGCAGATGATGCAAAGTTGGAACGAACTATAAGGAGTAGAGCAGATGTTTTTGCCTTACAAGAAGACTTGAATAGATTGAGTGAATGGTCATGAGAGTGGGTGGGAATATCTGTTTAATGTTGCAAAATGTAAGGTTTTAATAATTGGGAAACAAAGATGGGATGTATAATTTACGCTTGGTGAGGGATATATTGTTGGAGGTGAAGGAAATAAGAGATCTCGGGGGTGATGAGGATAAGGATCTAAAATTTAGAGGATATTACCAAAATTCTGAGGACAACACAACGAATTCTGTGATGCAGAGGATACCGGCCTGTAGAAGTAAGGAGATAAGATATGGTATAAGAACAACTGTTGCATTGGATATAGTTGAGATATTTAATGAGCATTTTATAAAGGTCTTTCATCCTTGTGAATGTGACATCATGGAGAGTTTGAGAACAATGGATGATGAGGAGGAGAGACTGACTGTAAATGAGCCAGAGGTTTTCAAAAGGATGAAGAGATGTTGGAAAGGATCCAGAGATGATTGACTGAGATAGTTTCTGATCTCTAGAATGTTGAATATGAGGAAAGGTTGAGAAGATGCAATTTACAGAGAGTCTAGTGGATAAGAGGAATGATATGATAGAGACATACAAGTTGGTAATAGGTTGTTATAGGATGAATGTTGAAGAATTTTTTTTATAAAATGTGGGAGATTGGGAGAGAACAAGGGGTTATCCCTGGAAGCTGTATAAGAAGTGTGTGAACAAGGGAGTGAGAAGCAGGTTTTTTTTGCATGCAGAGTTGTGAATGATTGGAATGCCTTGCCTGAGAGTGTGGTGTCTGCAGAGAATTCGAATGCGTTTAAGGTAAGGTATGATGAGCTGTGTGTATGATAAAGGAACCTCCTAGATGAGTCTCTAACTCCACGGTGTTTTAAGATAATAATAACAATAATAATTAGATTGAAATTGCTGGCAGTTTCAATCTGATTAAGATCAGTCCATTTTGAATTGCCAGCCATTGTGGGGTCTGTGTATGTGAGATTTGTCTGTAGGTTCCTTACTTGGAAGGATTACTTAATGTAACATTAATTGAGGAATTGTTTTTTTGAGAAGTCCAGGATGCATCCTTCCCATTTTCTTACAGTCTCTTCACTGTTATGGAATATAAAACTGCATTAATCATGCACTGTGAATCATATTGCCTCAAGGTTGTCATAATAGGAAGCTCTTTAAAAATTGTATATTTTTATTTTTTTCTGCAAACATGATGATGGTTGATTTTTCAGTCATAGGAGCATCTTGATTTTTCTGGCAGATTATGTAATAGCTTTTGAAGATTTGTTCCTGTTAGTAATATTTGGTTGGATATATTTTTAAGGCATATTTGTTATGAACTGCAGTGTGTGTATATATATATACTGGCTACTTGGAAAGTTTATTTTTGTGCTGAAATATTAATAATATGAAGATTGTAGAGCAAAAATAAAGAAATTGATGCATGCCATACTTTTTAAATTATTGCTATGGTTTCAACGTGGATTTTATTGTTAGTGTGTCCACTATCCAACCAAAGGATGCAGGTTCGAATCTCACCATAGGTGTGGAAGAGAAAATTATTCACCTAGTGTCAGGCCACTACCCTTCTCATTGTGGAAGGGGGGGGGGACTTGAAGTAGCTTGAAAACATTGTATATTTCTAGAATAGGGTTTCCAGATTATCTGAAAATATTATTATTATCATTATTTAATATCATCAGGTAAATTCATGAAAATAGATTTTCTGTATTCAGCTTATGAAAACTTAATTTCTTACAGAATTTTCTGCCAAGTTTCTTGGCCTTTACAAGCAAGTCAAAAATACAAATTAGAATATAATAATTCAAGTCAAATGTATAAGAATAGAAATTGTGGTGTGATGTTACAGGAGTAAAGAGCTAATTATCTTTTCTTTTTATAATTATATACATAAAAATTACAGTAATATTTGATGTTTATCAAAATTATTTTTTCATATAGTTTCATTTCACATAGTTTATCAAAATTTTTGTTCATTAACAATATAGGAAAGGATCTGAGAGGAACTGTTCATTTGTTTGCAGATGATGCAAAGTTGGGTAGAGCAACAGTGAATGCACATGATGTCAAAATTTTGCAGGATAATTTGGATAGATTGGAGGATTGGGCTAAGGAGAATGGATGTCAATTCAATGTGGCAAAATGTAAGATTATGCATTTTGGGGTGAAAAGATTAGCAGCAATATACCACATTGGTGGAGCTGTACTCAAGGAGATTGATGAGGCCGGGGATTTGGAAGTGTCGGTGGATAGGGAGTTGAAGTTTAGGGGGCACATTGCAAAAGTGGCTAAATCAGCTCATCAAATCACTAGATTACTGAAGAATACTTTGACGAGCAGAGATAAGCAAGTTATTGTTCCTCTGTATCAAGCCTTGATAAGACCCCATCTTAACTACTGTGCCCAGATTTGGGCACCAGGGTTTCTTCTTGATGAGGAGGAGGTGGAAAGGATCCAGAGGCTGGTGACCAAGATGATATCAGGTCTATGGAATGAACCTTATGAGAACAGGTTGAAGATTTGTGGGTTGCAGAAATTGGTTGATAGGTGGAAAAGGATTGATATGATTGAGACAATCAAATTATTGAAGGGTTTCTATAAGATTAATTCAGAGGATATTTTTGAGAACAGGACTGGTGGTGGTGGGATGACTAGGGGCCATCCATGAAAACTGGGCAAGAGTGTGGTTAGCAAGGGTGTTAGAGCTAGGTTTTTTACTTGGAGAGTGGTAAATGAGTGGAATAAGCTTCCAGAGTCTGTTGTGTGAGTGAGTTCAAGGCAAAGTATGATAAATACTGTGTGAATGTTGAATAGTTGTTCTTGACATGTTGTTTAGGGCCTCCCTCGATGAGTCTAAGGACTCCTCGAAGTTGCCTGCAATAATAATAATATTTCCCAAAACTGGGAAAGTCTGTGATAGCCATTTCTGATTAATCTTTCTAATATGAACCAGCTTTTATAGAGGAATCTGATTTAGTTTCATCAAACTCCGCCAGGGAGAGTAGGTAAGACTTATTTTAAGCATGTTAAGTAAGACTTGACATGTCAGACTCCTCGTAAATAATGTAAACTTGATGTTCTTTTAAAGGGCACCAAGTAATAATTATCGAACTTCTTACTTACTTGTGTAGCTGAAGGCATCAGATAAACTCCAGCACATGATGACGAATCATGCCTTTTGTAGAATGGAAGGAAGATAATTTGGAAACAGAACAAAAAACTGACTAGTGTTATGTCTTATGGACTTCATCCCTTTTATGTAAATATATATTCTGTAGTTTCTATTATCTGTCACTTTAAGGACATCAGCTGTTCCGTTGCCGACAAATTTATAATTGTTTAAAACGACTGTGCCAGCCGGCAACTGAATTCTGATACACAATTAAACAACTCAAAATAATAAAGGGATCAAGTGATTTGCAGTCGTGGTCCCTCCTTTTTCTTTTGGCAATGGATTCCCCCTTTACTTATGCATGGTTCTAAAGTTTAATAAGTGGTAATTCAAATCTCAGAAAACGACAGACTCATGAATTTTGGGTTAAAGAAATACATTTATTTTAAACACTTACATATATACACTTTAAATAGTAATTTCAATACTAAAGAGTCTGAACTCCCCCCCCCCCCCTTTATGTTAAGATATCCAAAATATGTACTCCTAAATTTATTCTAACAGTCCCACACTTTCTTTTGTGTTACTATGTTCAGACCGGTTAATTCACACAGAGTTACTCAGTTCCCACATATAAAAACAACAATGCACATAGTTATATACAATCCTTGTGTAGAGCATATCAGACGTATTCCCTCTTGCAATTTTAACATGGGATAATATTCTTGTTTATGCTCAGGCTTTATCCTCCCCCCCCCCAACTTAGTTAATATTCAAGCTAATTTCTAACATAATGTCATAAATGTTTCTTCCAAATAAACAGTTTGAAGGTTTGGTTCCTTTCTCAGCATAAGCTTAGAGTGGCACTAGCTTATTAGACATAGGCAGATTAGTCCAAAAACAGTCCTTTAGGCAGTATATGAAAGTTAAATGTGTGGAGCTCCTTAATTCCCTGGTTCCTATACCTTCTTTGGTTACTATTCAAAATGAGTACGAAAACTTGTACATTACCATTCTTGTCTTTTCACAGAGTTGCTGAGACTTCCTTGATTACACTTCCGTGTTTTCTCACCACGTATTCTCATGGCATCTGCGACTTACTTCTATCATCTTCGAAAGGTTCACTTTTTGCTGACTACACATTGGCATAACTAACCAATAGCTCTTTACTGGAAGTCACTGAAGGAATGAGGCGACTATACTCAGCACGGCACATTCAGCAACTGGGAGATTGTTTCTGGGTACCGGAGGTAAGCTTCCCCAGCTATCCAGGACTTGGATCAGGAACGCAGGAACAGAAAACAAGAGAGTGATTGAATCTTGCACCGGATCTTATATTGTAAATGCAAGCACCCTCTCTCGATGACTACTTCATGCTCATAGCAGCGGCCGATTGGTCACTGCAACTCCGAACTGTTTTGACATGGCTCTAATACATATATCATCTTATATACATCTAATAATAACATTTCAGTATTGATACATAATTTTCCCTTGTTAATTTTTTCACAGACATTATCAACTTTAATTATGGGCTTCTCAAAATCACTTAATATCTACAACTAAAGATGGTTAGACATACTTCTGAGTGAGCATATGTACACTATCCTTTTAGCTCTTCTTCTGGAGGCATAAGTATGTCCTTATCCTTAGATCTAATCGTTACCGTATGTTGGGTCGGAAGCAGGATGACTCACCAATAGTGAATCAGCACTTTTTCCGACACAACACTAGCATACTTTTAGAGTGTGCATGTGTACTAGCTGCTATGAAACACCTTGAACATATGGAAAAGAGATTCTGCAGATGCCAAGAATGATTATTATACAAATTAAAGATGCCAAGAAATCATATTCTTGGTTTAATCCTTTATCCAAGTGTAAGCAAACAAAGTTTGGGTGTGAAGTATCTTCAAGACTGGGCTACTTGTGTATAGAGGCTAATAACTTCAAATCGATTGCTTTAGTATCCCATAATGCCAAGTACACATCCTTTCAGTGTGTGTGTGTGCGTGTGTGTGATATGGATCGATAGATGAAGTAGGATCCCCAAATTATCTAACCAATAACTCAACTAGAATATTCAATTAATGTACACTGGTGTACGATCTTTTATGGATAGAATTATCATACAAAGACCAAGAAAGAATAAAAGCTCACCTGGGCATGCTCCAGTATCATATAGATTTGCTGCTCCTTCTGAAATATCTCAAGTTAAATTGGCCCAGTAAGGACTATTTGATTAAGTACTGAATTTTTAGAAAGCTAAATATTTTTCTGAAGTCTGTATATACTAATGGTACTTTGTTTTAAATATTTTGTTAATTTCATTAAATATCTCTACCTCTTGTGTGTTATATGCTTATTATATACTTGCAGAGCTACAGAATACTTCGGAAACATTTTATGATGTGCCACTTAATTTTCCTATTCCTGTGGCTTCTAAACTTAATCGTCAAACTGAAGATGATGTTTCATCATGTGAATATGTGAAAATGATTGGTTTCAATTCTGCAGATGCAGGTGAGTTTCCATACTACTGCTACTACTACTACTAATGATGATAATGATGATTATCATAATAATAATTATAATAATAATAATTATTATTATTATTATTATTGACTTATAGGAGATCTCACTAAAGCAGCAATACATGTTTCATACTGTACCTTAAACTTATTTATGTATCATATTCACACCACATCCTAGCAATGCATTCCACTTACCCACCACTCTCCACATAAAAAAAAAACTGTTTCTTGGTTCTTTGTTCATTGCACTCATGTGGTGCAATTTTAGTTATGGCCTCTTTATTATTATAGAGAAACTTCTCTATAATAGTAATCTGGTAAAATTATTACCAGATTATTCGATAAGTCAATAAAATTAGCAGTTTTCATTCTTTAACTTGTCTCTATAACCAACATTCTAGAGAATTATTCATCGCATCTCTAGATCTTCTCCAGTTTCCTTATCCCAAGAAATTCTATTAGGGTAAGGAAACCGTTGGGAAACCAAATAGTGTCAGGTACAGTCTGAGCTCTAAACAGTGGTATAACCATGGTCTTATTTTTATTTGTTAGTGTCCTTCTTATCAGTACTACAGCTTTATTAACATCTAGCCTATTCACTATGTTCATATACAATATGAAATGGGAGATGTACAAAATGTACATCTCCCGTTTCCTTCACTTCTGATCCTTGTAATGCTTGTCACACTTCTAGGATTTGCACAGCATCACTCTTGCCCAGTATGAAATATACAAAGTGCTCATTAAATAATTTCACTGCAAAGTGACCACCACAGAGAATATTTCGCCATTGTCACTGTCCAATAGCGCATTTTCTGTCATTTTTTTCCCCTATTGCTTGCCACACAAGGGAAAGTACTTTCTTGAATTGCCTTTGGTCTTATTGGACAATCTATTCTCACATTGATTTTTTTCTTTCTTTTTTCTTTTTTTACGTGACTCTTACCTACAGTTAGGTTGTAAATATCTTGAGTCACCCAGAGTGCTAATCTCTACATGATTAGCTCTATGTATGGCTCAAGATTTTTAATATTAATTTACTTTTTTTATTATTATTTTTTTTTAAATCTTCATCCATCATCATCATCAATTTCCTGATATATACACTCAAGGGGGTGTTCAGGCTACTATGATAACACTACATGATTAAGTTTACATTATTAATAATCTCCTATCAGCAATTTTTCTCCAAATTAGTCTGTTTGGAGAAAAATTGCTGATAATTGCTAAATTAGTCTATTAATTGTCACCACTCTAATATTGTCATATCTAACATTTTATTCTTCTATGGCACTTCTGACTGAATCAATCCACCTTGGCCATTTTTGCATCAAACACTTGTTTTTCTAACCTTTCCTTGCCCATTCTATTTAAGTGGCCATACCTTAAATTAGAAGCCTGTGTAGCTCAGTGGATGTGGCGTTTGCACACCACCGCGCTAGGCCGCACGAAGGAAGTCTTGGTTTCGAGTCTAGTCGGCGACTAGAGGAAATTTTTCTAAGCCTTTTTTCGACCGGTTCCCGAGTTAGTCGATCTCTGGCACGGGCAAGCAGGTTTTCCCTCCCGGAAACTCGGGTTTTTCGTCCTGTAAACTCAAGAAAATCGACCGTAGAACCCACATTATTTCAGACATAAATATATTGTGTTAGGGTTAGAGACCACGAGATGGCGGCACATTTGAGCCGTCTCTCTTCACTGCGTACCGCTTAATTAGTGATAGCCTTGGGCCATCTGTCTCTGATTGGGTACCAGTGGAGATTGAACTGCCCACTCAGTCTCCAAAAAAAGTTAGATAGGGCTAAATGGCCTCGCCTACTCCCGTATATACGGGAATAAAAAGGCGTTAGCTGATTTTTTTTTTTTTTACCTTAAATTAGCTCTGCTCACACATTCCTGAATGCAAGTAATGTCATGTTCCTTTCCGATAACTTCATTTTTATTATGATTCTGCTATTAATGCCACCTGTTCAGGCCCCTAATTTTTATAAGGACTCTCATATCTGTGGTCTCCAAACTTTGATCAAGTGCTTTATTTCTAATCCAACTCTCGAATAAATAACTTAAACCTTGTTTAAATACTGTCTTGTATGCTTGTAGTTTGATGTTTTGGCCTAATTTTTCGCTTATTCCATATCACAAATAACATGAATATCTCCCTGCAGTTCATTTTTAGTATTATTGACATAAAGATAATAGTAACAGTCCTAATTCTGAGTCTAGTGCACACATTTTTATCACCTTCTTTCTTCTTCTTCTTGATGTTGTCCTCCCCCCAACACACACACATATCCTTTGATGTTGTATTAATTGGGCTGATTGCTTGTTCAGCCTATTAGTTGATTAACTAAATTCATTCATTGCATCTTTAATATTAATCTGTTATGTTAGAGCCTCAATAGCTCAGTTGGTATAGATGAAGTCTGAGATGGTCGGAAAGACCTGGGTTCGATTCCTATCTGTGACATGAGGAACCTTTATCTGGTCTCTTTCAATGAATAAATTAGCCAGTCCCATACGGAGGTAGGGAGTTTTTTCCCAGAAACTCGCTTTTTTTTGTCCTCCAGAATAGGGAGACCGGCCCTGTGAACACACACAGATTACAGTCAAGAATACTTAAGACGGTCCCTTCAGCCTCAGGTCTGATTCATCAGCTATGCCAATTCCCAGCCTGGATAAAAATAGGGGGGGACTGAGATGGTGCCATACCTCCCGTAAAAGAGGCTCACAGCCATTGAACCATCATACGAAATAAATAAAAAAATTTGTTATGTGCACCAAATGCATTAGCAAAATCACAGTATATCTGTAAAACTCGATGTAGCTTGGAAATACCAAAGCGCTTTACATCGATTTTTACAAAGGTCAAGTCTCATGAGATTGTTACAAAAATAACCTTGTATGTTTCTGTATATGTTATTCTAAATATTAATGTAAATAACCCTATGGGAATTGACTGTACTTACTGCTTTAACAAAAATGTCTAGAATGTCAAAAACAAAGGCAATGCTTTGCCACCGGAATTTGTTTAATAGCTCTGTATAAGGGAAGAAGAAAGTTGTTTACGATTTAAGTGTATAAGAAAGTTGCTTGCGAGCTCTGCGTATAAACACCTTCAAAGTCAGTGTCATAGAGATCGGCAATGTTCAGACAAGTTTCCGCTGCACGACAAGATAGGATTAAAGGAGTGCACGGAGGAGAAGAAAGAACAGGTCAGTCTTAACAGAAGATCAAGGAGTCGTGCCAAATTTTTTGGGGGTTACAACCCTTCGTGCAAGGTCCTGGAGAATGTGAAATAAAAAAGGACTGAGCCAAACATCGTGGTCGGCAGAGAACCAGGGAGTCGGCAGTTAGAGGCAATATCAGCAGATAGTGGGAGAAAAGTTGGCAGTTAGAGGCAAAAATATCAACCAGAGCCCACGCCAGACGAGAGAACAGCCAATGTAAATACCCGAGACAGTGTCGGTCGGATGTATTTTTGCCGCAGGAGGTCAACCGAAGCCAAAAGCCGTAGAGCGATCTTTAAGCCTGTATGCTGAAACCTCTTGCCTGAGCTTTTCGAGTACCGGAAAATTGCAGTCCAAAGCTGCTAATATCCCGACGAAACGCCCCTTGAAGCAAGACTCTCCAGACGGAACCCTATGGCCCGAGATGACAGGAAAAGCATAGGGACTTTAGTGCAGGACCTTTGGATGAGTGTGAAACACAGAGCCTCTGTAAGTTTGTTCCATCTTTTGTTGTACATTCCTTTTGTAATCTAGGAGATACATTATAAATGGACTGATGAGAATTAACTTAATAGTAATAAGAAGTGTCTATAAGAGAGTCCTCTGATTTGTTATTAATTGGAATATAATTTGTGAGATAACTTGGCATAGATAGCTAATCTCTTTGTGAGTAAATTAGAGTTTCAATAATTTGATTTAATAAGCGGAGAAGTAATTGAGTAATTATATTGTATAGTTATTTAGTATTGAAAAGGGAAAGTTTGTTTCTTTATGCTAAAAGTCTAACAGATAGGTAGAGAGAGTAACCTCCCTATCGTTTAATTAATGTACTTTGTTATTAATGTAAATAAATGTGTTTTAATTATATGTCAATAGAGTGCCGCCTGATCTTTTATTTTACAATGCACTGTTCCTAAATAAACTCAGATCTGTGAGCTGGAAACAACTAAGGCATTAAAAGTGTAGTTTAAGTACTTCAGAACCACGACTGTTTATGTAAACTTTATTGAAGGAATATATGCTAGTAAGAGAGAGAGAGAGAGAGAGAGAGATACCGGATGTATTACTGAGTCTTATGCCGATATAGAAATACTGGTGGCGCAGTCTTAACAAATAAATTTTCCAGTGTTCATAGGCATACGACTAGTAAATACGAAAAGTGGATAAACATGGTATGCAACAGAATAAGTAAGAAAGGTTACGAAAGCAAAAGCGCACTGCTAATTGGAATAAAGATATTACAATAGCGGGGTAACCAAACAGGCTTACAATATAGCCAAACAAACAGCATTTTGTTAGAAGTAGTCATTCGTTACATATCAACTATTCTCATTACTTTATTCAAAATTGTACCCAGATTACTCAAACATGTCTATTGTTTAACAAATATTCAGTCCCTTTACAATTTTTACAAAATCTTAACTACCACTGTTGAAATTCAAACCAGTCCATATTTGAGTGCTTTCATTTTGCTACAGCCCCAGTGCAGTGGCACTAAGTTATGAACAACGTTTATGTTGGGCCCATACATGAGAGGTTGGAAAGGAGGAACTTATTCACATTAGATTTGAAGTCCTGTGAATTATATTCCTGCGGAAACACATGGAGTGCAGGCTGTTCCAGAGTACAGCAACAGCAGCAGGAATGAATGGATTTGTAGAGAGAGAGAGAGAGAAAGAGATTGTTTAATGCTAATTCTGATAATCATTTACCATGGAAATATTATAGAGGGTGCATGCAGTAGATATTAAATACCTGTGTGAGAGTGGTTGGAGTGAGTTGTTAAGAGATGAGGCATTAATCAGTTGGATTGCTCTCTTCTGTATTACATAAAGTATTTTTTTTAGGGAACTCTTGGGGGCAATGCCCCCAGATTAGTGGTATAGCTAGAGCTTTTGCCACCCAGGGCTCTCCCTGAGTTTGCCACCCCTCTCATGAGTGCTACAGAAATACTACAAAAAGTCAAAACGACGTATAGAGAAATTAAAAACATTAAAACACTATGTTTATTTTTGAAGTAAAACTTTAATTTCAACATTCTAAAATGTTATTTTTCTTGCTTTTCTGTTAGCAAAATCGTCGATGACATTGGCAAAGTCTCTTTCATAATAATGTAGGTAATTCTTAATCAATTTTATTTAGAAAAACTCCTCTCACAACTAGCAATACTTACAACAATTGTGAGGAAAATTCGCAGTAGCATTACAATCTTTGGAAATGAGTTCTCGAGACTGTATTTTAGAATAAACTGCAAAAGTTCAAAAAGGTTCAAAGTGCTGCCTGGGGCGGATCGCTCCTCCCTAGCTACGCCTCTGCCCCAGATGTGTGAGCAGTATTCAATAGGTGGACAAATTTATGATTTGTACAGGATTAATAGCTTTTAAGAGATAAATAATGGCTTGAGCAAAAGAGAAATCCTAAGTTTTTTTTTTTTTTGGATGCTGAGGAAGCAATGACTGTAATGTGTTTATCCCAGAAGAGTTTTGATGTCGAAGTAAATCTCAAGGAAAGAAATCTCAGCTTGCCTAGAGATGATTTGGATGTTAAAAGATAAGGCTGGGAGAATATGGTTCTTTTTGTGGGAAATAAGGCAGAACTGTGTTTGGTAGGCATTGAAACTGACAGGGTTATCTGAGCCCCCCCCCCCTCAAAGAATAGTTTGGAGATCAGAATTTAGGATTGCAGAGGTTGTTACTCTGTGGGTTATGGTGGTTTGTGTGATACAAGGTTTGTCAAGTGAGAAGGAGAAATATAGTGTCATTGGCAAAGCTGTGTATTGGATTGATGGTAATTGGGGTGGTCATTGATATATCTGCTGGCCTGGTTGGGCCGAGTGGTTAACGTATCTGCTCTCCAGCCAAAAGGTTGCAGGTTTGAATTTCGCCATGAGCATGGATGTTTGTTTGTGAAAATACTAGTGGTGGTGGTAGACGGTAGATGGCGTTGGTGTGGATGATAAAGGTAGTTGCAGCTGATGGAGTGGTGGAGACTATAATAAACTAAATTTATTATAGTCTAACCAAGTGGAAAATAAACTTCCAACATCAATTATTGTTACACGAAGCAAATGCACTGCGATCTAACACAGTGTGAGAATTATCACGCCAATTGCAGCTAGACTCATCGATATTCATTTACACTTGTCATTGCATATTACAAGTGATTCTGACACTGCTCATTTGGGCAAATAAAAAAAAAAAGAATTTATTTATTTTTATTTTGTATATGCAGCACCCCCACTTAAAATTTTCACCAGCCGCCGCTGGTAGGTACCCTTCCTCGATGAGGCTTTGGACTCCCTGGAGGCGTTATGTAATAATAATAATAATAATAATAATAATAATAATATAGAAGAAAGAGTATGGGTAAGATGACAGAACTTTGCAGGACCCCAGCATTAGTTGCATAGTTAGAATATAGGGAACCATCCACCATCACGATTAGCATGCATCCCATGAGATAACTGGCAATCCAGTTACAGAAATCACAAGACATCCCAAATGAGGAGCTTACTTAATAGGCACTTGTATTAGACACAGTTTGAAGCCTTTTAGATATCAAGTGCAACCTCTTTAGATTTGCAAAACGTTTTTCATGTTACTTATCCAGAGGTGAGTAACGTAGGTGGTGAGATTCCCTATTGAATAGCTAAGGCAGAATCCATACTGACAGTCATTTATTAGTTTGAGTATCCTCAAGGTTGCATAGGAGTTGGATGTCATTGGTTCTCTCGATTACTTTGGAGAGGATTGAAACAAGATAGAGGTTGGATTGTAGTTTGATGTTAAGGATTTATCACTCTTCTTGGGAATAGGTTGGACATGGGCTAGTTTCCAGGGTGTTGGATAGATGTCAGTGGAGTAAGAGAGCATAAAGAGGCAGGGGTAGGGGGCATAGAATAGGAGTCAACACTGGAGTGCAAATCTTTAGGACAGTTGGAGGAATGCCATCAGAGCCAGGGGACCTTTTGGTATCTTATTGGGACAAGATATTTCTGATCACTTTCAGTTGAAAGTCAGAGGAGCCATTGAATGTTGGGGTGTTTGGAATGGTTGGGGGACATTTACCAAAATCATGTATGCTGGCATTTGAAGAAAAGTGTACTGCTAGGAGATTGGCTTTTTCTGTCGGTGGAGATCCAGTAGACTAATCTTTGAGCAGTTGCTGTGGGAGCAGTGTTGGGCAAAAATTATGGCCATCTATTTTTGGCAAGAGACCAAAAGGCACAACTGCCATTTGAGCATGATCATTTTTCCTCCTTTTGGGATCTTTTTTGAAATTGGATTTTGATGCATTGATGATTTTCTTGTGGCTATGAGGGAAGGTGGAGTTCTTGATGATAGCCAGTTGCAGTATGCTTGATTCTTTTTGTATAGTCTTGTTGCATCTTTTGGTGAACCAAGGCTTACTTAGAGATGGGAATTTAGCATGGAATGGAGAATATATGCTTCATTTCAGAGAAGATTACTTCGGTGATGCATACAGTACATATGTTTGAGTTGGAATCCTGAGGGCAATAATACAGTTAAGGGAATGAGGCAGAGAAGTTTTGGAGGTCATCCCATTTGGTGATCTTATGAGACCAGATGACTCTTGGTTGAGAATGGCTGTGTGAATGTTGCTCATTGCAGAATGGAAGAGATAAGCATAAGGTTGTGGTTTGAATCACCTAAGGGAGATATAACCTTCACAGTATATTTGGAGAGATCACCAGTGAGGAAGATGTCTAAAGTGTTCAGAGAGGTTGGGATTATCTGGTACTCTGGTAGGCATGTGAATAATTTGTATAAGGTCATTTGTGATGGAAAATGTCTCTGCATCTCCACTTGCTTGGTCTGTGCAGTTGGAGAAGAAAAACCGGTTGATATTGTGTCCATTAAAATCAAGAAAGATAACCTTGTTGTTAGGAAAGTTAGATTGAAGGATGTCAACTTTCACGGAGAGGAAGTTGGAGTGGTTGGTGATATTAGGAGAGTGATACAGACAGCATGTGAATTTGACAGAGTGTGGCAGAGATTTTTAGTCAAAGTAGATTGTGATTGAGAGATTTTAAGTTGAATGCTATCTGGCATGGTATGTCGAAGCAGTAGTACACTCAGGATTTAATCTTGGGGGGGAGGTGAGTTGAGTAGACGAGATGAGAATACACACTATGCATCGCATACGACTTATGACTGCAATGATCACTAATTCATAAGTAGTATAGAAATAGAAGACCACACAATATAAATAAAAAAAAATGAATTTATTAATTAGGAAAAGATTTTTGGAAAATTTTCTAGTATTTTTTCCTTTTTCTTTGGGGGGAAAGGGCCCCTTGGCCCCCTCCCTCTGGGTGTGCCACTGTGTCGGAGTGAATGTATGCACAAATGCTGCAAGGAGTCAAAGAGCATGTACTTGGGGAAGTTGAGATTGGAAGTGCTTGTAGAGACTGAAATTGGGTTTCTGTCAGAAAAGCAGTTAGTATTTTACAGACTAGAGGTGGAAGTGGACACTGGTCGAGGTTGGAGCTGAGACCATATATATTTGTAAAGTGGATCTGTAAGTATCTGTGGAATTTGTTGTTGACCAAGTGGGTCTTACATGTTTCCTATGAAGTACTTGTGCTTTGCCAGGCTCACATATGCAATTGGGGAAAAGTGACTTTTAGGTTATCCACATCTGTCATTAGTTCTAATGGGTTTGCCAGTATACATTCAGTTTCTTTCTTCTACTCTGAAAAATTCTGCATATTGCAACTTCAAAATTTAATCATGCACCTACACTTAGGTACATGGCTTATAAAACTGAATGAGTTAAGTAATCCTAATAAATTATTAAATGCAACAGATTTAATGATAACGATATTTGTTAAATGATTGCATTTAATATTTATGAACAGTTTTAAATATCTGTTGGGAAAATGTGATATTTTAAACAATATGCTTAAAAGTATATTGTGCTTAATATACTAATATGCTGTAGATTATTGTATATTTGAAAACAATCCTAAAAACTTGATTGTTTTTGGGATTGTAATATATTATTTTGTTATAATAACAGTTGATTATATTAATGTTTTGTTTTTTTGCTTGTTAGTCCATTAATCATGTATAAATGTTTTTACAGATAAGATCCAGCCACATAAAAGAATCCTTTTTGGTATTGACTCTATAGGTGAATCAAGTATAGATTCATTTATAGGAACAGAACCAGATGTTTTGCAAGAAATTGAAGAGAAAAGTGTTCCTACCATTCGTGGTAAATTTTTCAGTTTTACTTTCAGTTTAAGATAAGTAATCTATTTCTATAAATAATTATTACATCAGTAATAGCACAGTTTCTTATTACATTCTGGATCAATGAGGTCATCATCATCATCAAATTCCTGACATTTACCCTCAAGGGGTGTACAGGATATGATAGTACTATGAAAGATTTACATCATTACTAACTTCCTATCTACAATTTTCCTCCAAATCAATCTGTTACCTGTCAAGGCTTCAACATTGTCAGATCTTATATTTATGATCTTATATTTAAGATCTTATATTTATGATCAATGAGGTTGAGAAAAATAATCCATTTGAAGTAGTGAACATTAAAAGCTTCAAACACAATAACTTGGTCATTAGAAAACTTAAATTAGCAGGCAAGAATATCAAAAAAAAAAAAAAATTCAGAGTGATTAAGAACTCTAGAAATCCCATATCTATTATGCTGTATACTTGAACACTTGTGTTCTTTTCTGGATTGTAATATATTATTTTGTTATAATAACAGTGATCGTATTAATGTTCTATTTTTTTTTTTTTGCTTTATTTTGTTTACATGTGAATATATCAAGAATTTTCATTTTTGTATTTGTTTTTCATTATTAGATAAAGAAATAGTTCATTCAGAAAAGCAATCAGCTCATGACACAAATCATGGTCAAAAAGAACTCATAAAAATAATTGAATTTTACAAAAAAGGTGCTTCGTACACTGAAGTTGAAAAAATGTTTCACGAATGGCAGAATAAGCATAGAGATTCATCTAAGGAATCTATGGTGAGTGTTCCTATTTATAATATAATATATTCTGTAAATGTAAATTATGATTATGATCTTGGAATATATTTGCATTTATGTTAATTGTTTTTGTCTGTTTTTTGAGGGGGTGGTGGGGGAGTTATTCTGAGTTTTTTGTTATACAAAGACTTACTTCCCTTTGTAACAGTTGGGGACTCTTTCATTTTATTAACAAAAAAAAAAATCTACCTGTCTTTAAGATATTCTTTGATCCACAAAACCCATTTTCATCAGTCATATTAACTTGTGTGAACAACCATTACTTTTCCAGTCCAGTGCATGAAAAACATTATTATTATTATTGCACGGGCACCTCCATGGAGGTGCCCATGCAAGACCCAAATTGTCATCATCAAATTCTAGTCATTAATAACTTTCTATCAATAATTTTCCTCCAAATCAATCTGTTATCTATCAAGACTCCAATATTATCAGATCTTATATTTCTGTCTTCTAAGGCACTTTTTATTGTATCAATCCACCTATATCTTGGTCTTTTTCCTGCCAACCTGGCAGAGAAAACTTGTTTTGCTAATCTTTCTTCTCCCATTCTGTTTTAAGTGAGATTAGCTCTGCAAACACATTCCTGGATGCTGACAATGTCAAGTTCTTTCCTAATATTCTCATATTTAATATGATGAAGAAAGGGTACATGGGAAGTTGGAGTAGTGGTGAAAGAAATGAAGAAGGTAAAAGAATCATAGAATATGCTGTGGCCTTCGATCTGGCTATTGCTAACATGTGGTTCAAGAAGAGAGTTCGGCATCTGATAACCTATAAGAGCGGGGATAGAATGAGTCAGACTGACTATATTATGTGCCGTAGGAAACAATTGAAGGAGGTGAAAATTTGTAAAGTGATTAATGGAGAAAGTGTAGCAGCACAGCACAGGTTGGTTGTGGTAGACTGTGATATAAAAGGGGAAAAGAAGAATAGATGGAAGTGGCGGATACAGAGGAGAATAAAGTGGTGGAAATTGGAAGAGGAAGGCCCAAGGAATAAGTTTAAAGAAAAGGTATTAAAAGAAATGAAGTTACCAGAGAATGTGGAAGAATGGTGAGACGTTAATAGTCGGAATATTAGAAAAAGTGGAGAAAAGGTGCTTGGTATAACATCAGGAAAGGGACCGCCTGAGGATAAGGAGGCATGGTGGTGCAATGAGGAGGTGCAGTTGGAGATGAAGTAAAGAAAGAGACAAAGAAAAAATGGAACATGACTGGAACTAGAGCTGACAAGGAGGCATATAGATTAGCGAAGAAAAATGCAAAGAGAGCTGTGGCAAGGGCGAAAGCGAGGGTAGTTGATAAGGTTTATGAAGAACTGGAGAGAAACAGTGGTGAAGCCCAGTTGTTGAGAATAGCGAAAGCCAGAGATAAGGCCTCAAAAGACATAACATCAGTCAAGCAGATAAAGGATGCCTCAGGAGTAGTATTACAAGAGGAGGACAAAATCTGAAGAAGATGGAAAGAATATTTTTGTAAACTACTAAATGAGGAGAATCCGAGAGAGAGGTGTGAGGATGGAGAGGCAAATGAGAGACCGGTGCAAGACATAAGTAGAGAGGAAGTGGATTGGGTACTGAGAAAAATGAAGAATGGAAAGACTGTGGGGGCAGACCAGATACCTGGGGAAGTGTGGAAAAGTTTGGGCAGTGAGGGCGTGGATATGTTATGGGATCTGATGAGGAAAATAGCCCAACAGGAAAAGATACCAGAGGAATGGAGGAAAAGTATTCTCGTCCCAATCTACAAAAGAAGAGGAGATGTTCAAGACTGTGGCAACTATAGAGGGATCAAGCTGATGTCACACACATTGAAGATGTGGGAAAGAGTAATTGAAGGGAGGATACGGCAGGAAACGAAAATTGGTGAGGAGCAGTTTGGATTTATGCCAGGAAGAGGGACAATGGATGCGATCTTTGAGGTAAGGCGATTGATGGAGAAATATAGAGAGATGCAAGTGGAGCTGCACATGGTGTTTATAGACCTGGAAAAGGCATACGACAGAGTGGCCAGGCAGGAGGTATGGGGAAGAAGGGGATGTCGGAGAAGTACGTGAGGATGGTGAAGGAGATGTATGAGGGAACAGAAACTCAGGTCAGGTGTAGTGTCGGCATGACAGAAGGGTTCCCCATTGTTGTAGGGCTACACCAAAGGTCAGTTCTGAGCCCCTACCTCTTTGACCTGGTCATGGATGTACTAGTGGAGGATGTCAAGAAGGAGGCACCATGGAGCATGCTGTTTGCCGACGACATTGTTCTATTCAAATCATCCTGAGAGAAGCTTGAAACTACCCTGGAAGAGTGGAGAAAGGTATTGGAGGAGAGAGGCATGAAAATTAACCGGGAGAAGACTGAATATATGTCAACGGGGAGTGACGAGGATATGATCATACGACTTCAGGGTGAAAGGCTAATTTTATGGAAGAAATTCAAGTACCTTGGGTCGGTTGTCGAGAGGAATGGTGACCTGGATGAGGAAATACAGCACCGAATAACATGTGGCTGGATGAACTGGAGGAAGACGAGCGGGGTCCTGTGCGACAAGAGAGTGAGTTGTAAGATGAAAGGAAAGCTGTATAAGATGGTGGTGAGGCCGGCGATGCTTCATTGGGCGGAGACATGGCCTATAACAAAGGCACAGGAGAGGAAGATGGAGGTAGGGGAGATGCGGATGTTGAGATGGATGAGTGGTGTGACAAAGAAGGACAGGATAAGGAATGACTACATCAGAGGGACGGTTAAGGTGGGACCTATTGGCAAGAAGATACAAGAAAGTAGGCTGAGGTGGTTCGGACATGTAGAGAGGAAGGGTGAGGAGTATGTTGGTAAACGAGTGGAGTAAATGGAGTTGGAGGGAAGGAGGAAAAGAGGCAGGCCCAAGCTCAGGTGGAGGAATAAGGTGACAGAGGATCTTAGGGAGAAAGGATGGAGTCTGAAGGATACCTTGGACTGGAGAACTTGGAAGAGGAAGGTTAAAGATTGGTGCGCCGACCCCGTTTAACATGGGATAAGGCATAGTGAAAGAAGAAGAAGAATTGCCATTGATGCCATCTGTTCACACCCAAAAATCTTTCTCTTTATCTGTGGTCTCTAGTCTTTGGTCAAGTGTTTTATTTCTAACCCGGCTCTCAGATCCATAAGTTAAAATTAATTTGAACACTGTGTTATATACAGCTAATTTAGTGTCTTAACTAGACCCAAACTGTCAATACAATATTTTTTGTGCCTCTCCTTGAAATGTTTAACAGACAAAGCACTCACAACTGACTCAGGCAATCCATTCCATTTGTTCGCCGTTCTTCAAGGGAAAAATCTAGTCCTCATGCCCTTGCTAACCACACTCTTACCCAACTTTCAGGGATGACCTCTTGTTTCCCCCCCCCCCTTGTCAAGTGCTGAAACATTTCTCCTGCATCAATCCTATAAAATATTTTAAGTAACTTAAATGTTTCTTTCATATTCCCCCCCCCTTTTTCTTTTTTCACCTATCAACCAACTTTTGCAATCCACAAACCCTCAGTCTATCCTAATAGGAAGCATTCCATAGCCCACTCACCGTCTTGGTCACTGACCTCTGGATCCTCTCCACCTTTTCTTTCTCATCCACAAGAAACCCAGGTGACCAGACCTGAGCATAATCCAGATGTGGTTATATTTATATCAAGACTTTATAAAGAGGAATGATAAATAACTCCCTTATCTCTGCTTGTTAGTGTGTTCTTCAGTAAGTAAGTAATCCTGTGATATCCTGGCTACTTAAGCAATATGCCCTCTAAACTTCAACTCTCTATCTACTGCTACCACCACCCTTCATCAATTTCCTGATGCAGTTACTTAAATGTTGTACACATCTTGTAATCTTGTATCACAAAATGCATAACTTGATGTTTTTCGACATTAAATTGATATCCATTATGTTTTGCCCATACTGTCAGCCCATTTAAATCATCCTGCAAGCTCTACATCACCTTCATTAACTATTACCCTACTAAACTTTGCATCATTAGCAAACAACTGAATATCTATCTCCTTTCAGATTATTTCCTATATCATTTATGTACATTGGTGTCTGTTTTGCTGTTATAACCAATCTGTTTTCATGCTCTGTGATGGAGTGATGGTGGTCTCTTAGCAAATGTCTGGATCACATTTCATTGGTTTGAAATGCTGCTCAGAACCTGGATACAACACTGTATGAGATTCCTGCTAAAGCAATTACTTTTTCAGCTACAAATTTGTGCTGCATCTGTGACTTAAACAAAATGGTTAACCTTCATGGAAAGACAAGTTACTTTTAATACAGTACTGCAAAATTTGATAATATCATGATAACCTCTAGCAAACATAATTTAGAATGAATGAATGCATCATGCAAAAACTTCATTAAAGAGTGATATCCAAAGCTGCTGCAGATAACTGCAGATATTTTGCCATAATACTAGACAGTCATATGTAATTAGAATTCTTGTAATTTGCAATTTGATAATTTTCTTTGATGGATGGTGTTAGATTTTTTACTATTCTTAAAGTAGCTTTAAAGAAAAATACAGTTGTAGGTGGTTAGGTATTTATGATACATCTTTGTGTATGTGTGCATGCCTGCTCTAGAGTTAATGTCTCTTACATAAACCACACTTTTATTGTAAATAGAGAGTAATATTTTGATCCTCTATTAAGAACCATGTACAGTGTTTCAATTCAGAGCAACTTCAAAGAAAAAAAAAAAAAAAGCCATTTTTTTTGCACAAGTTGTTACTTCTGTTCAGTTGCTTACGCTATACAAATCTCAAATCCACCCAACATTGATATATTGATCTTGCATTCGGTATGGTGTACCTAAGATATCTCTAAAAATTTATGATGCAGTTTAGAAAAGAATGGTTCATTTGAATGATGACTCTTCTCTTGTAGACTCTCTTCACTTGTCTTACAGATAGTCAGTTTCTGCATTGTATCTCTTGTATAGATATTTACATAATGTTCTGCTGGATAGCAGAACATTATGCCCTGCACCCACCCATTTTTTCTAAACATACAGGAATAACAGCTCCCAACATCCTTTTGTAGCTGAGCTGCTAACTCACTGAACCTACTGCTTTTAGTCATCTTTTATTCCATCTATCTCAGTTCTGTGGAACAACCTTCCCTGTGAAGTATTCTCCAAAGACTACAGTCTTCAACTCTTTAAGAAGAATATCAACAGATTACTTTGCTCTTGACCCTGACTCTCACGTGTAGTAGTGATGTATATCACTATATAATATATAAAAAGGAGGGTAGTCTGAAAAGTCCTCGACCATAGGTGGCAACACTATTGACAAGATTTTTTTTTTTTTTTCTAAGTCAGTACATCTGTCATAAGAATCCATGTGAAATTGCAAGTCATATTCTATCAAGTAGTTTGTTTTATACCGCTGTCTGAAGCAAAAGTGTTGTCTGTATCCCTTGAAATGGATAAAATTCAGTATTGTGCGGTTATAAAATTCTTTGTAAAAGAAGGTTTAATGCCAAAAGAAATTAATTTGAAGTTCATAAAAGTTCATGGGCATCCTTCTCCTTTGTATTTGCCAATTGAGAAATGGGCTGCCAAGTTTAAATGTGGCTGTACCAGCCTTGAAGATGATTCACGTGAAGCACATCCAAAAAGTGTAACAACACCAGAAATCGTTGATCGAGTGCATGATATGGCATTGTATGACCAGCAAATTGAAGTGCGTGAAATTGATGAGACCATTGGCATTTCGAAAGAATGTGTAGGGTATATTTTGCATGAAGAATTGCAAACGAAACAGCTTTGCATAAGATGGGTACCGTGCTGATCAAAAACGCACTTGCATGAAAATCTCTGAACAGTGCTTGGAGCATTTTAACAAGAATAAAACTGATTTTGTGAGTCGATTTATTACTATGGATGAAACTTGCATTCACTATTACACACCAGAATCCAAACAGCAGTTAAAACAATGGACAGACGCCGGTTGTTCAGTGCCAAAGAAGACAAAGTCAGTTCCATCTGCAGGAAAGGTCATGTCATTGATGTTTTGGGATGCTAAAGGCAATTTATTTATTAATTATCTTGAAAAGGGTAAAACAATAACTGAGGAATATTATTCCGATCTTTTAACCAGACTAGACGAAAAAATTCATGAAAAAAGACCCAGTTTGCAGAATAAAAAAATCATCTTTCATCAGGACAATGCACCTTGCCCACTAAGGTGTTTTGCCGATGGGAAAATTAAGGGATCTGCACTATGAATTTATGGAACATCCACCCTATTTCCCAGATTTGGCTCCCTTTGACTTCTTTCTCTTCCCAAAACTGAAATCTTTCTCGCTGGTAAGCGTTTTTCTTCGAATCAAGAGGTGATTGCAGCTGTAGAGGGGTATTTTGCAGATCTTACTGAGAACCACTACAGGGGCAGGATAATGATGCTGGAGCATCGCAGGAATAAATGTGTTAGTCTTAAGAAAGATTATGTTGAAAAATGAAAATAATTTTGAAATTATAAATTCGTTTTTTCATTGTGAGGCCGAGAAATTTTCAGACCACCCTCGTATATATGCTTATGGCAATGTAATGCTTATTTTAAAATAGTAAAACAGTAAAAATAATAAAACAATTGCATAGCCAGTTTTTAAATAAAAGCATTGAAAAATGTAAAAAGAGTTCTATAGCAAGTTATTAATAGTACTCCAAACCAAACCTAATAATAATGCATTCAAAGACTTTTTGAATCAGGTGTAGATATTCTTTCAGGTATTGGAATAATGCTCAAGCCGCAGGGGTGCCTAATACTCACTATACATATATGACAGATTAAAGAAAGTAATTTCTTTGTACTACATAATCCCTCTAGCCTTACTCTTCTTTTTCTATGAAAAAACAGAAGAATTAAAATTTAAAATTGGGAAAAATAAAATCTTTAGCTGAACTGTATTTAATCAGTAATTGTTTGTGTTGTTACATTGTTAGAGAAATGGAGAAATAATAGAGGCTTACTGAATTATCTTGAAAAGACAATGGAGAAACAGAGCATCTACAAAAAAAGGAAGGAGTGTGTGTACACGTGAGAGAGAGACAGAGAGAGCAAAAGAAAGAAAAAGAGAATGGGGGGGAGTCATCTGTTAAACAGACTCTACTTTTCTGGAGTATCAAAGATTATTACAAAAGATTGGATCTTTTTTAATTCTGTTTAAGTGACCATACCATCTGAGATTAGCCCTGCTAACAATGTCATGTTCTTTCCTAAAATCCTCATTTTTAATATGATATTGCCATTGATGTCATCTGTTTATACCACTAATCTTTCTCAGGACTCTTATATCAGTTGTCTCTAGTGTTTGATCAAGTGTTTTATTTCTAACCGAGCTCTCAGATCCATAAGTTAAAATTGGTTTGAACACTGTCTTGTATATAGCTAATTTAGTATTTTGACTTCCTACAATACCAGCTTTGTTGATTTTGTTGTCTATTTCCATATTTAATTACTGTCTTCAATAAAATTTGTGCCTAAGATATTTTCAATGTTTCTGCCTATTTTCATTTTCTTTGTCTTGTTATTGCTGATTTTCATATCAAATTTATTACAGCAGTTATTCAATTTAGTCAGGGAATCTTGCAGACTTGTACTGGAGTTATTTAAAAGTATAACATCATCTGCATAAAGTAAAGAACTGAGATTAACATCTCCAGTTTTGATATCAGGTTTAATACCACTTTCCTTATTAATGCAATCCATATAGATAATGAATAAAAGAGGGGATAATGTACATCCTTGTCTTACACCAGATTTAACATCAGACCATCTTCCTGTACTTCCTTGAATTCTAACCGCTGACTTATAACTCCAATAAAGGCTAAGTATTGTTTGATATAATGCCCCATTGACACCATATAACTGTAGAGTTTTGAATAGCTTTTCTCTTGGCACCTTGTCATATGAATTTTGCAGGTCTACAAAACTTAAATACAAATCTTTGTTATAGTCCCACGGTTTCTAAACTATTTGTCGTCATGTGAAAATCTAATTCTGACAGCCTCTATTTGGCCTGAATCCCGCTTGTTCTTCACCAGACTTCCCTTCCATAATCCTTCTCAACCGTTTCTCAAGTATACCTGCATAAACCTTACCAGGAACACTTAGTAGGGAAATACCTTTGTAATTTTCACATTCAGTGCTATAAGAGCTGTACTCCAATCATCTGGAATTCATCTCTCTGTCCACTGCTTCTGAACTATGCAGTGTAGCCACTGCGAGACTTTTATACCTCTATACTCGAGCATTTCTGGTCGAATATCATCTAGTCCAGTTGCCTTTCCTCATTTCAGGCTTTTGATGGCTTTTTTTACTTCAAGTGTGGATATGGATTCCTGATTGCATGCCTGTTGAGTGTTTTTTACCACTATGCTTTCACTGCTTGTTTCATTTAGAAATTTTTCGAATTAATTACTCTATACATTAAGGATATGTTTATCATCTTTAATTCCTTTTAGAATCTCTTATCTCTAATTCCTTTTTAATAATAAAATGGGAATATATAATACTAAGTATACTCAGTACATCCACAAGGTGTAGCTTAGAGGCAGCCTGCCTCACGGCACCACCTAATAAGGGCTCTTGTTCAGCCATATTGCAGTAGGTGCCGTCTGCGCCATATTACGGAAACAAGATATTTTACAAATATATGCCATTTAGTTTACCAAATAAAAAAAGGTGCAATTTCCCATTGACATTTAAATATGTGCTTATTATATTTTAATAATAAAAAAAATTATAGTCATATTACTAAAACTAAACATTTTAGAACCCACTTATTAGCTACTTAAGGAAACAGACCATAAAGTATCATACGATGTGAATTTTATAAATTCTTATAGTCTATCCAAATATTTAGTCTGAAACACATATGTATATTACACTGTTTGTTTTCTTTAATTCCGCTTCGAATTGAAAAAGATTGGTTGGTCTAGCAAATATATTGATAGAGGTGGACATAGCTTATAATTTAAATTTCGAAGAGCTTATAAACAGTTTTATTGTGCGATATCCCCCATAGAGCAAACATTTAATTAATATTATTATATAATTGTTTTGTATTAATGTTTCTCTTGTAATAAAAACAAAATAGCAATTGGAGATTTTCTTATATTTTTGTCTTATAATCCATCAGGGATGATATTTGTTTGCCTCAGGGCACGATCTAATCTGGCGACGGCCCTAAGTATACTTATTTTACTTAGTATTATACTTATTACTAAGTATACTAAGTATTTTACTTGTTTTACTTATTAACCCAAAAGAACATTCCAACAGTATTGAATAAATTATAATACATAACTTATTACATATCATAATACATCGCATATATTTACTTATTAGGAAGCTCTTAATATACTGAGACAGATGTATAAAGATGCTCAAAAGACAAAGCTAGAGAAAAAACAGACATTCAGTTTTTCTGAATTGCGAAGCTTTTTTCACAATATATTGGGACGAAGAGATAGTGCCGGAGGAAAGGTAAATATAAAATAACCTTAAATAGTAGGATAAAATTGGACTTTTTAAGAATATCTTTGATCTCTTTACATCATATTTTGCAATGAAGAAAATTTATTTCCTAACTATTATGCATTTCCCTTATTTTGATATATTAATAATTGTGTTTATAAATTTATTTTCAGCACAATGCAATATGTGATACAAATTCAGGGATTGAAATTAAAGTTCATATCCAAGTAAATATTTCAATA
The DNA here is from genome assembly GCF_054136105.1 of Typopeltis vanoorti. Classification (NCBI taxonomy): domain Eukaryota; kingdom Metazoa; phylum Arthropoda; class Arachnida; order Uropygi; family Thelyphonidae; genus Typopeltis; species Typopeltis vanoorti. The sequence continues at coordinate 115,039,094 of NC_143556.1, read as the reverse complement.
AGGATTGTAATATGGTTTTGTTACTAAGATGGTCATAGTAGACCCATGGCTTTCCCTATAGCTTTACAGTTATAGGGAAAGTAAGATTTATACCTTAAAAAAAGTAAGAGATATATACCTCCTTTAGTGGTTTATAGAGTTATGCATAAAGGCTAATGTTTACTGATATTCTGTATATTTTTTATAGCTGATTGACTCTTTTAGCATTTATTGAATAAGTGTATTTCAGTATACTTTGCAAATCTGCCGATAAGAGAATGAGGTGACATAATTGATGCACAAGTTAGTTAGTTAAAGAGAGGATCTTATCAAGTAGATCTACACAGAGAAGATATTGCGGAGTAGTAGATGATGATGATGATGATGACAGAACACATGGTCATCCCTGGAAGCTGTTTAGAGCATTATGAGCAATCTTTTTTTTTTTTTTTGCATGGAAAGTGTAGGCTTATGAAATGAGTTGCATTGACAATTTCTGAATGAAGAACACTGAAAATAAAAATAATACTAATATTAATGCAGCATAGGTTTGCTGTTCATGATCTTCATATAATCTTGAAAATTCGAATGTATAATTTAAATATATAGTAATTTATACATTGTCTAACTCCAGTTATCTAATTAGTCCAGTAATCAGGCTACCCATAGATGTATATATCTACTTTCATGATAAACCTATCCAGATGATGATTACGTGACAACACCTCCAAGGAGTTCAAAGACTCATTGAGGAAGGGCACCTGCTCTAAAACTCTCCGTCTCTCCTGTCCACCAAATACAATGAATCGCAACTACCATCATCATCTACACCAGGGTTTCTCAAACTGTGTTCTGTGGAACACTAATGTTCTGCGGAAGGTGAATAGGTGTTCCGCGAGAAGTTCTGGATTTTGTCATTTTAGTTTTCTAAGCATTTTTCATGAATAAATATTTTATAGTGGAAATATTCTGAGGAGAATAATATTCTTGAATATGTCGAAAAGATCAGACCCAGAACGCCTAATAACATCTGTGTATCCTTAATTTTCACACATCGAAACCTTTCAACATTTGGGAAAGGGAATACTGCTGTTTATGACGGGTCATGAAAATTGCCTGCAAGCATATTATAACAATATCCTCTGTTCTCAAAACTGAAGGAAATGACATCTGTGTAGCAAATGTCAGTGATCAAGCAGCATATTTTTAAACATTTAAATATTCATGAATTATCGTTAATTTTCACACATCGAAATCTTTCAACAATTGGGAAAGAGAATACCGCCATTTATGACCTATCATAAAAATTGCTTGCAAGCCGATTACAACAATGGGCAGCGTGTTCTCAAAACTGAACAAAATAACATCTGTGTTGCAAATGTCAGTGACCAATCAGCAAGGAAGTATAAAGAAAATTTTTCCACTGAAATTGAAGATCAAGTTAGTCTGTATCCTGTTCTGAAATCTATTAATACTGAATACTTTCTTCGCAAGTTCGTATTGCAGTGTGTGTAAGTGCTTGTTTTGAAACTGGAGTGCCGTGATTTTTTTAAAAGTAATAGGAATACAGATTTAAATTCTAATATGAATAAGAGACAAGGCACTTTGTTTAATTTTGGTATTAAGAAATCTTATTGAAGGTGTTTGTGACAGAACAGATAGTGAGTCATCCACCTCAAGCCTACGAAGATCTCCAGGATGTACAAAAGGAGGGGAAAACTACCAGCACACAGGAGAAAAAGTCTGCATTCACTCGTAAGTACTTATAATATAAATTTTTGGCTATCAGAATAGGATATGTCAATGAAATTCAGCACAAATTAATTTAATGATGGTTTAATCGATGTTTAATTAATTAATAATTAATTATCAATTCTTAATTAATAAATCAGCTAAATTACCAATTATTTATTAATCAATGCATTACAAAATAACCAAAGTGTTCCGTGAAAATTTCAGGATTTGTGAAGTGTTCCATTGTAGAAAAAGTTTCAGAAACCCTGATCTACACCAATGGCATCTACCACCCATCACCACCACCACTAGTATTTTCACAGGCAATCACAAACATCCATTCCCACTGCATGATTCAAACCTGCAGCCTTTGGCTGAAAAGCAGATAACGTAATCACTTTCATGGTAAATTTCCAGAGATGAAACTATTGTGGTTTATTCAGATCTGTGGCTGTTAAAAACTAGATATTAAGATATGTTGATTTTTTTAACATGATGTGTTTCATCAGTTGTGTGAGAGAAACTAACCTTATCTTATAAATAAATAAATAAAATGCAGGTATTTTGCATTACATGTCATTAAAACTTAATGATATGGAATATAGGCAGTTAGTCTATTTAGATCTTTGATATTAAATATTGTAATATTTTAATGTTTTAATTTGAACACTAAATGACAGCTATTAAAAAGAGACCTAATTGTATGCAAAGTGTTTTTTATGACATTGCCGTGTTGACAAATTTTTGTACTAATTTTATACTAATTTTTGAATGTTAATAAAGAATGAATTATATAAAGCACAAGAGCCATAAGGAAAGTTTGTGTTAAATAACTTCTGTTTGATATTATTACCTATGTAAAATGACTTCCGTAAAAAAAAAGATACAGAATAGTACTAATCAGTTAATATTTAGGCATCAGGGCTTAGGTATAAATTGTAATTTATTTATCTTTGAATTCTGCTGACAAAAAAATCAAGCTGTGAATATTTTTGATTAGTAGTATAAGGCAGTTTGATGTTTTTGTAATAAAAGATTGCTTTTGGTAAGTTTATCATCAAAATTTTGGGTAAATTTCAGGTAATTTTCATTGACTAGTATGAAACTAGCAACTTGTTTATTGGAATCCTGAAGTGGTTTGAATTAAATTCTAGATTATTGCTTAGTTTAATAATAAATTTATTGGTCGATCGGTAGAGCCTCTGCTACTAATGGCTCAGTTAAGTAAGTTTGAGCACGGTTAGTAGTTGGAAGGGGACCAATCATTCGATGCTGTTGGCACACTCTCCCTCGATGAGTCTTTGGACTCCCTGGAGGTGTAAAATAATAATAATAATAATAATAATTTTACTTAAAGATTCTTATAAAGTCTTGCAACAGATTAATCAAACAGGTTAAATTTTGTAATCTACTTCAGAACTAAGCCTTAGGTTATATCTGCAGATTATAATACTATCCTTCCCTAGACAAAAATGTAGGAAACTAAACTAAACAGAAGTCATAGAAAAATTTTGGAAAGAATGTAGAATATGAATATCATAATGCAATATTATTATTATTATTATAATTACGGCTATTTTGCCTGCTTCAGTTTAGGAGTGCCCTATTTAAATGTCATTGGCTATTTACTCATGGATTCTTAGGGCATTGTAGATGTAAATTTACCAGAAAGTATATGTAGCATAAGGAAGAGAAATTTACACATACCTTTTTCTGGGTGTTGCGGCTTTTCTTCTTTCTGTGATGTCCGAAAACTACCAAGTGTGTGGAGGGGGGGTAGACAATTTGGGAGAATTAAATTAGAAAAACCCGGGTTTTTTTCAGTAATATATATATAAACATATATATTATATTATTATGTTATATAGGGTGGGGAAAAGGTGAAAGGGTTGATTTTTTATATAGGGAGGGGGGGGGAAGGGGTTTTTAGGAGTGCCCCTGTTTAAATGCCATTGGCTATTTACTCATGGATTATTAGGGCATTGTAGATGTAAATTTACCAAAAAGTATATGTAGCATAAGGAAGAGAAATTTACACATACCTTTTTCTGGGTGTTGCGGCTTTTCTTCTTTCTGCGATGTCCGAAAACTACTGAGTGTGTGTGTGGGGGGGGGTAGGCAATTTGGGAGAATTAAATTAGAAAAACCCGGGTTTTTCTAATTTAATTCTTAGTTAAATTCTTAATTAAATAGCCAATGACATTTAAACAGGGGCACTCCTAAACTGAAGCAGGCAAAATAGCCGTAATTATAATAGTTTATTAAGAGGAGTAACATGGGAGTTTTCCCAGAAATAATATACATAATGCAATATGTTTTAAAGGCTACTAGAAAGCTTTCCATTTTTCTCTATATCCTTCTAAGAGTGCAAGTTGACTTATTGGGACAAGAACTTTTTAAGAGAGTTCTTCTTTTCATAGACTGTTTCTTTAATTTCTTGTATTCACCATGAAGTTTTTATATTTCTATCCTTGCAGACATCTCTACCACATGCTTACTTCTTTGAATTAGTTGATGTTTTCTTTGGAGTTTGCCTCCAATAGTTGGTCCTCTCATTTTTATGCCAATAATGTTTGTATGTTGAGTCGATAGCTTGCATATGAGAGTTGTCCAACTTATATTCTCATTTTATGATTTAATTGAATGAAGGTAGCAGCAGGAATTAATCAAATGAGCTTTAATGACCCCAATATTTCTTTTCTCTCTCAAAGATATCATTAAAGATATCTTTGAGAGAGAAAAATTTTTCTGTGTTGTTTATATGCATATAAACAACACAGAAACAAGTGGAGTAGCTTCTTTCTGTTTGATTCTTAGAAGTGTTTCCATAGCATGGATTGCTAGATCTAACTTCAGTCTTAAGTTGAATCTAACTTAAGTCAGTCTTAGATCTAACTAGATCTAAGACTGACTTCTTTTTTCAGTTTGTCCTTAATTAGATAGGTTGCAAATACTTATATATATCTATATGAAACTGAGGAGATGTTGATTGGGGAGCAGCTTAAGGCCATCCAGCTTGAAAGAAGTGCAGAGACTATATTTCTTGAAATTTCTGGCTATTTTTTCTTTAGGTGTCCTGGATATAAGGAATAGTGATAGCTTCACTGTATTCTTTAGGTTATATATTCTCTTTAGGTTATATATTAGGTTATATATATTCTTTAGGTTGAGAGAGCTGTGGTTGAGGGAGGAACAGATATTATGTTAATTCTATTAGAAATGTAGCCATTAGATAAGGTGTAATAAGTAATAGTTGAGTTTAGCTGTGAGAGAAGCCTTGTTAGACAAGTTGATAGCTCTGTCAACTAGGGTTTTTATAATATCACATAGCTGAGGGGAAGGGATACTGAGAAAGTTTGGAAATACCAAGATGTGTGATTGTCTAGAACAGCCAGACTATTGTAATTAACTTTTTTCTGGAGAATTGGATTTTGGGGGTGCTGGTTGTTGTTATTATTTCTTGACCTCCATGTAATCACAAGACTCATCTTTGGAGGTCGATGCTAGCCAACATAAAGTCTGTTGTACTGCTCTTTAAACTCATCCACTGTTTATGCTTTCACCACCCTCTTAAGCAATGCATTCCATGCTTCTACTATGTAAAAACTTACTTCTTACCCTTTTGCACACTACTTTCTTTTGCAACTTTTTCGAGGATGAGCCCTTGTCCTTGTTCTACTATATGAAAAATCTCCCCAGTGTTAATCTGATAATGCTTCAACAGCTTAAATATCTCAGTTATTTTCCCCTCTCCATCTGATATCTACCAAACTTTGTAGTCTACATGGCCTCTGTCTATCCTCATAGTGCAGTCCTCATATCATTTTTGTTATGTCTCTATACTCTTTCCAGAGTTTCTTCATCCCTTCCCCTCAAATTCCATTGACTAGATCTGAGCACAGAAATCCAGATATGGTCTGATCAAAGTTTTATACAATGGGACCAGCACACTTTTATCTCTTGTGGTCAATGTTCTCCTCAACATTGCTGCAATTCTCTGAGATGTCTTCACAACTTTTGTAATATGTACCTGGAACTTTAATAAATCTCTATTCACAATTGCCCCAAGATCCCTTGCTTCTTCCAGTATAATTCCACCAAGTGAGTATGAAGCATCCCTTCTGTAGATCCCAAATTTTAAAACCTTACATTTTGTTGCATTAAAATGACATTCCCATGCCTTTGCTCACCCTTCCAGCTTATTCAAATCCTCTTGAATAGCCAAAACATCAGCACTATTACTAATAATACTCCCAAGCTTCACATCAGGTTAGTGAATTGGATTGTTGATTAGCTCTCTGATAGATATCAGAGAGTTTAATATAGGGGAGCAGTACTTGTTTCAGAGTGTTGGAAGGTTACAAGTGGAGTTCCACAGGGTTCAGTCCTGGGACCATTGCTGTTTAATCATTATGTCAATGATATTGTCACAGGACTAAACAGCAATGGTCCCAGGACTAGACCCTGTGGAACTCCACTTGTAATCTTCTTACACCCAGAAACAGGTACTGCTCCCCCATATTCAACTCTCTGATATCTATCAAAGAGCCAATCACCAATCCAATTCACTAACCTTATATCCAAATCCATATGATGCAACTTAAAATCAACTTATCATGTGGCACCCTGTCAATATGGTCACTTATATTATCAATTATATATCACAAACCAGTCAGTTCAAAGCAGATGATGTTTTCATTCCTTGTATGAACTCTGATATCAGTTTCTTTTTAATGAGAATTATTGGTAAGCGTTTAATTGTAGTAATTGATTATGACTTATTCTTGCAGTTATCAAGTAACAATAACAGAGTTCCTGACAAAGTCAGCAAACTTCCTGAAAAACTAGATGAAGGTTCAACTTGGAGGATAAGTACACTTAGCACTACTTCATCAGCCAGTAGTTCAAGTGAGTATCATCTTCATGTATGGTTACCTAAAAATATATCAGCAGACATGTAATGTTTACTTTTCAGTTATAAAAAAAAGGACTATTAAGTAGGATATCTGTCTTTGATTTACAAAAAAAAACAAAAAAACATGGAAATAATCAGTAGGTCATAAACAAGTACCCTTTTATTCTTAACTCTGACTTAAATTGTCCCATTTACGCTGAAATAGAAATGACAGCAAAGATTAGTTTAACATTACAATACAAAATGTTAGCATGATCCAACCAGAGCAGTTCTGTTATATTAGTTAATAGAACTGCCTATTTGTAGTGCATTCTAAAAATTGTATCTATAGTACATTATAAAAATTGTCAGTCTAGTTGGCCGAGTGAGTAGCATCTCCATTCTGTAGTCCATGCCTTTGAATTCCACTTTGGCATGGATGATTGTACAAATTGAGGTCTAAAATAGGGTTTGGATTATCTTGCCCAGTTAAAGTACGAAATCTGTAATAAACCATTAAATCAGCAGTAAAATCTTTTGTGGGTAAGACTGATATTACAAAGAGAGTGGCGATGTGGAAGAGAGAGAGAGAACATTTCATTGAAAGAAGTGATATTTAATTATGATTAACAGTTTGCTTTACTAGAAAATGTAATCTCTTATGCACTTTAGGCTTTCTAATTCTTTTGACTATATCTTTGATTTTTTGCAGTTTAATTCAGAACAAAAAAAAATAAATAAGATATTTATTTAATTAGGTGATACCATCTAATTGCTAGGTGGTAGATGTCTTTCATCACCTGGTGAAATAACACCACCTTGCTTATTAGAGACCTGAAGCAGCTGCAGCCATGTTTGGTCGCTAGAGCAAGGGTTCCAGCTTCTGTCCCCCCCCCCTGCTCTTCCCACATGCAGTGAAAGTGATACCCTCAATGACATATCATTCTCACTGTATGGGGCTCAGACCCTTCCCTATTCAAGGGTACAGCAGTAAAACAGTTTCACAGGCTGACTGCTGGTTAGTACACTAGACTGAACCAGGTAGTAACAAACCTAGAGGCTTCCCGATCATCTAGCGACAAATCCTGTAATCACATATTTTACCAGTTTGTGACTTGGAGGGATACCAAATACTGTGGCTGCAGGGGGAACTTTCGAGAACACGTATGGACATGAGACTGACTCCCCTCTGTGTGTGGGAGGTATGTTTGCGAGTTTGTCACCTTTCACTGCATGTCCCACTTCCTCACCAAACACAATGAATCACAACCAAAAGAAATGCAGTTCTGATTCAAAAATTCTTCCATGCAAAATAGTTTGAAAACATAAAAACATCAAAAATCCAGCCAAAAAATCATAAAAGACGACAGAAATCCAACCAAACATCCCACCAACACTAATTCTTATCAAAAAAAAAAGTTTCCACATCCACTTCACCAACATCCATGGCTTAAACAGCAATATAAATGATGTGATCTACAACTGATCTTCCACCTATGGACTTAGGCCATGGAAAATTTTGGAGAAACTCATGTGGTTACCCTTGACATTTGAAATGCATATGATCAGGTTTGGCACAGGATCTTGCTCAACCAACTGCGATCCTATGGTCTGCTTTCCTCACTCTGCAACTGGATTGCTAACTTTCTCAGTAGTTGCTCACTACTTGTCATGTGGACAGTTTGCTCTCCTCAGATTTCTCCACCAATGCAGGAGTACCCGAGGGTTCTGTTCTTTCACCCATTTTCTTCCTCTTGTATATAAATGATCTGCCACAGACTTCCAATCCCATCCATAGCTTTGCTGATAACAGTACACTCCATTCCTCCTTTTCATTCAACAAATCCTGTAGTGATGAAGTATTAGAATCCTCAAGATCTACTATGACCAGGGACCTGAATTCAGATCTCCTAGCTGTATCTCAGTGGGGCAAGGACAACCTTATACACTTCAATGCCACCACAACTCAGTTCTGTTCGATGTCCCACAAGATAGAGCTCTCAACCCTCCCTCCCTTTACCTTCAGTAATACTGAGATATCCAAACACGATTTCTCTTCTTGGACTGACCTGCATGTGTGATCTTTCCTGGCACAACCACATTTTGAATATAGCTTCTGCAATAAATCGAATATAGTTTCCGCAAAAAGTACACCAAAAAACTTGGTGTACTTTTTTGCACAGGACACTTCTCAGTACTAACTCTATACAAAGCTCAAATCCACCCAGCCATGGAACATTGCCTCCTATATTTGGAGTGATGCAAAAAATTCTCTCTAAGATTGCTCGATTCTATCCAGAAGAAGGCAATCCAACTAATTAATGATCTGTCTCTCACAGACGTTCAGTTTCTGCCTTGTGCCTCTTCTGCAGATACTTACATGGACAGAGCACTGTTGAATTGGCCCTATTATTCCTCCACTCTCCTCTAAAATCATTAAAACAAGAGCCACCACTAACCGAGCACCCCCTTTTACAGTCCATCTTGAAACTCACCAAATCAACTTCACTGCCTCCTCTTTCATTCCATATATCATATTTGCTGGCGTATAAGACGCATCCCCTTTTTTGTACACATTTTTTAGGAAAAAAACTTTATCACTGAATATTATAATGAATTTACATAATGAAATTCAATAATTTTTTCTTCATATTCAGCTGGCATCTTTTGTGATATTTTTGTTTTAGTCCACATACATAGCTGGTTTCTCTTCATGAATCTTGAACACCATGATGTTGATCCAGTAAAGTTGGTGATCCCTCAGTGGCTATCGCTTTCGCTTGATGAATAATCATTTTTGTAGACACTGAAAGTCCCGCTTTTCTGTGGTGTAAAATCCAAGTATTCAGTTCTGCCTCAAGTTCTGGCCATTTTGCAGTTCCACTTCGTAGGTTATGTTTACTGTGAGTTGCTTTTTTTTTTTTTTTTTAGATCCTCTTCCTGATTCCGCCAAGTTCTTATCATTTTCTCAGTTGGGGTAGTCTGAAATGCCTCTGCAGCCCTGTTTCATGTTCTTTAGCATACGCAATGTAGTTTGTATGCAATATTGTAGCAATGCCAACGTTTTTCAGCCATAATTTGCCAAGAAATTTAGAAAAAATTTAACTGCATATCTGTGATTTAACAGCTGTGATCGTCGATGACAGCGCATGCGCATCCACTGAACTCTACATAACTGGAATGCTCTCACACACCGCAAGGAAGCAAGAAAGAAATTGCGTAACTCAGAACTGAGAAAATTTCCAGAAATGTAAGTACAATAATAAAAAACTGAGTATCGGCTTATAAGACGCACCCTGTTTTTCAGACCTATTTTCAAAGAAAAAAGTGCGTCTTATATGCCAGCAAATATGGTACTTCTGTCCTTTGAAATAGCGTCCCTCACTCTGCCTTCACCAAAGATTACAACTGTCAGCTGTTCAAGCAAAATGTGAACACACTTCTCTTCTATTCCTCTTGCTCACACACAGCACTAATGTGCTATAGGTCTTGTGGCCTTTCGTGTGTAGATCAGATATATATATATATGAAAAAACAATTTTTTTTAAACATGAGTTGCTAATTTTTCACTGCTTTATGCCCAGTATATTCAAAGCACAAACAGTTTATCACAGTATTTAAACAGCAACAATTAATTAATGTTAGGAATGGTTTAAAATTGTAATAGATAATGCAAAGGACTGATGTCATTTGGCATCATCTATTGTTGGATAAAGAGAAGTTTTACAAGTATTAATTCATTGCTAAAATGACTGTCTCCCATATTTTTGGCATATTGATACAGCTGTAATTGTTGATTTTTTAGGAATGTTTCATAGCTGCTGCTGACTTCAAAAACAGTCTCGCTCTCTCTCTGAATTGTAATGACCTATGCAGCACTTTTTTTTTAATGTAATCCTGTATGAAGTGGGGAGGGGATGTCCAGAGCAGGGTCTACATCATCTACATACATAGACTTGCCATCACAGTGGTATTTCTTATCTTTCCTTAGGCAGAAATCAATAGATCTTCCTGTCTATCCATAGTACAGGGCACTTCATGTACTCTTGGGTGTGATAAAGGATAGAGTTTATGTTTAGATAAATGGATGATGGTTGGTTGGTAGTTTGACATATCATTTGAATGTGATGTTTGGTGTTAATGTTTATTAAGTACTCTAGATATCTTTCAGATGTGCCCTGACGTGGTCTTGTGTATTGGAGACATTTAATATTTTATCTGTTTTTTTGGGGATTATAGTCACTGGTTAAAATACATGGCAGAGGTAGGCAAGTTCAATGTTAAAATCAGTATCATTGGAATAGATATCCTTGGCTCAGCACGTTAGCATTTTTAGGATACCATACTGTCCATTTTGTTAAGTTGGATAATGAAGATGATGAAGAGATTGATTGTGTTGGTCTGTGTTGTCTTTTTATAAATAGAAAAAGATAATGAACCATTTGACAGATGTGTGACTAGTGTGTCTAGGAAGGGAAGACAGTTATTTGATTCTTTTTCCTGCTATGAAGTGGATTTTTGAATTGGCTGGTTAAATGCATTAAACTATATCTAATGTGTCATATGGCCAAATAGAAAATCACCGGTTTGAAGATTTAAGCATTATGTGTGGAAATTGGCTAAAGGGGTGGGAAAACTCATTTCTTTCCCATCAGATGTTCATAAATTTTTCTTTTTCATGTGAAATAATAAGCATGTACTGTAAATTTGATAATGTCTGGGGGGGGGGTAAATGAGACTATCAAATCATGGGTCTCAAGTAGTTGTACATCATAAATAGTGAAATGAATGATATTAAAGCTAATGATTATGTCTGAACTTTTTTTTTAGGATATGGTTTTTTATAATATAGTTTTAGTGAACAGAATTTTTTATAAAGGAAGAGGTGTTACTTCTGAGAGGGCAAGCGATTTTGCCAACTTTCATTGATTTTGCATAGGGGGATATCTGGTTTGTGAATTTTTTGGTGCTCTATATATTCTGGTGGCTTTAAATTCAAAAGAATAAAGTTTAGAAGTTTATTCTTTTGTGTATTAGTAGGATCTTGATCTGTAATTTTCTATGTAGAACAATCTTGCGGGAGGTTATGCATTTTGTTATTATATTCTGTTTGATTCATTATAACAGTAGCATTATCTGTTTTTGCTTTGGTTATAACAGTGTTCCTGTTACTATATAGCTTTATTAAGGCTATAATTTCTTTATTTATATGGAATATTGCTTTTGGGTGGTTTGGGTTTGGTCAGGATGTTTGGTAAATCCAAACAAATGTTACTGGCTGTTATAATAGGATATTGAATTCAGCACTGTACTCAAAAATAATCTTACTTAGATTCTAGTCAAAACGTATGTCACTGCATCTAAAGTTATATGTTTCTGCTACAACTTGCATTTACTGCAAATATATGAAATTATATGGTTGACTACCATATACTCCTCATGTGTCATCATGACATGCTAGATATCTTGCACAAGATATACTCACATTTTCTACTTCTCTCACAGTTTCTCTCCTAACTCATGCTTATGCCATATGTTCTGTCTCTCTTTCACTCTCTAAGTAGTTTTTAACTTTTTTGCCTATTACTGATGATGATGTTATGTAAACCACAGCATAAAGCGAGCAATATGTGTACTTTAAATATGATTAGAAATAAAGATAAAATACTACATAACATGAAATTATGAAAGAAAACACTGTAATATTCCCTCTTGAGGGATGGGTACTTGGGAGAAGGGGGACGACATCAGGTAATGCTGAGCCCAGTGGAATCTAGAGTGGATAATGCTGGGTATAGAAACAGTGGCATTTTTATGCTTCATACTAATGCTAAGAGTATCCAGAATAAAGGAGAGGAATTGGTGGCGGTGATAGCATCAGCCTGGCCAAAGATTATTGGGATCACTGAGATGTGGTTGACAGAAGAGGATATAATAACAGGAATAGAATTATTATTATTACATTGTTAGCTTTATGGTTAGCAGGATACAGCATTTTTTGGTAGGATAGAAAGGGAAAACGTGGTGGTGGAGTACTGCTTATGATAAGTGACGACTTATGTCCTCTAAGAGTGGAGGCTTTGGAAGGCAGTGACACTAATGATTTTGAAAGCATATAGTGTGAGATAGAGGTGGACAAGACAGGATATTTAGTGGGATGTTGCTACAAACCAAGGAGCACAGAGGATGGGGACCAGGAGATGTTTAGACAGTTGAGCTTGGCAAGTGCAAGAAGAATGATTATTATGGGAGATTTTAACTACAGCAGTATAAATTGGGGAGAGGAAGATGCATGTAGCAATAAGGGAATGGAATTTCTAGAATTCTTGAGGGACAAATGTCTTAGGCAACATGTAATAGATGGAACAAGAGGTTCAACAGTTTTGGATTTGGTCATAGCATCAGAAGAGTTGATAATAACTGAGATGACATCTCTCCCACCAGTTGGAGAGAATGACCACGTGATTTTGACTTGGAAGATAAATAGACATGCAGGAGTATCAAAGAGACAGGAACATATGCGGAATTATAAGGCAGGTGATTATAATAATCTTAGACATGAACCTGGGTAAGTTTCATGGAGGAAGGAATTGGAAGGCCGGGATATTATTAGTGCTTGGGAAATTGTGAAGGAATATTTGTTAGCAGCAATAGTAAGCTGTATTCCACAAGTGAAGAAGAGGACACAATTAGGAGTAAAGTGGATGACAAACAATACTAAACAGGAATTGCATGCGAAAAAGAGGCTATAGAAGAGATATAAGGAGACAGGTGAAGAGCAGATGCATGAAGAATATAAGATACAGGCCAGGATAATGACTAGTATGGTAATGAAGGTGAAACTGGAATATGAAAAGAGCTTGCCCTAAGATTCAAAGAAAATCCTAAGAAATTTTTTAGCTATGTGGCCAGTAGGAGGAGAAAGGATTGTGGAAGAATGACATTCTGGGATAAAAATGGGAATAGAGTGAATGCAGAGGACATAGCGGAATTGTTCAATGAATGCTTTATTGGAGTATTTCATCCTGGAGGAGTAAATTTTAATACTAGAGGGATAGGGCAAGTTTGAGGTTTAGAGGTGCAGGAGGAGAGTGTGTTCCAAATACTGAGTACTCTGGATGTCAGTAAAGCTGTGGGATTGGATAGTATTTCACCATGAGTTTTGAGAGAATGTGCTAAAGAACTGACAGCTCCTTTGACCTGGCTTTTCAATGAAAGTCTGGGTGCAGGAAAGATGACCAGGGAATGGAAGGAAGGTAAGATAGTGCCATTGCATAATGGCAGAAGCAGACTGGAAGTGTCTAATTATGGGCCAGTTTGTGTGTTATCAGTCGTTTTTAAGATCTTGGAGAAATTAGTGAGGGACCATATACAGTATTGGGCAGATGAGGGTAATGTTATCTGTGAGAGTCAACATGGATTTGTGAAGGGATGCTCTTGTTTTATTAATATGCTAGCCTTTTATAATAAAGTTACAAGAGCAGTAGATGAGGGAAAGGCATATTCTGCAATTTTCTTGGATTTAGCGAAGGCATTTGACAGGGTGCCACATGATAAGCTGATATTTAAGTTGCAGCACATGGGTTTGGATGTCAGGTTAGTCAACTGGATTCAGGATTGGCTGTCCGATAGGTATCAGAGAGTTGTGTATAATGGGTTAATTTCAAGGAGGCACAAGGTTACAAGTGGGGACCCACAGGGCTCAGTACTGGGACCTATATTGTGTAACCTTTATATCAATGACAAACATGTTTGCCATCTGTGTACATACCATATCATACCATCCTTTAAGTCACTCAGTTGCTTATCATACCTTATACAATTTCTGGAATGATTTGTTGTTCTTGTCCCCCCCCCCTCCACCTCCAATTTTTGTAAAATTCCTAATATTTATGTGCTAAGCTCATTTCAGTAATTTGTCTCAATCATATCTTTCCTTTTTTCTGTCTACTAGGCTCCATGGATGCCCCCCCCTCCCTCCCTATCAGCCTGTATTCTTCAAAACTTTTTCTTTTGTCATCATCATCAAATTCCTGCCATGTACCCTCAAGGGGGTGTACAGGATATGATAGTACTACATGAAAAAAAATTACATCATTATTAATTTCCTATCTACAATTCTCCTCCAAATCAGTCTGTTACTTGTCAAGACTCCAACATTATCAGATCTTATATTTCTATCGTCTAAGGCACTTTGTACCGTATCAATCCACCTGTATCTTGGTCTTCCTCTGGGCCCATTCTGTTTAAGTGACCATACCACCTGAGATTAGCTCTGCTAACGCATTCCTGGATGCTGACAATGTCAAGTTCTTTCCTAATATCCTCGTTTTTAATATGATATTGCCATTGATGCCATCTGTTCACGCCTCTAATCTTTCTCAGGACTCTCATATCTGCGGTCTCTAGTCTTTGGTCAAGTGTTTTACTTCTGACCCAGCTCTCAGATCCATAAGTTAAAACTGGTTTGAATACCGTCTTGTATACAGCTAATTTAGTGTTCTGACTAATTTCTCTCTTATTCCATATGAATTTATTCAATTGACTTCCCACCATACCAGCTTTGCTGATTCTGTTGTCTATTTCCATATTTAATTTACCATCTTCACTAAAAATCGTGCCTAAATAGCTGAAATGTTTTACTTGTTCCACAGGTTCTCCACTCACAACACAGTTGACATTTTCAATGATTCTGCCTATTTTCATTGTCTTTGTCTTTTTATTGCTGACCTTCATACCATATCTATTACAAAAATTATTCAATTCAGTCAGGGAATCTTGCAGACTTGTAGCGGATTTATTTAGAAGTATAACATCATCTGCATAAAGCAAAGAGCTGAAATTAGCATCTCCAATTTTGATATCATATTTAATACCACTTTCCTTCATAATGTAATCCATATAGAAAATGAATAACAGAGGGGATAATGTACATCCTTGTCTCACCCAGATTTAACATTAAACCATCTTCCTGTACTTCCTTGAATTCTAACTGCTGACTTACAACTCAAATAAAGACACAGTATTGCTTGATATAATGCCCCATTGACACCATATAACTGCAGCATATTGAATAGCTTCTTTCTTTCTTGGCACCTTGTCATATGCCTTTTCCAAATCGACAAAACTTTATTATTATTATTATTATTATTCAGGCCTCCAAGGAGTCAAAAGACTCATCGAGGGAGGTCCTTTCTAAGACAAAGTCTGTCAAGACTCATCGAGGGGAAGTCCCCCTCTGAGAAACACAAAGTTTATCATACCACTCCTTAAACCCACTGACCGTTCTCACTCCCACCACTCCATCAGGCAATGCATTCCACGGCTCAACCACCCTCCACACAAAGAAACCACTCCTTACCCTCTTGCTCACAGTTTCCTTTCGTAACTTCCAGGGATGGCCTCTTGTCATCACTCCTTCCCGCTGATCAACCAAGCGAAAGAACTCCCCAGTGTCAACCCTGTAACCACCTCTCAACAGTTTAAAAGTCTCAATCATATCACCTCTCCTTCTTCTATCCACCAAACTCTGCAGTCCACATTCTCTCAGCCGATCCTCATAACTATCCTTGCACAGTCCTGAAACCATCTTTGTCATCCGTCTTTGTATCCTTTCCACGGTTAATTTATCCCCTTCAAATCCTGGGGACCAAATCTGAGAACAATAGTCCAAGTGTGGTCTGATCAGAGACTTATACAACGGAATGATAACCCTCTTATCTCTGCAGGTCAGTGTCCTTCTCATAATAGCAGCAATCCTCTGTGTTACCTTCACCACCTTTGCAATATGTCCCCTAAACTTCAGGTTTCTATCAATCATCAACCCCAGATCTCTTGTCTCCCCTACTTCCTCCAGTATAACTCCTCCCATAGAGTATGCAGCATCCCATCGATGTTTCCCAAACCTCAAGACCTTGCATTTTGCTGCATTAAACTGACACCCCCATTCATTTGCCCATATATCTAGCTTATTTAAATCCTCTTGCAGGGCTACCACATCTGCACTATTACTAATAATCCTTCCAAGCTTCGCATCATCCGCAAACAACTGAATATCCCCCTGCAATCCACTGGCTATGTCATTGATATAAAGGTTAAACAATATAGGTCCTAGTACTGAGCCCTGTGGGACCCCACTTGTAACCCTCTGCCTCCTGGAAACTGCTCCACCATACACAACTCTCTGATACCTATCAGACAGCCAATCCTGAATCCAGTTGACCAATCTGACATCCAGACCCATGTGCTGCAACTTAAATATCAGCTTATCATGTGGCACCCTGTCAAATGCCTTCGCCAAGTCTAAGAAAATTGCAGTATATGCCTTTCCCTCATCTAATGCTCTTGTAACTTTATTATAAAAGGCTAGCATATTGCTAAAACAAGAGCGTCCTTTCACAAATCCATGTTGATTCTCACAGATAACATTACCCTCATCTGCCCAATGCTGTACACGGTCCCTCACTACTTTCTCCAAGATCTTAACAACTACTGATGACACACAGACTGGCCTATAATTAGACACTTCCAGTCTGTTACCACCCTTATGCAATGGCACTATCTTACCTTCCTTCCATTCCCTGGGCACCTTTGCCAAAGCCAGACTTTCATTGAAAAGCCACGTTAAAGGTATTATCGTCAATTCCCTAGCACATTCTCTCAAAACTCGTGGTGAAATACCATCCAGTCCCACAGCTTTACTGACATCCAGAGTACTCAGTATCTGAAACACACTCTCCTCCTGTACCTCCAGACCTCGTACCAGTCCTATCCCTCTAGCATTAAAACTGACTCCTCTAGGATGAAATACTCCAATAAAGTGTTCATTGAACAATTCCACTATGTCCTCTGCATCAGTCACTCTATTCCCATTTTTATCCCACAATATCATTCTTCCACAGTCATTTCTCCTCCTACTGGCCACATAGCTAAAAAATTCCCTAGGATTTTCTTTGGATCTTAGGGCCAATCTCCTCTCATATTCCAGTTTCGCTTTCCTTACCACACGAGTCACTCTTCTGGCCTGTGTCTTATATTCCTCATGCATCTCTTCACCTGTCTCCTTATATCTCTTCCATAGCCTCTTTTTCGCATGCAATTCCTGTTTAATATTGTTTGTCATCCACTTTACTCCAAATTGCGCCCTCTTCTTCACTCGTGGTATACAACTTACCATTGCTGATAACAAATATTCTTTCACAATTTCCCACGCACTGGTGATATCCCGGCCTTCCAATTCCTCCCTCCATGAAACTTCCCGAAGTTGACGTCTAAGACTATTATAATCACCTGCCTTATAATTCCACATAAGTTCCCGTCTCTTTGATACTCCTGCATGTCTATTCATTTTCCAAGTCAAAACCATATGGTCACTCTCTCCAACTGGTGGGAGAGACGTCAACTCAGTTATTATCAACTCTTCTGATGCTATAACCAAATCCAAAATTTTTGAACCTCTTGTTCCCTCTGTTACATGTTGCCTAAGACATTTGTCCCTCAAGAATTCTAGAAATTCCATTCCCCTATTGTTACATGCATCTTCCTCTCTCCAATTTATACTACTGAAGTTAAAATCTCCCATAACAATCATTCTTCTTGCACTTGCTAAACTTAGCTGTCTAAACATCTCCTGGTCCCCATCCTCTGTGCTCCAGGGTCTGTAGCAACACCCCACTAAATATCCTGTCTTGCCTACCTCTACCTCACACCATACGCTCTCAAAATCATTTGTCTCACTTCCTTCCAAATTCTCCACTCTTAGAGGACATAGGTCATCACTTATCATAAGCAGCACCCCACCACCACGCTTTCCCCTCCTATCCTGGCGAAAAATGCTATACCCAGTGACTTCTATTTCTGTTTTTATATCCCCTTCTGTCAACCACATCTCAGTGATCGCAATAATTTTTGGCCAGGCTGATGCTATCTGCGCCACCAATTCCTCTCCCTTATTCCGGATACTCCTGGCATTAGTATACAGCATATAAATGCCATTGTTTCTATACCCAGCATTATCCCTTCTAGACTCCACTGGGCTCAGTCTTACCTGACATTGTCTCCCTTCTCCCAAGTATCCATTCCCACAAGAGGCCACCCCTGCTATCATCCTCCCTGGGACACACTGACTCGTTCAGAACAGCAATCTCTCCAGATGCCTACGTCCTTCCTCATTCAAATGCAAACGGTCTCTCGCAAACAACTCCTCTCTTTCCTCAAACGCACTCCAAGCATCCACATATACCAGTCCTCTCTTGTCACACATTCTCGCTATTATGCCATTCAATATCACCGCTCTTCTGCTCAGCTCATCATTATCATACCTAGGCAACACGCACACTATTTTTCCTCTCTCTGTCTTCTTCCGTACAGTCTCAAGCAAAAATCTCATATCTCTCGCTGCCCGACTTACATTACCACTCAAGTCATTCGTTCCTACCATCACAATCATCTCATCCACCCTTTCACTTCTCTTAATTGCCATAGCCACCCTTTCTATTGTTCCTCCTGGCAAACACTCCTCACGCATCCTATCCTGAACACCACGGATCATTGAGTCACCATACATTATACCTCTTACCATTCCATCGCTCCTATTGTTTCCATTCTCTCCTCTTCTTTCATTCCCATACCTCTCTCTTCTACTGTTTCCATTCTCTCCTCTTCTAGCACTCCCATACATCTCTCTCATTTCCTCTCTCCTACTGTTTCCATTTTCTCCACTTCTAGCACTTCCATATCCCTCTCTCATTCTGTCTCTCCTACTACTGTTTCCATCCGCTCGTCTTCTAGCATTCCCATACCTCTCTCTCATTCCATCTCTCCTACCGTTTCCATTCTCTCCTCTTCTAGCACTTCCATATCTCTCTCTCATTCCGTCTCTCCTACTGTTTTCATCCTCTCGTCTGCTAGCATTCCCATACCTCTCTCTCATTCCTTCTCTTCTACTGTTTCCAATCTCTCCTCTTCTAGCACCCCCATACCTCTCACTCATACTCCTTAAATTCTCTCTCTCTCCTACTCTGATTCGCCTTGCATTCATCTCTTCCATTCTCCTAATCTTATCTTTCATACTTCTGCTCTCATTCACTAGACATTCCACCTCCTCTTTCAACTCATCTATCTCCCGCTGCAGGTCAGTCACTCTTAATTTAAATACAGATCTTTGTTATATTAGCATGCTTTTTCTACTATTTGTCGTAAAGTGAAGATCTGATCCTGACAGCCTCTATTTGGCCTGAATCCAGCTTGTTGTTCACCAAGTTTTCTTCCACAATTCTTCTCAACCGTTTCTCAAGTATACTTGCATAGATCTTGCCAGGAACACTTAGCAAGGAAATACCTCTGTAATTCTCACATTCAGTTTTATTTCCCTTTTTATATATGGGTACTATGAGAGCTCTACTCCAATCATCGGGAATTCGTCCCTCTGTCCAGGCTTTCTGAACTATGCAGTGCAGCCACTGTAAGACTTTTACCACCATACTTCAGCATTTCTGGTCAAATATCATCTACTCCTGCTGCCTTTCCACATTTCAAGCCTTTGATGGCTTTTTCTACTTCAAGTATGGATATGTATTCCTGACTTCATGCCTGGTCAGTGTTTTTTACCACTGTGCTGTCATCACTGCTTGTTTCATTTAGCAGTTTTTCAAAGTAATTACTCCATACTTCAAGGATATCTTTTTCTCCCGTTTTCATGTCACCTTTATCATCTCTAACTCCTTTTACAGCACTCTTTCCTCCATTCCTGAGCTTCTTCAACAACCTCCAGAATATTTTGCCACCCTCTTGATATTTATTTTCTATGTTCTTGCCAAAGTCTTCCCGTGACTTTTGTTTATCTAGTTTTACACAGTGTTTAACATTCTTGCATTTGTCTCTGTATTCTCTAAGAGCACAAGCTGACTTATTTGACAGGAACTTTTGATATGCTTTCTTCTTTTCCTTCACTGCCTCTTTAACTTCTTGTGTCCACCAGGGAGTTCTGATTTTTTTATCCTTGCAGACAACCTCACCACATGCCTCTCTGGCTGAATCAATCAGGGTTTTCTTCAAGGCTTGCTACTGAATTTCCAAGGTTTGGTTCCTGTTCTCAAACTCTTTCATTTTTTCTTCAATAAACTTTGTGTATTTTAGTCTACATTCACATCTGAGAGCTGCTCAACTTTTATTCGCTTTAAAACTTTCTTACATGTTATTCTTTTCAATATGAAATTCAATTTTATCTTGCTCAAGACTAAATAGTGATCACTTCCAATTTCAAATCCTCTGTACACTCTGGTGTCCTGCACCAGGGAGAAAACATCACTATCAATAATAACATAATCAATGAGACTTTTCTTATTCCTAGCCTCTTCTCTCCATGTGAATTTGTGCACATTTTTATGTTGGAACATGGTGTTAGTAATAACCAGTCCATTTCCTGAGCAGAATTCCAACAGATATTTGCCATTATTATTAGCTTTGCTCTTTTCTCCAAATTTTCCCAAAATATTTTTGTATGTCTCACAATCATTTCCTACTCTGCTATTTAGATTCCCAACAAGGACCAACTTTTCATTTTTCATTGTGTCAGTTGCTTTTTCTAAAGCCTCAAAACATTCCCATACTTACCTTAGTAGAACCTTGTGTGGGACCATAGGCACAAATAAGTCTCATTGTCCAGTTCCCCATTTCTCATATTTGCCCACATTACTCTACTTGAGACTGACTGCCATTCAAGAAGATTAGCCTCATATTTTGTGTTGAATACTATAGCCACTCCTTCTTTTCCTTGATTGTCATTGCCTGAATATAACATTTTGTATTTATTGCTCAGAAAGATCTCACCAGTTTTGGTCTTTTTTGTTTTGGTCACCCCTATTATGTCGATCTGGTACTTATCTAATTCCTCAGCTAGCTCCATTTCTTTGCCATTCAGGCTTCTTACGTTGATAGTACCGATCTTTAACTCTGGTGATGTTGAGTTGGGGTTTGTTTTCAGATTTGTTCCAGTAGCTGACTTTTCGCTGTTTGCCCTGGTTCCCTGGCGAAAACAACGGGGGCCTTGTTTAACCGAGCGACACCCCAGCTGGCATGAAATTTTGTCATGTTGTACCATCATTTTTTATTTTGGTTTAACCAATAAGAATACAATTTGGTCGGCTAAATCCCAAATTGCCAGCCCATCCTCGTTCGTTCAGTATCCAAGTAGATACTCAACAGGGTGCACCACGAGAAGGTGAGGATTGGACATTAGGTCAGAAGCCCTGGTCGGTTCTCCGCATTCCTTTAAAGGCTATGTGGAGGTCTCCTCTCAGTTATACAGCTTTGACCCTTAAGCACCCCTTTTTCTTTTGTAGAATCTGGATAATCAGATTCAGCATATAGTAGTTATATTAACTACTAATCCCTACTATTCCATGGCATTGTTCTAGGTTATCTCTTAAGTTTATTGTTTTCTAATCTCTAGTTCCATATATGGAGTCTCTGTAGCTCAGTTGGTATAGATGAAGCCCTTTGGTCAGAAAGACCTGGCTTTGATTCCTATACAGGTCTTTATCATCTTTATCGGGTGTTTTTTGACTAAAAGTGAGTTAGCCAGTCTCATATGGAGGTGAAGCTTTTTTTCTGGAAACTTGGGTTTTTCATCTCTCAAAACAGACAAACTGGCCCCATGCACACATGACTATAGTCATAAATAATTAGGGCAAGAAAAACAATGGGAAACCACCTTGTTTCTTAATCATTCCATGGTAAAATAGCATACTGCTATCCAAACAACTATAAGGTTGAGGACTAAACAACAACAACGAATTCTATGTATATATATCTCTTTTTCTCCTCCCCTCAGATGTCATCATATTCATATACTTATGCACCATGTGGAGCCAGATTCAGATATTTCATATGCTGTCATATCCTCCAGAATTATTTTCAAATCTAAAAAATATCTGTCTTTATATTCTTGTAATAGTTGGTTGCCTAATATAATTTTCCCTTAACATTCCAGTAAATCACTTCTTTTTAATTCACTAAGCTAGTCCTTCCTTCTGCTATATTACTATAGTTGACATCTCTGTAATGATCACTAATACCTGTGAATACCACATTCTCATGCAATCCATGAGAGCATGGTGGCTGCAGAGAATGTAAGTGCATTCTAGGACACAGTATAATGAGCTGTGTGTGTGACAGATTATCCATGATGAGTCTTTGACTCCATGGAGATCTGATGATAATAATAATGCAGCATTTCCAGACTTTTTAATGCATGCTTTTCTCTTCATTGTCATCATCTATATTTCCAAGTCTATAGCAAAACCATAATAAATATCTTATTCTGCTCACTTCATCTACACATTCACTACATTATATACTTTCAAAGCTGCTGTCAGTATTTCCTTTTTGATTCTTTGCTCCCAATGTATGTAATTCTTCTGCTGTCTTTCTCTCCTGTGATTACAGAATATTCTTTACTATTTAGTTTTTAGGGGTTTTTTTTTTTTTCCCAATCAGTACTACAGGTAATTTTTGAACGAAGTGAATTATGTTTCCACAAAACATTTTTCTTCCTTCTTTTACCACTTTATCTCTTTCTTCAGTTTTCAAAATCTGGTTGATAGGAAGAGGAAGGAAGATATAATAGAGACATAAGTTGGTAAGGGATTTTTATCAGATTAACATGCAAGAGGTTTTTCATGGAATGGTGGGAGATGGCAGAAAAATAACGTAATCTCTGGACACTGTATAAGGAAGGTGTGAGAAGCAGATTTTTTGCATAAAGAGTGGTGAATGAAAGAGTGGTGAAAACATTACATGAGTGTGGTAGCTGCAGAGAATGTAAGTGCATTTTAAGACACAGTATGATGAGCTGTGTGTGTGAATGTGTGTGAGAGAGAGAAAGAGAGAGATTTTCCATGATGAATCTTTGATTCCATCGAGATCTGATGATCATAATAATAATAATGCAGCATTTACAGACTTGACTTGAAGTAGCCATTCTGTTCTTGCTCACTAGTCTCTTTTATAATCCATAAATTACATACATGAATCCATTATATTAGTTTTAAGTAATTTTTGCATTTAGTACTAAATTATAGATATTTAACAGTGAATTCATTTTCAAGGTTCTGTATCGTGTGACAGGCTGAGCACAGTGAGTGGAGGCAGCACTTGTGATAGTGGAACACACTCTGATACCTGTGATGATACAGCTCATCATAAAGTAAGATGATGTCAATTTTTTATATTTTGTAAAAATAATCCTATTCATTCTAAAATTTTAATAATCAAATACAATAAGTTTTTAATAATCAAATGTAGTTTCTGTACACCCATTCCACACTAGTCCTTTATGGCATCTATCCATTCTCTGTATGGTCTACCTCTTCTGTTTACACTATCCATAATACCAAACATGAATGTCTTTATCTTCCGGTCCTCACTCATTCTGTAGATGTGTCCAAATAATTGCAGCTTCCGTTTTATAATCTTCTGCATTAGATTCTCCTTTGGTTGTCTTCCAATAGAGCTCTTCATTTGTGACTTTCTGTACCCATCCTATTCTTAGAATCCTCCTGTAACAAATTCTTTCGAATGCCAAAATTCTTTTCTTGATTCCTTATTTATTACCCACGTTTTAGATCCATACAGTACACTGCTGAAGATGCATGTTTCCAGTACTCTTAGTTTTGTTTGCAGGCTGATCACTTTACTTTTCCCGATGTTATCCATCACCTTCAGATTTGTTCTTCCCTTTGCAATCCTGCTCTTTATTTCTTTTTCACAGTCCAAATCATATGTCATATTATTTCCCAAATATGTGAATTGCTCTACATTTCTATATCAATTCCATTCACTTGTTTCATGTTCTTCTCACCAAATACAATTGTCATTTTTTTTTTCCAATTTCATAACAAGTCCAAATCTCTTCTCTTCCTCATTTAACAGTTTCAATGTTTTTTTGTAGTTCTCTTTCATCTTCTTCAATAATAACAATGTCATCTGCAAATCTCAGATTTTTAATTTTCATCCCATGCACTGATATTCCTTTTACATCATCCTTCATTTTATCCATAGCTCTTTCTAAATGTGCGATGAAAATGTTTGGTGATATTGGGTCCCCCTTTCTAGCACCATTGCTTGTTTGGTGGTGGTGGTGATATCTGCTTCAATTCTTCCGTCAGTTTCCCAACACTATCTAAGTCTAGTTTTTCTTCATATAACTCGCTACAGTATCTTGTCCACCGCTGTACAATTTTATCTTTACTCATCAATACATTGCCTTTTTCATCTTTAATTGTTTTCTGTTTTGGTTGCCACCTTCTATTAATGGTTCTAATGATTTTGTACACCTCCCTAGTTAGTAGCTGAATGTGAGAATTACAAAGGAGTTTCTGTACTGTTCCAGGTAAGATATATGCAAGCATACTTGAAAAGAGTTTGAGGAAGATTGGAAGAGAAACTTGGAGAAGAACAAGCTGGGTTCAAGCCAAATAGAGGTTGTCAAGATCAGATTTTCACTTCTTGACAAAATAGTTGAAAAATTGTGGGAACATAACAAGGATTTGTACTTAAGTTTTGTAGATAAATTGAATAACAGCTGCAACAAATTTGTCATGAAAATCAGCAATAAAAAGACTGAAATCTGTGAAAACAGGCAGGAACATAGAAAACGTCAGCTGCATTCTCAATGGAGAAACTATAAAACGAATAAAACATTTATGCTATTTAGGCATAGCTTTTAATGAAGATGGCAAATTAAATTTTGAAATAGAAAACAGAATAAGTAAAGATGGTATGGTAAGAAACCAGCTGAATAAATTTATATGGTATAAGAGAGAAATGGGCCATAACACCAAACTAGCAGTATAAGAGATTGTTCAAATCAGTTTTAAGTTGTGGATCTGAGAGTTGGGTTAGAAATAAAGGAGAAGAAACTATAAAACGAATAAAACATTTATGCTATTTAGGCATAGCTTTTAATGAAGATGGCAAATTAAATTTTGAAATAGAAAACAGAATAAGTAAAGATGGTATGGTAAGAAACCAGCTGAATAAATTTATATGGTATAAGAGAGAAATGGGCCATAACACCAAACTAGCAGTATAAGAGATTGTTCAAATCAGTTTTAAGTTGTGGATCTGAGAGGTGGGTTAGAAATAAAGGACTTGATCAAAGACTAGAGACCAGAGATATGAGGGTTCTAAGAAAAATTAGGGGTGTGAACGGATGGCATCATTGGCAGAATCATATTAAAATGAAGATATTAGAAAGGAACTTGACATTGTTAACATTCAAGAATGTGCAATCAGAGCTAATCTATGGTGGTATGGCCACTTAAATAGAATGGGTGAAGAAAGGTTAGAAAAACAGGTGTTTGATGCCAATATGATAGGGAAGAGACCCAGAGGAGGATGCAAGTCTTCCTCTGGGTCTCTTCATCAGGAGTCAATTACTCAAAGATGGTATGATATGGTAAAAAACTGATGAGTAATTGACTAATTTGGAGGAAAACTGTGGATAGGAGATTAATAATCATGTCGTACTGTCATAGTAGCCTGAACACTCCTTGAGGGTACATATCAGGAAATTGATGATGATAATTCTACAGGAGTGGAAAGAACATGTGATAATCCCATTGTACTAGGTGATACATAGGTGACAGTTGGACACATCAGTCTATCAGTATCTCTGGAGTTGTGGTGAAGATTTTGAAAAAGTTGGCAAGGACTCACATACTGAAATAGGTTGCCAGAATGTATACTTTGCAACGACAGCCATACTGATGATGCAAAGATAGTCAGGGTATTCAGGAATGCCACTGATATGTAGTATTTGCAGAATGATGTGAATAGGCTGAAATTGTAGGCATGTGAAAATGGCTGTCAGTTAAATATTAGAAAATGAAAGGTTATGCACTTTGGCTTATGAATGAGATATCCAGTGGTATATTATATTAGTGCGATTATGCTTAAAGAAACTGATCAAGCTAGGGATCTTAGAGTTTTAGTAGATATGAAGTTGAAGTTTGAAGGCTCTATAGCAATGATTGCAAATACAACTCACAGGATAATTGCAATGCTGAAATGAACCTTAACTTGTAAAGAAGTCATTTTGCCTCATTACAGGGCCTTGATACGATCTCACTTTGACTATTGAGTACAGGTCTGGTCTGGTCTTCTGGTTTCCATAGGTGATGCTGATACAGTGGAGAGAGTGCAAAGGAGTGTGTTAAAGATAATATTGGGATTATCACATACAGATTATGATGACAGATTGAGAGTTTGTGGACCGCAGCCATTAGCAAATAGAAAAAAGAGAGGTGATATGACTTATAAACTTCTGAATGGGTCATACAGGATGTTAATAGATATTTGTTTTCATTTTATAGAGGGTGGGGAAAGAACAAGAAGGTATCATTGGAAGTTGAGAATGAATGCAGTTGAGAAGGGGGTGAGAGCAAGCTTTTATTCTCATAGAGTGGTACATGATTGGAATGGATTGCCACTGGAGGTAGTGAGTGCAGGTAGTATGAATGAATTCGGGTAAAGGTATAATATGTCTAAATAATGATAATAATAATAATAATAATATGCTCAACTCTGGAGAAATAAAAATTTTACAGTAGCTACAAAACATAATTTAAAAATCTGCTCAGAAGGATGAATTCCAAATGATTGGAGTCAAATGGATATCACTCATGATATCCATTTCTAAAAAAGAGGAATAAAACTGAATGCAGGAATTACAGAAAGATTTCTGTATTAAGTGTGATCTAGTAAGATTTATGCAAGAATATTTGAGAAAGGCTATGAAAAATTGTGGAAGAGAAATCTGGAAAAGAACAAGCTGAGTCAGGCCAAATAAAGATTGCTAGAATTGTATTATATATACTTTAAGACAAATCGTTGAGAAATTGTGGAAATAAACAAGGATCTATATTAGGTTTTATAGATCTGGAAAATGCATTTGATAAAATAACAAGAGAAAAGTTCTGTATGCTACAATTATATGATGCAACAGGGACATAATGCAGAGCAGTACTTAGCCTGTACTCAAGTTATAAGACAACAATTAGAATTGCAAGAGATATTGGAAGACGGTTTGTTGTAAAATAAAGTGTAAGGTGCAGATCCATTGTTAATCAACATACATTAATCAACTTCTGTAAAATTTGGCATGAAAATCATGTATTAAAAAAACTGAAAAGAAAGGCATGAACATGGAAAACATCAGCTGCATTTTTTGTGCTACAGAGAGCCTATAGAAAACTTATTTTGTGCCTCACTAAAAATTGTGCCTTTATTTAGATACATTTTTTAGTGATAGTGACTAATTAAATATGGAAATTGTAATGGAATAGACAAAGCTGGTTTGGCAAGGAGCAAGAGATGAATAAATTTATATGGAATAAGGCAGAAATCAGCCACAACATTAACTGCAGCATACAAGTTGGTATTAAAATCAGTTTTAATACCATCTTATATGCTGCTATTGATCTGAGAACTGAATTAGAAGCAAAACAGTTAATCAAAAACCAGAGATATATGAATCTGAAAAAAAATTGGGAAGCAAACAGATGATATCAATATCAGGATCATGTTAAATATTAAGATATCAAGAATGCACAGGCATTATGCTGATCTAAGGTTGCATGGTCACTTAAACAACATAACAGAGGAAGGGTAAGTCAACAGTTGATGGCAGAAAAAAGAAAGAGTGAATATAAGATCTGACAATATTGGAATCATGACAAACAATACATTAATTTGGAAGAAATCTGTTGATAGAACATTAATAATAATAATGTAACCCTAATTATTGTTCTATCTAGCGTTTGCTCTATCATGTGACCTCAACTTTTGAGGTCACATGCCATGAGTTAATGATGATCTGTGTACAATGGCACTAAGAGATGGAAAATTACAAGAGTCTGTGGTGATAATTGAAAGAATTGACATTTTGCATTGATATTGCTTAAAAAAATGACACCCAAAAGACTACCACAGTGAGGAGAAGGTTCCCATTCCACTATATATATAATTCCATTGCCACATTTGGCTTCTGATTTTTGAGGTGAGGGTGAAATATGTCAAAATAAAAGTAAGAAAGATGACAAGAATTCAGACTAGAATGTTTGAATGAGAGAAACTGTATAGCTTCCCAGATAAGAGAAGAAAGAGATGATTTGATAAACTTTGCAGTATGTAGCAGGAACCATTTTAGCAAATTAATACAGAAGAGATGGAAAGGAGAAAGATGGAAAAAGACTTTCTTCCTAGAAAGCTGTATGCCAACCTAGTTGTCTAAATAGTTAGCACATCTGCTCTCCAAAAAGCTGGTTCTAATCCCACTATGGCCATGGACAGGGCCAGCTCTACCAACAGTGCAACACGTGCATTTGCACAAGGCAACAATTTTTTTTTGGGGGGGGGAGGGGAGTATATAAAAAATCAATCATAAAAAAGTCATTTATTCCTTCTCTGTTGAAACCAGACTTCAGGATGTCATTAGTTAAATTTTTACATAATAAAACTTTATTTTATTGTATATTTTTTAAAAATCATAATCCTTTAAAATAATGTAGTATTATTTCTCCACTTTTGCATCGAGTTGCCTTGGTGTGGCACTACCAAGTGGTCACTTACGCTTGGATCTGCCGACAGTTTGTCAGCATGAAACGTTTAGATCGTAGTTTTCGATCTTAGTTTCACATACTGGCTGAAAAACAATAAGGGATTTTTATTCCCTTTACCAATGTAGTATTATGTTGCATTTAATATCTCACTGTCAGTGTTAATATCAGACGACATGACAATAGCAGAACACCTTCTATCTTGTGTTTATTTCCGATTCCATTGTTGGCTGTGAGTTGACCTTGACCTGAGGTTAAATCTCATTTAACCAATGAGACCAAATGAACATAATGAGATAATTGGTTAAGAGTAAACCAATTAAAGAAATAGGATCAAAATACATAAATACAGTTGTGCAGTTAATAATACTTTTTTTGATGCGATTATTAGGATTTGGCTTTTAAAATAATTTTAACATTCCAATATGTCTGATAAAAGAAACTATCAGACACAGAATATCGCAAATGAAAATTGGAAAAAGAACGTGGAAGAATATGGAAGGCACATATTTCACCCACTTAACCTTTCTCCCTAAGAGTTAATTATAAATAGGACCATAGGTAATCCAGAATCTTAAATCTAATATAACAATTGTCATGTTAAATTAGGACACCATTGTTACTGTAATAAAACTATTTATATGAAAGAATGTTTCTCTGATGTTATCTTAAATAGAATATAGTTTTGATATAGTTTTTTTAAAATTATTTTATTTTTATTTTTATTTATTTTATTTTATTTTCACTAGAGGTCAAGCCAGTAGAATAACCGTTGATCAAATCTTTGTCTCTTTAGCATACTGTGTGAAATGTAATTCAGCTTGTCTTTGTATATATGTGTATACTCCAGATATACACAGATATACACTTCCAGATATACACCTGTGTATACACTATAATATGAAGGTCGAAACGTCGCAAAATTAAAATAGTTATTTATAACACGGTTATAGAGTTATCCCTGTTTCCATGTTCTTTAGCATACATAATCACACGTAGCCTGAATGCAATATTGTAGCAATGCTGACTTTTTTCAGCCATAATTTGCCAAGAAATTTAGAGAAAATTTAATGGCAGAAATTTATCACCATTCACAACAACTGTGACAACAATTAGAAAGTTTAAACAAACAGGAAGACAGCTGTGATTGTCGATGACAGCGCATACACTGAACTCTACGTAACTGGAATGCTCTCACACACTGCAAGGAAGCAAGAAAGAAATCACGTAACTCGGAACAGAGAAAATTTCCAGAAATGAAAATAATAACAAACTGAGTATCGACATATAAGACGCACCCTGTTTTTCAGACCTATTTTCAAAGAAAAAAAGTGCGTCTTATATGCCGGCAAATATGGTAATTACAATATTTACTGAATTCAGATTTTAAATCACTTTCCTCTAAAAGATAAGGTTCTGCATATATATAGTTAATGAAAAGTTTTATGATTTTGCTATATGCTAACATCGTTTATCTAGAAAATAGAGTATAAATGCTGTGGTATTTATGGCATAAAATTCTTTTATAGGAAAGTACCAGAAATTGTTCGAGTAATCATAACATAATGGAAAAGTCTCATTCTCTCAATCAATTATCTCATTCCCCAAAAGCACCTGCACCTCCTCCAAGGCCACCAAAGCTTCCAAGCACATCTCCAAAATTTGGACATACCTCAGTAACTCCTCCTTATTACCAGTTTCCTCAAAACTCTCCAGATTCATCAGAAGATAATATGCAGAAAACAGTACCTGATTATGTGTCAACTGATACTTACTGCTATATGATGGCTAGTGAAATAGATGCTGTCATTCAAAAGGTTGCTAATGAAAAGACAAGAGGTATCCATTTGTTTAATTTAATGATAAACAAAATGAGAGAGATCTTTATTAAGTAGCTTATGTTAGCAAGTTTTATTAATCTCATAAATAGGGAGGAGGAACTAATAAAAAAAAAGAATGTTTAATACTGTATGATGTTGCCTGTAAATTGCAAAAAATAAAAATAATTCTTGAAATGATTTTGTCAATAGATAAAATTTATTTATTGAGACAACTGATTTTACTGTCCTAGTTGGCCAACTGGTAACTACTCACTTTGCAACCAACACATTTTGAGTTCAAATTCCCACTGTGGGCATGGATGGTTGTGAAATTCATCACTCAGAGATGAATTTCATCACCCAGTGTGAGACCATTGCCCCACTTATTGGAGCTTGAAAAGTTTCATGTTTGGTTCCAGAGCTGGATTTCTAAAATATGTAAATAAAAAAAATAAAAATAATAAAAATAATTAATTAAATAAAAAATTCTAAGAAAATGCATGCCTCTTCATGATAATATAGGTTTACAAATTTTTGTTGGTGGGAGA